>NC_138223.1:2998106-3450606 GCF_964197995.2 Scardinius erythrophthalmus | reverse complement strand
TGGTCGAGTGCTTCAAGTGTGTTTGGGAAATGTGCCTTCCCTTACCATAACCGCCAGTTCAACACACTACTAACTAACTCAACCAGGCCCCGCCCCTTTATTCTGCATATTAATTATTTAAAGTGTAAGTTGCAGGTTAACCACCACAGCCAATTAATGTGTTAATTAAACTGCTCTATATGTATATATTTAATTATTTCTGTCTTAAAATGCGTTAAAATAACATTTATTGGGGTTTCTTTAAAGGTAGCGTGTTTTTTCAGTTACTTGCTGATGACGTCACAAGAGGAACTCGCAACCCATACTCTGCTAGATTCTTACTGTATTATGGCTATTTGGAGAACGACTGAGGATGTGGGAAACCATCAAATTCTTTATGGACCACAGCCCTACAATTTTTAACCGGTCAGGCATGAGAGAGGGGAGCCATGGCACTCAAAGAGTTATTAATGCTTGGTGTGAGGAGAAAAAGTGGAGGGTTAGCCAGGTGTCCCGGTGAGTAACGTTAGCTACGTTATAGTCTAGCCTGGTGCAAACTTAACCCGGATAATATAACGGAACAAGCAAGTCTTTTCAAAATATTGCCGTCATGTAGAATAGCAAGGAGGGACAACGACTGAAGACATTATTTACTTACAGTAAGTCAGTCCAAATCAGAGCTGTAACGTTAGAGATGCACACACTGCACAGGCATCAATCGCTAGTCTCATCGACGCCTCAAACGTACCCTTCCTCAATCCACGCCTTATCAATTTCTCACGATTTAATTAGCGATGTTTATTGTCAGAAAAGAAAAAGAGAGATCGATGTCCCCATCACTGTGTTTGTGTGGGCTATCAGCAGTGGAGAGTGTGTGCTGCCGTGAGCTGAACGCGTTTTGTTTAGTGGAACAGCTCGACCCGCGACCGGCTGATCTGGCGTGCCTGAACCCGTTTGTTTTGCGAATAGCTTATTCTCATTTCAGGCAGGATCACGGTCCCCTTGAAGTCAGCACACACGAGTATGTTTACAATTGAGTTATTTTATCCATAATTTTTTTTTATCAAATAAAACATACAACCAACTTTTCTGTAGTTATGTAAGGCATCTATAGCTATGACTATGCCGGTAACTCTACTAGTGAGTTCCTCTTGTGACGTCACGCCCCATCTAGTGGAAGGGAGCGGGAGCGGTTAAAACCACTGTTAAAAGTGCCAACTTTTCATATTATATCAGCATTTTGGTATAAAAAACAATGGTAGGCGGTTCTTATCTTTATGTTTAATAAACACATTGCATTATCTTCGTGAAAATTTTAACCTGCAACTTACACTTTAAATAAGGAATATTGTGACGTGTTAGTTCCCGGAAGAAAACTCAAGACGTTTCAGAGAGTTTCAACACTGATATAGAGAATAACTTTGTAACTGCAGAGCTTTTTCATGGTCAAACAGCAACATTTCACACGAAAGAACATTCAACATGGAAAAAAGCATAATGGAACACCTTTAAAGCGCCATATCTTAATTGGCTTTATAGCTGCACATGTCTGTCATTGTAAACTTAAGGTCGTGATGCATGTGAAAACATGAAGTGCCACATGAAACTTTACAAGACATTTATCTAATAATTTAACTAATACATGTAATGAGCGTTGATTCTTCAATGTCGGGTTGTGTGGCTTGTGACCTTTCCTCTTAAATTAAAAGTCATCCATCAAAATCACTCCTGTGCCGCTTGCTCCATCCGATTCTCTGCTGTATGCTTGATGAGAAACACATTATCAATAGATAATAAAGAACTATCATTTGTATTTTGATGCTATTTTGATAGACAGTTAACAAAGATTTGTTGTTCCGAATTTCGTTCATTTGTGATTTATTTCTTTTAATGATCACCTTTGTCTCAAGTTTCTCATGAGAAATAATAATACAAATAAAGTAAACTGTTGACCATGAGCTATAAAATGCTAAAACCATAGAAGTCATTTGATCTTGGAAGAATTTTAAGAATTTTGATGGACAGGTAACAAAGATGTATTGCTCAAAATGTAGTTAATAAGCAGAAGTATATTTAGAAAAGTCTCAATTTGCTCTGTTTAATCTCATTGCTGTATAGGAGTAACAATTCAGAATCTCATTTTTAAATGATAAAATCATACAGTATAAAACCATTTGATCTTGGAACAGTTTGAGTTTAAATTGAATTTTTTTATGTTTTATTGCAGACTGAGTATGAGTCTTAAAGGAGTATTAGTGTAAATATACTGTATAAGCAGAAGACTCAAGTCTCGATTTGATATTTTTAAGCTCATTGCTGTCTAAAAGAAACCATTAAGAATCTCATTTATGATTTTTCATATGCAACCATTATTCCAAAAGTGACTAGATAACCAGCAGATTCGTCCAGCAGACGGTTAAGTGTTGCTTGAGGCTGAGCAGCACGCAACCTGCATTTACGACCATAGAAGATGGAGACTTTCATTGAAAGTGACAAGGGAAGGTCCAGACGGATAGCTTTGCTTGAGATATGTGACGCTGTGGGGTTTGACTCAGATGGGGAATAGTTTGAACTATTTATGTGAGAGACGCTCACAACAGGAGTCGGACCATACATGAAATCTTCAGCAATGTCAACAAAGCCGAATGTAGGGCAGCCGAGAATCCCCAGTGACAGCGAAAGTAAGTCTACGTGTGCTTTTGACAACACAAAGATGTTGAGGTTTGTGCTGTTTGTTTGCCCCACAAAACTTGCTGTCTCACTGCAAAATGCCATGTTAGAAAATTCAATGGTACAGCAATGCAATTGGAAATACAGATGTTCAGATGCATTATAATTGAGCTTCTTTAGGAATTGCAACAGTTGGTTAATATTGGGGATACCAAAATCAACATGCACAATCGAAATGGACTTAATGTATGTAAACGATGCTTTGATGCTATTGTAAAGAAACAGAATTTCCTTCATAATTTCCCAACTCTTATTTTTTAACCTCATGTCACTTTTCACCACCCAATTAACTCCCAACAGGAACAACATTTACCTTTTTCACCCTACTTTCTGCTGATTTCAGTGTGACAACTGAGAAAATCAACGTGCTGAAGCTGGGCTTGCAGCATTGCAGCACTTGTGTGAATTCACAAACTCAAAAAGCTTACACGAGATGTGTGAACATCAAGGCTTCAAATCGTCATGTTCACGGACTCTTTATTCGGGTCACTTATTAGTCACAGACTGTTTTGAGCAACAAATTAAGCAAAACATGAGCTATTGTTGATGCAGCGCACTTTGCACAAGTGAAATTTATGTTTTTGCCATTTTCAAGGTAATGAGGCTCTAAATATTGTTTAAGCGATATACTTATTTGACATTTACAAATTAGCGTTTTAAATGCATGATTACTGTAGCCTGGCAAGCCAGACCTGCATCAAGATGTTAGGTCTGGCAACTCACCATAGACACGGCTCAATCAGAGGGGCGGGATAAACGGCTGTCTTTCAAATTCCCTCTGCACGCAATAGGACAGCGCTTCAACCAACCAGAGCGTTTTCCCAACAGCGGAGCTAATGTTAGTTGATAGATTCAACTTTTGAATCTGACAGGCAAAACTACGAACACATCTTCCTTTTTTAAGAATGACTTAAGTGCCGTTCTTTGAGAACGGCACTTAACTCCGAGTCCCCCAGAGTCGCAGCCAAAGGCGATTGGACAGACTGTTCTCCAGCAGCCGTCATTCTTTGTTTTCAAGTAGCAGAGAACCGTCGCAACTCTGTCGTCATTATGTTAAGCCCGCCCCGCCTACTCTATACACAACGTGATTGGCCTGACCCAATTTAGGTTTTTTCAGCACGAAAGTCAATGGAGAGTTGCTAGACTACCCTGGCTGCAAAATACATTTTGCTGCCGCTAGGGTGCGTCTAGATTTCTAGGCTATGATTACTGAGGAATCATTTTATTTATCATTACTGGTGTTTACTAATTCAGGTATAACTTATTTTTGCTTATAGTTAGTGTTAGTGATTTGAACAATCCCCTATAGCATCAAGTATTTAACTTCAGAGCGTAAATCGCCCTCAATTATTTGGCCTTCTAATGAGAAATGTTTTCTTTTCTCAGACTTATGATTTTCTCTTGGTAGATAAGCTGCTTTATGATTAATTTCACTCATCTACCATGTGTCTCTGATGAAGGCCACATGCATTCACGATTAAAAGCTTTAAGACTGCATTAGATGAACTGTATAAAAATGAATGATGTATAATTAATACACCTCCACAGTCACAGAGCATATAGAATGACTTTGACTGAAGTAAATTAACTCTGTGCAATAGTGTTCAACCAATTAACATCACATTAACCCTCAATGTCGTTTCATTTGCACTAAATTTAACTACTCTTTGACAGTTGATTTGAGCGCCAACCGATAAGGACATGCAGGGAACGTTCTCAGAACTTTAGTTATGAACAAACATTCTTCCAGTAACATTAAAGAAATAGGCGTAATCTGTTTAGTAACAGTGGAAAATGTTATACCTCACCTGTCTGAGAACGGCATCACATTTATCAGTGATACAAGATGCGACAAGAACAGCGATGTTTGACGGCAGGAAGACTTTTTGAACACCCAAATGATGTGCTGCACAAAAGACTGGTCATTAGAGACTCCCACAAAACATAGTTAAGCTTTGCCTTGTCTACCAAAGCTTATCAAAACTTCTCCTCTACAGCACTTCATTAAAAACACACCAATTTTGTTTCTCCATTTAATCTCTAGCGTTACTTCACAGCAGCTGCATGGTTGCTTAGACCGAATAGTTGATTACCGAAGTTTATAAGATTTACAAACAAAAGATAAAATTCGATTTTGTAAAATAGCATAATAATCCTAAATCAAGTTAAGATTTGCTTCTGTAATAGGAATTTGTCAAAAATCCTAAATTAACTTGTCAGATCTTAACTTAAGAAAGTTCTGTAATATACCCCATTATCTTCAATGAAGTTCTCAAAACGTTTGCACAAAAACTATTTATAAATTGTTCATGGAAGGTTTTAGTTTTTCTGAAATGTTTAAGAAAGACGTTCATCTGACACTTTTTAGTTTATGTTCACAGAACATTCAAAATTAACGTTCGCATAATGTTTGAAAAAGGATCAAATGGAATGTTCCACATTCGCATATCCCCAAAAATAAAAAAAATCCCCAAAAATTCAAAAAAATAAAATAAAAGATGTTTTAAATGGTTAAAGAACATTCAGAAAAGAAAGAAAGAAAAAAGATTTCATAACTTAATGGGAATGCTAGGAAATGTTCTTTTAACATATGTTTGTTAGCTTAGAAGGAATAGACTTAATACTCATGTTTGCACAAAGTATTATTTAGTTAACACTACCATAACCTAATTTAGTAGCAGATAAAATAAATCAACATAGATTAAGATTTATGTGGCTGTATGTATGTTGAGCAAACAAAGTCAGAAATTTTGTTTTCTGTTTTTAATATATTGCTCTTTTCAGGTCCGTGCCATCTGCCGCAGCCATAAAGAGAAGACACGGGCGAGCGAGACGGTGCGTGACAGACGGTTTTATTTGACTTGGAGGGGCTAATTTGGATTAGGGAGGATTTGTGTCCCTGCTGTGAGCCCGGGCCTGTTTGCGAAGCGACTTGCGGAAAGTAGATCTGATGCAGTAGGTCCGCTGTTTGCCTCTCCATGAGATAAAACTGTAAGCCAGGGGGAAAATCAGGGGGAAAATCACATTTAAGCCAGTCCATTGAACTGTGGAGGTAAACAATGAGGATTTAGACCCAGACAGAGAAAGATGAAACACCTCAAAGAAATATTTGCAGATTATCGGTATCGCCAACACATATTGCACAAACGTTTTCCAAGCAGAACATTTTGCTGCCAAATGTTTGTCTAATTTAGTGAACATAGAGGGTTTTTTGGATATAGTATGAGATCTTTAGTGAAGGGAGACTTTTATATAAAAGTCTTTTTTAATAGACTTTTAGAAGTGTTTTTGAACTTTTTCAGCATAGCCTAGCATAGACATATTAAAGTCTCCCTGCAGTCAATAATTTGATCCCTTAAAACTCATAATTTAACTCTATACCCTTGCCTCATTTAGTAAACCTGGATTAATGAATATTCGAATGAGCCCCGCCTCCACTCACTCACACCAGCTCAAAGATCCACTCACACTCGGTCAACTAACTTTACTCTAGTAAACACTGCACAATGGCAAGTGGAAAAACTGGTTTAATTTATTAATATATTGTTTAATTAGTGAATCAAACAGGCAGGCCCGGTTCTACGAGGGTGATAAGTATGTAAAAATATAATTTTGAATATGCACAAAAAGGGGATGCATATATATTTTAATATCAGTGAAAAACATATTTAATATGCTTTTATTTGTATTATTACTATTATTATTGCATTAAAACTGACAAAGAGAAATACATTTGTTGCAGTATTTGTATTAATGTTAGTTAATAAAACTAAAACTATTCATTATTATTTAAGTCCATTAAATAATATTAACAGATACAACTTTTTTATTTTAATAACATATTAGTACATTTTTATAATGTGACTAGTATTATTTATAACTATACATTATACTATACATTTTTAGTTCATGGTAGTTAACTGTATGTTAACAAATGAATCCTTATTGAAAAGTGTTACCATTATTATTATTTTAAATAATCACAATTTTGATGATGACAATTAATATATTTAATAAAAATGAATTTAATAATATTTAAATATTATTAAAATATGTACATGTGCCTACACTTTTATATATATTTTATAAATGATCATGGTAGAGTTTCTTTTTTTATCAGTACAGAGTAATTCCTGCCTTTAATCTTTCCTGGACTGAGACTTGACTGTCATCAGCATCAGTCATGGACAGTGTAAAAAAAAAAAGATCTGTCTCTCTTGTTAATCCTCGTTCTTTGGGATACGGTCCTGTCTCATCTTACACGTGTGTGTCAGCCGGGTCCCCGCCAGTCAGCCTCAAAGGGATTTTGAGCCAAACATGGGCGAGAAGTCAGGTGACATCCTCACTGATGTCTTCTGCTAGTAATAGCTTCCTGTCATGGCTTTTTCCCGACAAACGTTTGCTCTGAGTATTGGAAAGCTTTATCATCAAAGCATAAAGTTTCATTCTTCATCCAGGGCGAGATCCAATGTCTTAGTGATGGTCGGGCCTTTACAAGAGCAGGGACCGGAAAAAAATAAATCAAACCAAACTGGCAAACACTTGTTTTCCACAAATCCCAAATAACAAAAGGCGGACTGGAGTGATAATTACTCTGCTGTGAGGAAGGGAAGCAGCTCGGAAAATAACCAAATCAAAAGTCTTGGTTGTTTTGTTAATCCGCAGTGCCTTCTTGATGTAGGACAGTTTTCCAGATCACTAATATACACTTTTACCAGGATGAAATAAGTTTTATGATGCCCAATAATTAAGTGGATTACTTGAATCAGATTACTTCAAGGATGTTTGTGCAACTCAGAACTAGCTATTTATTAATTAAAGTGCCCATGTTATAATTAGTCAGTCCAGTGGTAGACATATGCCAAAAACAACAACAGATGCATGGAGGGTTTGCATGTCAGAATAGAGATGATGTCTCATTTACAACATGACGATGTGTCTCATCACGCTGGACCACAGCTTCTTCTGAGCCGAAACAGAAACAGGAGGCTGGTGTGAGAGGCTTCTCCGCAGGTTTCACAACTTTTCTCCGGCATATTGTCATTTTCTGCTTATCCAGCACTTTGCAATAACACAAGCTTGTTTCTGCAGCGACTCTCAGCATGTTTCCTACAACAACTGCTGCGTTTACACTGCAAGTCAAGATCTGAGCTTTTGACCATGTCTAATTTTTGTGTCCGCCTGTTTACATTCACTTTAGACACAACTGGTATCCGATATCTGTGTTTACATTCATTCCCGCCCAAAGCGATTGTCGGTGATCTTTTTATATGCACATACAGTATATGTCCCTCTGGTTTTGAATGGCCAAAATCTGACCGCATGGATATAGACCGGAAAATAACGGTAATTTTTGGTTTTTATTTTGAGAATCAAAGGGAAAGAGTGTTTAGACTTAGGTCGGATGTCCAGATATCGAATATGTATCTGGTTTAAAACCACATTGGAAGTGGCTCAGATCGGATGCAAAAAAAAAATCATATCTCGTGCGGATTATTGTGTTTACACATGTGCAACAAATTTCGATCTGTGTCAGATATGAGTAAAAAATCTGATTTTTGGTGCCAGTGTAAACACAGCCAACGTCGGACATGTTTGTGTTTTACATGCCGTGAGAAAGTAACATAAACCATGCAAAATCCGATTAGAGCAATGAGACTGATTTCATGTGTGTTTTTTTTGTTTTTGTTTTTTTTTCTCGGTTCACACTCACTAAATATGATCGGATTCCAATAGGATATGCAGAGAAATCAGATTTTTAACTGGCAGTCTGAATGAGGCCTAACATACCTGTTTGTGAACATAAAATGTCTGCAAGGTTTCAAAGATCAGTGTGCAGATAAATGGATTTATTGTATCATTGGCTGCTTGTGAACAACATCTACTTTGCCCCGCCTTCAAACACTGTAGCTGAGATTGGAAGAGTTTGGTTTGTGTTGTTCAGTTCGAGAAGTCTCTGTTTTCTGTCCCGTGAAAGCAAATCCACTTTGATGCAATTCCAGAGGATGAGGACGGTGGAATTGATACGCTAAAACTAATGCCAATCGTTACTGTTCTGTAAGTGGTCGGCCAATCACAACAGACTGGGCCGTCTGACCAATCAGAGCAGAGCAGGCTTTTGTAAAGGCGGGTTTAGAGAGACTGAATCCTTTATCAAACCATTTTAGACAGAAAAGAGCTGATGCCACAGCATATATTATGAATATATAAGAAAATAAAGTGTTTTTTGACCTTGAATGCATGTAAAACTATTGAACTAAACTCCAAAACAAAATTAGGAACTTTTAAAATAACATTACAGGGGCACTTTAATAATTGTGAAGGAAAACGTCAGGAGATGCAAACGCTGTTGTCATCCATTGGTTTATAGTGACAGGACATTTGCATGCATTCAAACTCATTTAGCAGTAAAGATGTGAACGGACAATTGAACACAAATAGACTGATGAATGTGCATTCGCCACACTTAACACTGAATCCAATTACTGTGAGACACACTTGTCCTTGACTTTACAGACTGTGCAAATTATGAAGTTTTCTGCATATTTTCTTAATATAATTTATTTAAGATTGGCATGTTAAGTACATAGAGTAGTCGAGAGCTTACTGGCAGTATTTTTATGTATTTTTAATTTGTTCTGAAAAGCAGTAAGGTGACAAAAAAACTAAAACTGTTAAAAACATTTTTTGTTAATTAAAAGCTGAAATAAAAAATATATATTACATGAAAAACTTTAACGTTTCATTGTGAGCTAATTGAAATAAATTGAAGTTGAGACACTAAAAAAAGTGGAAATAAAAACTAAATCTACTTTTAATAGTGATTTTTAAAGAAATTAATAAAAATGACAAAAGCACAAATTGAAATATAGAAATATAAGCTAATTCAACATAGTAATAAAAAACTATAATGTTATATAAATAATACTAAATTAGCATGATTGTCATATTCATTTACCATGTTTATTAAAACTGTGGCATTTATTTTTTTACTTGGTGGATTAAAATGATTTGTTTTGGTGCTTTAGATTATATAAGTAACCGAACATGATGTATTCCATATAAAACAATATTTTCCATTATCATTTGTAGTCTCATACAGTAATGGTATCCTGGGACCTTTAGTTTTACTCTGGTAAGGATGCTGTATGTCAGAACGTGAGCACCGAGTTTGTTATCAGATTGCAGAATCAATATTAAACAGCACTGATGTAAATACAATCCCAAATGATCTGAGATGGTGTTTTAGTCTACGGCTACCATTATAAAGATTGCTGATCCAGGATCAGATTTCCTCAGCCGATTCTGAATTCTGTGTGTATGAACCGACTGCTTGGCGGACCCAAGGTCAGGCCTCGGCTCTGACCTCCAGCGAGCTCCTGATGGAAATCTAACCAAGCATCACGAGCAATCTGAGTCCTCAGAGTAAACAAACAGAAGTGCTCTTCAAAAGCCCGAGGTCCAGAGCGAGTGTGTCAGATCCACGGCTGGTCCACTCAGTAGACGGAGACCTCACACTGCTCGCTGTGGAACACCACAAAGGCTTTTAGATTACGTCTTGCTAATGCATGTTATTTTTACATTCTCTCTGCTGTCGTCGCATTACAAATGTCTAATATTGGATAGTCTTGCATTGGCAGACTTTTGACTGGCACAAAACTCATGCACTCTACAGCTTATTCTGGTCAATAAACCACTTATAGTTTATATTGAAGGTTACAGCCTAAAAATATGTGATATGATATGTGAAATATATCTTGATATTAAATGAATGCCTTTTACTTCTATGCAACACTAGCACTTCACAATAAGATCCTATTAGTTTATATTATAATGCATTTACTAACAACGAGCAGTGCATTTGTTACTGTATTTCTTCGTCTTTGTCAACTGTTCATTGTCAGTTCATGTTAGTTTAGATGTATTAAATAATATGAACGGATACAAGTTTTGATTTGAATAATGTATAAATAAATGCTGAAATGAATGTTAGCTGAGATTAATAAATTGCATACACTTTTTTTAGTTAAACTAATAACTAATGTTAAATGCAACTTTACTGTAACATGTTACTGGAAACACAAAAACACTTTACAACAAGGTTCCATTAGTTAACGTTGGTTAATGCATTAACAAACAATGAGAAATGCATGTTATTATTAATAGAAATACAACTGTTCATTGTTAGTTCATGTTAGCTCCATTAAATAATACGAACAGATGCAACTTTTCATTTTAAGAGTCATTAGCAAATGTTGAAACTAACACTAAGATTACTATAAGATTGATAAACGCTTTAGAAGTATTTCATGTTAACAAATGTGTTAGTTTAAAACTAGTTTAAATGTTTTCCAAAAGTTTTCAGTAAATAGCCATGAATTTGATGCAGATGTTAGGAGACTTAAGCGAATTTAATCTAATTGCCACTTATGAGTAACAGTTGAGATATTAGGGGTTTCATTTTCTTTCTTAGAGGAAGTCATTATGTAAGTGCTTAAAAGTAAGTAAAAACTCATGACAAAGACATCACATATTTCTGTGTTGTTGTTTCCTTTTGAAATGCACATAAAAAAACTACAGAAAATTATTACCAATTTAGGAAAAAATATTTTACTTGAACAAAGAAAAGAACAGATGTACATCGAAATGTCATGCCGCGGTCTCTAACGCAACGTAATGCGTTCACAGCCAACTGTCTTTTTGTCTCTCTGTGTGGTTAAACTGTTGTACTGAGCCGTCCCGCTGTTTTATTTCATTTTGAGTGGATATGACAAAGTGTCCTGTGTTGGAAGCTGAATGTAGTCGCTGTGTGTCACCACTGATTGTCATCTCACAAAGCGAAACGGGCGGCCGGCGTTCTTGTTTGCCTTTGTTATCCGTCCGGTCCTCAATCACACACTGCGTTCTCATTGTTTAGAAAGTACCTCAACATACAAAGCTCACTGAGACTCCTTTTTCTTGGCCATCAGTGATTAAATCAGACACGTTTTTTTCCTGTAATCGCTGCAGTTAAAAAAAAAAAAAAAAAAAACCTAACCCTAACCCTTTAATTTTAAGAGTGGTGTTGCTATACGCAAGCTTTACTATTACTGTTGCTCATAGTTATGGGAAGTGATTTTATAGAAGCCCATTTATTTACACCACATGAGGAAAAAATGATTTGGTGAATCATATTGAAGTCGAAATTATGAGAAGTTGAAACTATGACATACTGTACAGTAAGTCATAATTATGACTATTAATTATAACTATGATTAAGTCGGCATTGCCAAAAAGACGTAATTATTACAATAAAATGATATCATAGTTATGACTTTGTATTATCTCATACATATGATTTTGTATGTCATCATTTCAATTTTTTATCTCATAATTGTGACTTTGTATTTTGACATTTTATCTACCTGATAATTCAATTTTGAGTTCTCATTCAATAATTATGATTTTGTATGTCATAATTTTGTTTGTCTCGTACAATAATTGATGTTTGACCTCATAATTGACCCTTCGCAGGGAGCTTGATTGACAGGTGATCTGACCAATCATACTTCGCCATCCGCCATTTTGTCCGACAAAGCAGTCAGGAGAGTTAGTAGATTAACATGGGAGGATTTGAACTTGAAAAACGGAGTGTACTGACGTCTTTCCGTGGTTAAAACAACATTCCTTCTTATGTTTGTGCATGTTTATTTGAGGCTATAAATTAACTAGAAGGAAGAGATGATCGGTTCACGAGCAGCTTTAACTGATGCTCTACAGCGATCTCTGTCACGACACATTTAAGAGCCACAAAACGGTATTTATTGTTTAAATTTCTTTTAAAAATGACCAAATTTGAAAGGTGAGACTTTGTTTAATATGTTTAATATCAAACGTAACCGAAAAGTAACCTGGTCTGTCCTGTCTGTCAGCGTGTTGTCAGTCTCCTCTCTGCTCCGCAATGTATTTTTCACTGCGTGAGAACATGGTATGGCGTGTGAACGGCGTAGCTTGTCGGACATAGCGACAGTAACTAAGGGGGGCGGGTCTTTGCGAATGGTCAATTGTGACTTTTATCTCATAATTGACTAAGCATCTCAATTGCAACATTGTATCTCATAATGTATGATTCTGTATGTCATAATTTAAACTTTTTATTTCGTAATTGTGACTTTGTATCTACATTTTGATATTTTGTCTACCTGATAATTCAATTTTGAGTTCTCATAATTATGATTTTGTATGCCATAATTTTGTTTGTCTCATACAATTATGATTTTGTATGCCATAATTTTGTTTGTCTCATACAATAATTGATGTTTGACCTCATAATTGTGACTTTTATCTCATAATTGACTTAGTATCTCAATTGCAACATTGTATCTCATAATGTATGATTCTGTATGTCATAATTTCAACTTTTTATCTCGTAATTGTGACTTTGTATCTACATTTTGATATGTTGTTTACCTGATAATTCAATTTTGAGTTCTCATAATTATGATTTTGTATGCCATAATTTTGTTTGTCTCATACAATAATTATGATTTTGTATGCCATAATTTTGTTTGTCTCATACAATAATTGATGTTTGACCTCATAACTGTGACTTTTATCTCATAATTGACTTAGCATCTCAATTGCAACATTGTATCTCATAATGTATGATTCTGTATGTCATAATTTCAACTTTTTATCTCGTAATTGTGACTTTGTATCTACATTTTGACATTTTGTCTACCTGATAATTCAATTTTGAGTTCTCATAATTATGATTTTGTATGCCATAATTTTGTTTGTCTCATACAATAATTGATGTTTGACCTCATAATTGTGACTTTTATCTCATAATTGACTTAGCATCTCAATTGCAACATTGTATCTCATAATGTATGATTCTGTATGTCATAATTTCATCTTTTTATCTCGTAATTGTGACTTTGTATCTACATTTTGACATTTTGTCTACCTGATAATTCAATTTTGAGTTCTCATAATTATGATTTTGTATGCCATAATTTTGTTTGTCTCATACAATAATTATGAATTTGTATGCCATAATTTTGTTTGTCTCATACAATAATTGATGTTTGACCTCATAACTGTGACTTTTATCTCATAATTGACTTAGCATCTCAATTGCAACATTGTATCTCATAATTTATGATTTTGTATGGCATAATTTTAACTTATAACGATTATCTTAATTATGATGTTCTTAATTTTGACATTTTATCTCATAATTTCATCTAATCTCATACAGTGATCATAACTGTCAAAATTGTGAGTTTATCTCATATTTTTATCTAATAATTATCTTTTTGTCTCATAATTATAACTGAATATGTCATAATTTAGAGATTTTATCTCATAGTTTTTACTTTTTATCTTATAATTATGATTTACCAAAGCAAGATTTTATTTTATTTTTTATTTTATTTATTTTTGTGGTAGAAATGGTAGAAATAGGCATCCATACTCTCCACTTCAGACACGTAGCAACCACTCAGAACACCATGGAAACTGCATAGCAACACCCTGACAACCACCCTCAACACCCTAGCATGATGGCAGCAGGCACGTAACACTCACAGTTCTTGAGAAAATGTAAAATCTAGTTTCCTCTATTAAGTGTGCCAGACTGATTGATGATGTGAACAGATCAACATGGCATCCCGTCCTCAAAATGCGTCCTGCGACTTTCCATTTTAGCAGAGCGGAAGACCAGAATTCAATTTGTCCGGTGCAAAAAAAAAAAAAGTCTGAAACCCCTAAAAATGTGTCTCTCAGATTCAAGCTACAGGCCCGAGGTTGTAGTCTCATGTCATCTTCTGAAAAAAATCCCTGATGAACATTACATTTCCTCCAGCAATCTATAGCTTCACCCTTGGACAAAAAAAATGGCTTTTATATGAACACAAATTAATAAGTGATTGCTTAAAATGAAAATATGAAACTTGTGAAGCATCTGTCTTGGTATTGATTTGTGTCAGCGGATTCTGCGGCTACCGTGGCCCATGAGAAGCCGCTGCCTCTGAAACGTATTACCTGCCATAAAGTTCAACCCCTTGACAACTGCACAATCCACCATCACTTACGCCCGGCAGGGAAAACAAGACTGGTTAAATGATTGTTTACATGATTGTTTTGGACAACTGTAAAATATTACTTTATTAACATCATGTCACATGCAACAATTTTTACTTGCTGTTATTATAATTCACTACTGTATGACATTTTGATCACAGTTCAGTGAAGGCATGTACACTAGATGACTGAAGCTTGTCGCCATTTAAGTGTGTTAACAAAAGACTTGTTTATATATGCATGCTCTTGTGTTGTGATTGGCTGGATTTGATCATCATGCTCCACCCAAACTCTTTGTACTCTATTTGACTAAACATTTAAAGAGCACCTATTATGCTTTTTTCACATGTCCATCTTTCTTTAGTGTGTATTGTTGCTGAAAACGTCCCTCCAGCGGGAGTTATTCTCTATATCAGTGTCACTGTTTCTGAACTCCCTGAAACGCCTCCATTGTAGTTTCTTCTAGGAACGAACACGTCACAATATTCCTCATTTAAATAATTAATATGCAGAATAAAGGGGCGGGGCCTGGTTGAGTTAGTAAGTAGTGTGTTAAACTGGCGGTTATGGTAAGGGGCGGGACATTTCCCAAACACACTCGAAGCGCTTGACCAATCACAACACACTAATCCAGCCAACCAATCAGAGCACAGTGTGCTTTTCAGAAGGAGGGGCTTCATAGTGACAGGAAGTAAACAGAGCGTTACTGACAGACTGGGAAGAGAGGAGCCGCAACAATGGAGAATATGAGGAAAATAATCAACATTCAAGCAGGAAAACCTTTTCTAGTAGAGCCAAAAAACAAATCAAAGCATAATATGGCTTCTTTGATCCATCATAATCTATTGTATAGTATTATCACCACAAATGTTCTTTATAATCTGTTAAAAATTATAAACAAGATTATTTATTTACTTATTTTCTGTAATGATATGTTCAAAAGCGTGGTAATATTTTAACACTCATCCCAAGTCAAACTAGCAACCTTTTCATCCCAAATCCCATATAATGTTTGGCACTTTAATTGTTAACAAAGTCTTCAAGCCTTGACGTAATTGGATTTTTTCAGGGGGTTTTAATGTACTGCCATTTGCAGAGCTTCATTTGAGTAATTGCACATGACCTCACTGTCCTCTTTCCAGTAATCCTGCATTGAGCCGCGGGATCAGACGTCAGTGGGTAATGTAGACATCCTTGGCTCCGGATTCACCCCTCCATGATGCTGAGGCTTAGACTGTAAGCAGCTCGAGTACAGCGGGTTTAACCATCAACACTCATTAGCATAGATAATGTAGCCGCATAAAACTATATTTTATGCTGTGCACTAAAGACCAATAATTGAATGGACTTAAACTCCATGGTGCCTTATGTACAGTCAGAGTGTGTGTGTGTGTGTATTGAATTAACTATATATATATATACATTTCTTTACATTTTCATGTTAATTTTTGTTATTGTTGTTGTTGTTGTTCTATGATTTTGTCATTTTATTTGATTTTTTTATATAGCTAATTTGCTATTTAGTTTTAATTAATTTTTATTTCAGTTTCAGCTTCAGTTTTTTTAGTGCTTCATCTTAAACTTATTACAGTTTATTGCCAAAGCAACATTTCTAATTTTTCATAATTATTTTTTTCAGCTGCATGTATTTCAATTAACAGAAATGTTTTTAATAGTTTCAGTTAGCGATTTTATACATAAATGTGTGCATCGATTTTTATTTAAAAAAAAAATTTACGTTTGTTTTTGTCCCCTTGAATTTGAGATATATTATGCATATTCTGTTTTGGAATATTTGGACAATATATACTTCAAAATATATACTGTGTGCATCATATTATTGCACATTTCAATTTTTTTTTTTAAATAATTAAATGTCTAAATGTATTATTTTCTCTTTCTCTTTCTCTTTCTCTTTCTCTTTCTCTTGTCAGTTCAGATAAGACCTTGACATGTTTTCATGCAGTTCACCCAGTAACTAGTTGTCAGACATCTGAAGACAAAGAGGACCAATTATACCCCTCTTCAAAGTCTTGATGTTGTTTTTGGCTCTACTATTATGTTTTCATGCTTGAATGTTCAAAAACACATTATTTTCCTCATATTCTCCATTGTTGCGGCTCCTCTCTTCCCAGTCTGTCAGTAACGCTCTGTTTACTTCCTGTCTATATGAAGCCCCTCCTTCTGAAAAGCACACTGTGCTCTGATTGGTCGGCTGGATCAGTGTGTTGTGATTTGTCAAGTGTTTCGAGCATGTTTGGGGAAATGTCCCGCCCCTTACCATAACCACCAGTTTCAACACACTACTAACTAACTCAACCAGGCTCCGCCCCTTTAATAGGTAATTTTTTATTTGACCGAATTAAACCTGAGGTTTAGGTTTCAGCAATGAAAGTAAAGGTCAGGTCAAGTTGAGGTAGTTATGTTACAGGAGACAACTGCACATGTTGAAGATTTACAGTGCTTGCAGGCATCAAGTTTAACTACTTGTGTCTTTACTTTCATTGTCTAAATAGCATGAGGAATGAGCTAGTGTGATTTTAGCACCAAATGGAGGAGAGACAGTGTTTCACACATCAACTCATTATGAAACACCAACTGTATTAAAGGTGCAGTGTGTGATTTTAGCAGCATCTAGTGGTGAGGCTGCGAATTGCAAACAACAGAAGTTACGGTGGCCGTCAGGAAATGATTTCTTTACAAAGATAAAGAAATTATCCTTTTTTATTCAGTAAAACGATGTTATTGCGAATATTATTGTTACTTGTTCATCATTATGTCAGTGTTTTATTCGCTGAGCTTCTTTACATGAAGAACAACATAGTGACGAAACGCGTTTGTCCGTTTAAGGCCACTGTAGAAAAATGATGGCGCAAAACGGCGACTTAACATGTAAGGGGACCTGCGGTGTGTGTAGATAGAAAGGGCTCATTCGAAGCTAATAAAAACATAACGGTTCATTATGTAATGTCTTTATACATCACTGAAAACATAGTTATGTATATGATATTGCATTTCTGTCAACAGATCCTCCTAAATATTACACAGTGCACCTTTAAGTGATGTTTACTATTGTAGTGGTTGGTTGCAGTGATACAACTAGCGTTTTCAGTAGCATGACATTACCTTGCCAATAGAAATAGTGTTACTTTCCCAGTAGTAGTGTAATAAAAAATGCCACCCTGCCATTTTTCTTCACGTTTCTTTTTGCTTGCACCTCGTCATGCAACTAACACCGGAGTGAATTAACCGGAGATTAACTACATTTTGAGTTAGCAGTAGTTCAGAATAGCTTCGCCAGCAATGCTGCCCGTGTTTTTACACTAAAACTCCTGCTTTCTATTAGCTGCAGGGATGAGGAAAGGAATTGAATCGAGGCCTTTTCATGCCATTAAATATAAAACTCTCTGTATCTTTGGACCAGCTCACTGTCTTGCAAACCTGAATGAATATCATTTCATTACAAATCCAATAGTGTTATATTTCAGCGAATGTACTTTTAATTCCCGTCTCGTTTGCATGGATAAAATAGATGTTGACTAAGGGAGTTGAATTCTAAAATAAGCCTGCGCTAATCTTTTTTTTTTTTTTTTTAGAGAGAGAGGTGATGGAGGAAGAGGATTAGATATCCCAGCAGAGTCATTCATCAAATGTAAAAGTGCATATTGCTTTCCTCTCTAATGCATACATAGTGCGAGCGCCCTACAATACCTTCAATTTTTCTTCTCTTTCTCATCTCTCCTTTCAGCAGGAGCTCGGATGCTGGGAATGAAAGATGCTCCGGGTAACTCCTAACCTCTGTCATTTGTCTCGGCCGTCCGAACCCTGATCTCCTGTCTTGTGTTTTTGCGGTTTCTCCCTGACAGTGCCATTAGATACAGGGCCGAGTGTTGGGGAAGTCCTGTGATGAGACATACGTTTTCATCAGCGTTACTTCCAGATCCGAGCCTTCGTTCGTCACGGTCCTCCTGTTCCTGTCACCGTTTTCACCAGGAGCCGAGATGCATCTAATTGCGCATCGTTTTGTCCTTATGTTATGAATGTTAAAATCTCAAATGTTAGTGCTATTTCAGATCTCCTGATCTGTCTAATAATGTTCCGCCGTGTCTCTCCGCATATGTTTGCACAGACATGTTTGATTGTTCAAAAACCAACAGTTCCTGTAGGTTCATTTTTAGATGTTGACTGAGCTGCTGGGTCTTTTCTTAGCTTGTCGGATTAATTATCTGACGAGGCATTTTGTACCATCACAGATGGGCTTTTGAACTAAAGAAATGACGAACTCTTTGAAAATCTGATTCAGCTCGGAAGGAAAAGGTAATGCATGGATGTTCAACAGCATCTCTGCAGACATATACTGCAATGTGCCGTCTGGGACGAAGTTTACTCACTGTTGTTAATTATTCATCATTAGTTATATACTATTGAGCAGTGGGACAGTTTCAGACAACTTCACAAGAAGTTTCATTTGTTAGCCTGAACTAAAACTTTACAATAGTTTACAAATTTATTAAAGGTGCTCTAAGCGATGTTGGGTGACATCACTTCTTGTTGACGTTCGAAGTATTGTCAAACAAAACGGAGGCTATCTCGACCCTCCGTCCTCCTCATCCCGTCCCCTCCCCCGCCCTTCGGTGCTTCCTGAAACAGTCGTGAACCATTTCGAAAAAACAAACTGGATTTACCGCACCTGTCCAGCAAAAACAGAGCCAGCTGAATGTCGGATTGGAAGCGCTTCTGCCGGCGGAGTTCTCGCTACCTTTTGAACGCTTTTCCGATGTAAATTCAGGACTTCGCGTTCCTTTTGCTTTTCCCTATTCTTTGTTATTTGTTCATCGGATCGTCGTCTCTTTGGTCGTGTGTCGGCCATATCAAAATTCTCAAGAATATACAATTTTAACATTAGTCGTTGTCTAGGACATCTCTCCTCTAGCTAACTTCCCTCTTCATGCTTCTCTCTCCTCATACCTACTCATTTAATTTTTTTCCAAATGAATGTCATAATTTCAATGTTATGTCGCAATTATGATTAACAAAAGCATGATTTTTTATGTTTTTTTACATTAACGTAATATTATTAAACAAAAATGATATTGCTCATAATTAGTTAATGTTAGCTAATGTTTCTGTTGGAAGATTCATGTTATGAATATCTTATTTGACTGCAATTTAAGCTGGATATAGCGGAGAAAAACATTTCAACATTGGACAAAATGATGTACTTCGGCTTTAAGGGTGCAAGAAACACCTTTTCTTCTGTGTTTGGCCAAATGTAAACATGGGTCCTGAAGCAAAACCAGTCGAGAACCACTGAAGTAGATAATAATGAACTTCACAAAAGCCTCTCAATACTTACTAATGAGAAACTCAGCCCTGATTATTGATGTCTTAAAAACAATGTTTCAAAAACCAGGGATCTCAACATTTTTTTTTATTTATTTATTTATTTTTTATTTTAGGCAGTCTTCGATTCCATCATGACCAAACTCTTTTAAATATTTAATTATTTGTATAGTATGGCATAAAATCTCTCTTGACTTTTACCAAAGCTCAAATTGTACAACTAGAAAGCCAACAATCACTAAAGACAGAAACAAAATCAATGCATTCAGTTTATGCACCCAATATTAGTCTTTTATTATGAGATCTGAGTGCTTTGGACCAGTGGCCTGGATGATTATTTAACTTTTCAGCAATTTTCAGAGTCAAAATTGTTAACTAAAAAAAAAAAAAAAAAAGCCCCTTTCAAGTCCTCTTTCATTTTGTACCAATTTGGGAACCTGCATACTTTATGAAATTGTCACAAAAAAAAAAAGGTCTGCGGCCATAATTGTCTTGCAATTTCATGGAGTCGGACCGTACGTTCTGATAACAGTTTATTAAACGAATTATTCGGATAGTCACCTTATTAAAAATTATCCTCAGTTCCTCCACTTTCTCCATTATCATACTCCTCTTTGTGCGTCGCATCTCGGCCCTAATTCACTTGTGTAGGGGGAATTAAATGTGCTTCTGGTTGATTACTTTTTGGTGGCGAAATTCCCTCAAGCTCTGTGCAAAGGCGGCACCTTGAGGAATCCGATCCGTAACGTCACCGTAGACATATTCCTTTAGATAAAGCACTGGGGACTGAATTGTCATTGTTCATGGCAACTATTCAGATTAATTGAATTGAGATTTGCTTCGGCTGAATAGGACAACAGCCGGCACTCTGTTGGAGAACTTTCTATAATAAAATACCTTCATGCTGTGCATGTGTGACAGTGATTGAAGTGTTGTGAAATGCAGGTGAAGAACGATTCATTATCTTGTCTCTTTAAATACTTTCAGGTTTACCAGAGCTATATATGTAGATTGGTTTGGACTGGAGTGGAGGGTCCCACTGAATCTCTGGTGAACGCTTCAACGCTCTCTCCTGATGGACAACGGGGCCATTAAAAGCGTGCTTGTTGATTTGTGTTTGGCATGCATACACACAGCTGCAGCGACTCGACTGCTTTTGAAATAATCATATGTTTTGCCAATCCTCAAAAGCCAAAGATGCATCTGAAGGAATTTCACTTTGTAAAAATGTCATGTCCTTCAAGATCTGGTGTGCTTGATTTATTTCCAGTTTTTGCATTTTGTTGTCTAGAAGTCATCCTGACAATAACAACGTGGTGTTTTGTAGGGGTTGAAGTTCAGAACTAGACGGTTGCTTGTTGAAACATTGCAAGAAATGATCCGATATAGCATCTTTCACATCATGCACGTTAGGTTTTTGAATCAGATCAGTTTTGATCAATCCTTCCACGCTGTCATTTTGTAAGTGATGAAATTAGGACCGTTTGTTCAGACAGTATGTAGTTGATATCATAAATGCATCATTTGTTAAAGGGGTGGTATAATGCCCTTTTCACAAGATTGTCTTGTGAAGTCTTTTATAAGTCTCTGATGTCCCCAGCTCAAAATACCCCACAGATATTTTTACATAGCATGTTAAAATTGTACATTTTTGAGGGTGAGCAAAAACGCACCGTTTTGTGTCTGTACCTTTAAATGCAAATGAGCTGCTGCTCCCGGCACAGGGGGCGGAGCTTCAACAGCTGCACTCACACAGACATGCACTGAAAATTTCTAAAACTTTTAGCCTTTTATGTTCAAACCAGATTCAGCCAATGATGGAGAGACTCAAGAAGAAGTGACAACATGTAGAAGCAACAGGACATTTCTGAATGGTTAGTTGATGAATTTATGAGCTGATGTGTAGTTATCTTCTAGTCATTGATTAGCATATTCTGTCTTGATAATCTATAAATCGTGTTTAGGGGGCGGGGTTTATGTAAATTTTAGGGTTTGTGATGTCACTAACCCGGGAGGAATGTCGTGTAGTCTCTACCAGCCGTTTGTTGTAGTCCTTAAAAAGTGATTTCTTTAAAAGCAAATATCTCCCTTTGCTTTGAACTTTGAACGTTGTAACTTTGCAGATGTTGTTTATGCTCAAACAGCAACATTACACACTAACTAAAGTTAAAAAAGTGAAATCATAATCAACCACCCCTTTAAAGTAATGATGTCAGCATGATGCCAAGAGATTTTCTCACTTGCATCTGCTCATGTCCATAAATGACATATTCATTTCACATATTCATGCATATACTGTGACTCACATAGTTTGTTGTATGAGGAAAGATGGAATGAGTAAAAATGTATTCTGGCACTTTTTGTAAGATGATACTTATGTATTGCTTCCCAAAACTAATTTGAATCTTCAGACTTGAAAATGTAAATGTAATTTCATCAGATTTCAATTCAAACACGGATATGGTTTGGATCAAGTTTTAAAACGCGTGTGTGTGTGTCTGTGTGTGTAAATTCTATGTTAATTTAGTGGGAAAAACGATCTAATATAAAGTGACAGCTCACGAGGGCTGTGCTGCAGTTAATTCAAAAGTGGTGAAAAGTGAGAAAACTGATGATTTAGTGTTGGTACAGTAAGTGTTCCTTATAGATTTACACATTCATAACTCATTAAAGCATTTAATTTTTGGCTAACTGTTGACAACACTTTGAAGAATAAAACTTTAGCAAACTACGTTTCATCTTTGTTAAATCATTTATCCAGAAAGATCCAGAACTCAGTCAACAGTTTTTGGTGTGATTCAGATCGACTGAACTACTAAAGCAAGAAATTGCAGTTCACTGCTGTTAAAAAGCAGCATAAAGCCACTGCTATATAGCAACAGTTTTCAGCCTCGGGGGGAAAGTGAACTCGACTGGATGAGATTAGGCGTCTCACCTGCAGTGTCCCGCCGGCAGCAGGAACGTTTAAGACTCAGTTATTGCGACTGATCCCGGAGAGATCTTTGATTCTCTCGGTGTGTCGCTCTATATGCTCACCTGCCGATGGGGAATAAACGGCTCAGACCGGCACTGAGCAGATAAATGACTCAACTAGCAGACAAACTTGAGAGGAGATTATGAAATGCAATGAGCTTCCTGGGCACCATTACATACAGAAGAAGGCATTGCTTGAGGACATTGCTGTATTGGTGTGTCTGTGTAAGAGAGAGGGAATAATGAATGGCTTAGCTAGTGCATGCATGGGAGCAATAACAGGGAAAGGCTGGCACTGATGCATATATACGATTTATAATTCTGCAGATATATAGATAGTAGTGTCACAGAGAAGGGATAGTATCAAAGGGGTCGCTGCAACCTTTTATGCAGAGGGTGCAGATTTATATATAATGTTATAATCAACACTTTTCATGAGTAGTTAATCTCAGCAGATGTAAAAGTTTTCAAAAGAGTTTCACATGTATGCAATGACGTTACCCAATCACAGCAGTGAAGTCTGAAAGAGACACGCCCCTTTAAACGTGGTGTTCTCTTACGAGAGTTCTCTCGTACTGCGTTCGTAGAACGCTGCGGGAAAAGTCTCTTTTCACGAAATACTGAAGCAAAATTATCCTTAATTTTCATATTTGTAAAACGCATTGCAGCAGTGCACAGCCATGGCGAGACGGCTCGCTCACTCATTGGCTGTTCTGCGGCAACTGCATGAGCCTATCGAGCGAGGGCTGATGCAATATCAGACCAATGAGAGCGCTTCGCGCGCTCCTCGTCACATCCCGCCGAAACGGGTGTGGCCATCCCCTATAAAAGGAGCTCGAGTAGGCTGATTCAACTGATTTTCATCTCTTCAGCGAAGCTCACGCATCGCTGGATCACGGAGAAGCAAGCGTCGTCGAGGCAAGCTTTTCAGCGGGACGAGCCCTCGAAGCCGCTGGCCTCGCCGCCTTCTACTGCCGTACCTGCTGCGCTTTCCGGCGCTTCATATCCTTTATCTGCTCTGTTTTGTGTATGTGTGTGTGCAGTGTTCCCGAACACTCACCCCTAAAAGAGCCGCGTCTTTTTCAAGATGCCATCCTGTGGCTCGTGCCGAGCCCCGCTCATCGATGGAGACCGCCATGTTATTTGCGTCTTCTGTCTGGGCGAAGAACACGCAGCGCTCGCGCTCGCTGACGGCGGCTGCCCTCACTGCGAGCTTTTTGCCGATGGCGACTCTGCGGACTCGCCTGGCACAGTTCTCCGAGCCTGCGCCCCCCGCCGCGTTGCCGCGCCGTAAGAAGCGCCGCTCGCAGCGGGCCCCGGAACCCACCTCTTCCCGACAAAGCTCGCCGGCTCGCCCGCCAGCTTCACCGGCTTCCCCCGAAGCACTTCCTGATGCTCAGCGCCCGCAGTCTGCCGCCGCTTCATCTGAGGAAGTTGTTTCTGAAGTCGAGTCGGTCGAAAAGGATTCCTGCTCTCTGCTAGCTTCAGGCAGTGAAGACTGGGCGAGCTCTGCGGATCTCACGCCTCCTGCCCGAAAGCCGTCGGCTAGAGCTAGCATCGAGAGGGAGCTCATGCGAGTACTCGCGTTGGCCGCGGCGAGCCTCGGCCTCGAGTGGTCTGCACCGGAACTCCCCTCGCGCACCCGGCTTGATGGTAGCTTCCTCCCTGGTGAGCGTTCTTCTCCTGTGTCTAAGCCCGCTCCGTTTCTTCCTGAGCTTCATGAAGAAGTGGCGAAGGCCTGGAACGCTCCCTTTTCTGCACGAACACGTTCGTCTGTATCCCCAGCATTTTCCTCCCTGGATAATGCTCAGGATCGAGGCTACCTCACTCTGCCGCCGGTGGAACAGGCGATAGCAGCCCACCTTTGCCCGCCCTCTGCTGGACGGCGGACTAAGCCAGTGCTGCCGTCGAAAGCCTGCCGCATGACGTCGTCGCTGCTCGCGCGGATCTTCTCCGCCGCTGGGCAGGCGGCATCGGCCCTGCACACCATGGCCACGCTTCAGGTGTTCCAAGGCGATCTCCTCCGCAAACTGGACGAGATAGGACCTGAAGCTATCTGCATCACGGACCTGAGAAGCGCGTCGGATCTTTCCCTCCGCGCTACCAAGGCTGCAGCACAAGCCATGGGACGCTGTATGGCTTCCGCTACCGTAGCCGAGAGGCATTTGTGGCTGACGCTCACGGAGATGGCTGATGCAGAGCGCAACGCGTTCCTCGACGCCCCGCTATCCTCCGCTGGCCTCTTTGGATCTTCTCTCTCCGAGTTCGTGGAGAGATTTTCCGAAGCCCAGAAAGCGTCACAGGCATTCAAGCACTTCCTACCGAAGCGCTCCAGTTCCGCAGCGGGCCGTGAGAAACAGGCCCCTCGGAGCTCACAGCCTCAGCCTCCGGCCGCCCCCTCTCAGCGACAGCAGCGCAGCTCACGCCCTCGCTCTCGCTCTACCAGCCGCCGCCCCACTCACCGCGGGCCGCGACCAAGGGTTGTGTTGAAGCCGGAAGCCCCAAAGAAGTCCTAGCACGCCTAGGAAAGCGCAGGTGTGTAAGCCCCGTTGCGACCGGGCCCTCACCAAAGCGCACCGCTGTCTCAGTCCCAGGAATTGCGACTGCTTCAGCGTTCTCAGCAGAGCACAAGCCCGCACAGCTGCCCGCTTGCCTGCACACAAAAGCCGTTTTTACGGCTACCCAGATAAATCCCGAAAAGAGTGTATTTTCTGGTGTCCCGGCCAAGGCCGATGGTGCTATAAATGTAGTGTTGATGCCCACTTCCCTGTGCCCATCCCTACACACAAGCACAGCCCTGCACACAGGGCCCGTACTCATAAGATCGACACAGTTCGATCGCGCCACAAACATAGTCAAAGTGCCCACTTCCCAGTGCCCACAAACGCTATGTCTGGCAAGCCACAGGCTCCCTGTAAAAACGGGACCTGTGAGCACCCGCTCTGTTCAAGCAGACAGCGCGGCCAAAGCAGTAAACGTGCCCGGTCCCCGCCCACGTTCACTTGTAGGCTGCATGAGTCCCATGAGACCTTCTCAGACCTCCCTCGTTCAGATAAACACTGTAGCGGGGTCGAGGATGAGCGTGTTGCCCGCTGTATTATGCGCGCTCCCCGCCTCAAATGTCACAGGCGTAACGCCTATGCTAGCGCGCCCCGAAGCGCCGCCGTCGCACAGCGAACAGAGCGCGCTTCGCATCCAACCCCTAGCCGGCCATGCAGACGCATGGGCCGCGCTTCCAGGGGTTTCGGACTGGGTGCTAGACATTATAAAGAGAGGCTTCTCGCTACAGTTTTGTCGGCGCCCTCCACGCTTCACAGCGCGCGTCGAAACTACGGTGAATTCAGAAGTAGCACACCTGCTTCGCGCCGAAATATCAAAACTGTTGAGCAAAGGGGCGATACAACATGTATCCCAAGCTCAAAGCGAAGGGGGGCTATACAGCAGATACTTCCTAGTCCCCAAAAAGGACGGTGGTATCAGACCCATACTAGATCTAAGACGACTAAACAGAGCTTTAGTGAAACGCAGTTTCAAAATGCTCACAACCAGCAAAATCCTCGCGCACATTCGCCGAGAAGACTGGTTTATGTCGATAGATCTAAAGGACGCGTATTTCCAAATACAGATAGCGTCACGCCACAGGCGATTCTTGAGATTCGCCTTCGAGGGTCGGGCATACCAGTATACAGTCCTGCCATTCGGCTTGTCCCTGGCACCCCGTACATTTACGAAGTGCATGGACGCAGCGCTCGCCCCCCTCAGACTCAGGGGCATGCGAGTGCTGAACTATTTGGACGACTGGCTGATCATAGCTCAATCACGATCTCAGCTCGTGGAGCACAGAACCATGTTACTCGATCACCTCGAGAATCTTGGTATCACGATCAATTGGACGAAGAGCTCCTTGAACCCCAGCCAAACTATTTCGTTTCTGGGCATCGTTCTGGACTCTCGTTCTATGACGGCGCGGCTGTCGCAACAGCGCGCGCTGCGCATACAGCACGCAGCGAGGTCCTTCCGCTGCGGTGCGATTATCCCGCTCAAACGTTTTCAGAGGATGCTGGGCCTCATGGCCTCAGCATCATCAGTTCTCCAGCTGGGCCTGCTTCGCATGCGCCCTCTGCAGTTCTGGTTGAAAGCGCGAGTGCCACGCGGAGCGTGGGCACTCAGCCGATTGCGCCTCAAAGTCGATCAAGACTGCGCAGCAGCCCTGAGACCATGGGCGGCGGGCGATTGGTACCGTTCAGGTGTAAGCCTGGGGACTTCCTCGAGAGTGAAAGTGGTGTCTACGGACGCATCCACCTCGGGATGGGGAGCGCTGCTCGAGGGCAGGCCGTTCTTTGGCCTCTGGTCAGAACGAGAAAAGCTCCATCATATCAACTGCCTGGAAATGCTAGCAGTTCACAACGCGCTGACGCGCTTTTGTCCCCACATCAAGGACCAACACGTCGTAGTCCGCTCGGACAACACGGCCGTGGTGTCCTACATAAATCGCCAAGGCGGCCTCGGTTCCAGTTCCCTTTACAGGCTGGCCGAGCGCCTCCTAATATGGGCTCAGCGCAACCTGAGCTCGCTGAGAGCGGTGCATGTGCCCGGGACACTCAACCTGGGTCCAGACAGGCTGTCCAGGAACAATGTTCCCACGGGCGAATGGTCTCTACACCCACAAACAGTCCGGCTGTTGTGGCGGAGATTCGGCAGAGCGGAGGTGGACCTTTTCGCGTCCCCAGAAAACGCTCATTGCCCCGTGTTCTTTTCAAAGAACAACAGCGCGCTGTCCCACAAGTGGCCGCACTGCCCGCTATACGCGTTTCCCCCAGTCTCCCTCCTACCTCAGGTGCTGGAGCGAGTCAGGGAAGTGAAATGCCCGGTACTGCTTATAGCACCGTTCTGGGACAACCAAGCCTGGTTTCCAGTCCTGATGCAGTTAGCAGACTCCGCTCCATGGCCAGTGCCATTGAGGAGAGATCTCCTCTCGCAGGCCAGGGGCTCGATTTGGCACCCACACCCAGAGCTGTGGTCCCTTCATGCGTGGACGTTCAACGGTTACCCGTTAGCCTCACGGATGGAGTGCTGAACACCATCACTCAGGCTAGAGCGCCTTCCACCAGGCGGCTTTATGCCTCGAAGTGGTCGGTTTTCTCCAGCTGGTGTACAGCTCGGGGCCTGTCACCCCTCGATTGTGAGGTGACGGAGGTTCTCTCCTTCCTACAAGAGCTGTTGGATAAGGGCAGATCCCCTTCCACGCTCAAAGTCTATGTGGCGGCTATCGCAGCGTGCTCGACAGCAACGCTAGGCCAGTCACTGGGTAGGAATGATTTAGTCATCCGCTTCCTCAGGGGAGCTAGGAGGCTGAATCCCCCCAGACCTCCCTCAGTCCCGGTGTGGGACCTTTCTACGGTCTTGGCAGCCATGAAAGGCCCCCCCTTTGAGCCTATCCAATCTGTTAGCCTCAAACATCTGTCTTTCAAAACGGTGTTTTTGATGGCCCTCGCTTCGGTGAAGCGCATAGGCGATCTGCACGCGCTCTCTGTGAGTCCAACGTGCTTGGAGTTTGGGCCCAATGACTCCAAAGTCATACTCAAACCTAAGCACGGCTACGTGCCGAAATCCCTCAACACTCCGTTTAGGGCTCAGGTTATTTCCCTGTCTGCCCTGCCGGGGTCAAACGAGGAAGGGGACTCGAGCTGTCTTTGCCCCGTTAGGGCGTTAAGAGCTTATGTGTCCCGCTCCGCTGCCTTCAGACAGACGGAGCAGCTCTTTGTCTCGTTCAGTGGACGTTCCAAGGGAACGGCTATTTCGAAACAGAGCCTGTCCAGATGGGTGGTTGACGCCATAACAATGGCTTATACTACCAAGGGCCTTCAGTGCCCGTTGGGCATTAGAGCGCATTCCACGAGAGGCGTTGCCTCATCGTGGGCCTGGTCTAGCGGGATTTCCTTACAGGAAATATGTACGGCGGCGGGCTGGGCCTCGCCGTCTACATTCATAAGGTTCTACAACCTAGAAGTTCCCGCCTTGCAGGCCAGGTTGTTTTCGGTTTAGCCGTATCAGCTGTCTACCACGACACTGATTTCGCAGGCGCACAACGCCACCGAATACTTCACCGCACTTGCAAGCCAAGTGTTTTCGGCGTATTCGAGTCAGCTGTCTAACACGGCACTGATATCGCAGACGCACAGCGCCGCCGAAGTTCTCTGGGCAGAATTGTGTAAGACCCATGTTTTCCCACATTAGCCAGGCTCCCTCCTGCCTATGTGATGTTATATCGCGTCTAGAACGCACCTATTTGGGCGAAAGTGTGTAAGTCCCACATTTCCCACATTAGCCAGGCTCTCCCTGCCTATGTGACGTTGTATCGCGCTTAAGGGCGCATCCATTGGGCGAAATTACGTAAGACCCACATCTCCCACATCAGCCAGGTTTTTCCCCTGCCTATGTGGCGCTGTTTCGCGCCTAAGGGCGCATATATCTGGGCAAAAATTTGCGTAAGACCCACATTTCCCACATTAGCCAGGCCTCCCCCTGCCTATGTGATGTTATATCGCGTCTTAGGACGCAGCTATCTGAGGGTGGTTGTCCCCCCCCCCCTCCAGACTCTCCGAAGTCTACCGGGTGATTATGCACTGTATACCTGGACTAGCTTCCAGTGGTCGGTGTTTTCTCATCCCAGCACGCACGGCGTCTTACAAGTGGTTCCCGCAGCGTTCTACGAACGCAGTACGAGAGAACTCTCGTAAGAGAACGTACTCGGTTACTAACGTAACCTCGGTTCTCTCTAGAAGAGGGAACGAGTACTGCGTTCCCTGCCGTGCGCGCGGTTCGCTCTGGTTCGCTTCGGCGATGAAAACCAGTTGAATCAGCCTACTCGAGCTCCTTTTATAGGGGATGGCCACACCCGTTTCGGCGGGATGTGACGAGGAGCGCGCGAAGCGCTCTCATTGGTCTGATATTGCATCAGCCCTCGCTCGATAGGCTCATGCAGTTGCCGCAGAACAGCCAATGAGTGAGCGAGCCGTCTCGCCATGGCTGTGCACTGCTGCAATGCGTTTTACAAATATGAAAATTAAGGATAATTTTGCTTCAGTATTTCGTGAAAAGAGACTTTTCCCGCAGCGTTCTACGAACGCAGTACTCGTTCCCTCTTCTAGAGAGAACCGAGGTTACGTTAGTAACCGAGTACGTTTTTAATCAGAGGGTAGAAAATGGCCCTTTTAATTCTAAATGATGTTTATGATGTTCAAATCATACTGAAGTTATAACTGCACCTTAGGAAACATTATGATAACTTATGAAAAAAATAAATGCAATTCATGATTTGTTTAAATTGCATCCAAATGCACCGATTCCTTCAGCTAAACGACACCAGGTTTTACAAGGTTCAGTAAAGTTCCTTTAATTATGTGTTTACGGCTGTTTTCACACATGAAGAGACATTTAACACTCTTTAATTACTTTCCCCTTATTTTTAATTGTGAGCTTGTCTCACCTGGGCTTTAACCTTCCCTTTAATAATGTTGATTTTAAAAAAGCATTCATATCATTATAACCAAATTATTATTTTTTATGTGTATTTTTTTTTAAATAAAAGTATTTCTATCCCCAAATATTACTGTCAGAGAACAATTGAGTTTTCCCCCAAGTTCACTTGGTTCAAAAGGAAATGAAATTTCATTACCATCAAACACAATCAAAAGTGTCCTGAAGACCATTATCAGATCTTTATTACAGGATATAAGCATTAAACATTATATTAGCCTATTAAAATGATACTACATTAATATTAGACATTATATTGTTGTTATTTAAATATAAATATTACTTTTGGTACTATTTTTTATGCTTTTTTTCCCATATAAAATATTACATTTACATTAAAGCAACACCAAATATCTTTTGTACCTTAAAATTATGTTTCCAAAATCGTTTCAGTGGTTGATCAACTCGTAACAGGGTGAACGGCACTTCTGCATTCGCTTTGCGACCCTCTATCGGCTATAACCGCACTATGCAAGTTTGCTAGAATCTGTAATCTGTAGTTCGAATGAGACATAAGAAACTACAAATTTGACTTGCTTTACGGCAAGCGTTACTATAGCCGATAGGTGGAGCCTATATAAAAAATAGCCGTTTCTGATGTCGCAATAAATCATACTTTCATATCGTTATTTCCAAAGCCGGTGCTGGATAAACAAATAGCGTGCGTGCGACGGTATAGGCTAAATTATTTATGACAGCGGTAATGGACAATTACACTTCCAACCTTTTTCCAAGAGGAAAAGTGCTTTGGTGTTGCTTTAAATATTAGTTTTTGGACATGCAACATGGTATTCTCAGAGAATGTCTAATAAGGGGAGAACTTCCCCTCTCAGTAAACTTCCGGCTTCTGAACTGGTTGCAGTTCCACTCTGGTTCCATATGAGGGCGCTCACAGGACGAGTGCAGAATGAATGGAGGTCTATGGCGCTATACCCCTCAAAATCCACTTTTCTCAGGATATAATTTTTTGTCTAGTAATTTGAAGGTTGTATTCGAAAGGAGATGCAAAGAAATTACACATTGCTGGGTGTTAGAGTTTTTAGAGTCACTTACTTGCTTTAAGAAGTCTTTTAAAGTGTCAATGACGTCATACACATCGTACGACCAGAGATACTGCTTTACGCCAATCCTTCAGTCACTTTGGTGCGTTCGCGCTCTGCACTTTCTTTTCTCTCGAGGCATCGACAACACAGCCGACACAGGTAAACACACGTGCTAGAAGAGTTTTTGTTTTGTTGTTTTAAAAGACCATCAAGCGGTATCTCTGGTCGTAAATCAGTCCTTCACTGACCAATCAGTGTTCATTAGCAGAATGCTAGCGTGTTATGGGCAACAACAACTTAACCTGTAAGAGATCGAAAGGACATAAGTACTCGTTCATTCAACTTTCGACCTATAACCCATGTTGAACTTGCAAAACCTACAATCAAATCTGAGATTTCTCAACGGCAATCGGGTGAAAGAGACAAATTTAGCCGTCTAGCCCCATAGACTCCCATTCATTTTGCACTCATGGGCGATCGCCCCCAGTGGAACTCTGGTGGAACTACAACCAAAATTCGGTACAATAGGACTCAACAGGGAGTGGCCAGGCTCTCCGTAGACGGGCTCTGTTATTCTTAAAAGTAACTTGTAGTATGCAAATACCATGGTACATGAATAAGGTATTTATTCAATACCATGGTATAAATGTACCGAGACCATCTGCCATCATCACTGTACCTCCACCACTGTACTTTTGTTGTATGTTGCTTTGAAAACAAAGCATCTGCCTAGCAATTACATTTTTAATGTAAACATTGTTTTAAATATATCTTGTCTTTAGATGTCCCTGATAGGGAATTAAGAGAAAAACACTCTATAATTACCGAATGATTATGAAGATCTAATTGAGTGCTTTCTGAAGCCGAGGTTCTCGACAGGTGGAAACGCACAGAGATCAGTGCTGTGGAATCATCTGGACTGACTGTGCTCTCAATGAAGCTAATTACATCTAATTACCCACAACCGCTCGTTTCTATTCCAGGCTTCGACTCTCAGCTCTCAAAGTAAGAGATTCTTAAGAACTTCTGTGCACTGTGTGAGAGCGATACGTTTCTCGACGTTCTCTTTCCCCCGTTCTTTACTTATTGATTGACTTGAGCTTCAGAAAGGCACCATCGCTGTTAGAGGCTTTCAATCATTTAGTGTGATTAAAGTCTCTACCGCTCTTTCCTCGCACTAAACACACAGTGTGAATTTCTTACAGTGCTGCGTGAATAAAGCAGATGATATTTGCAGTGTGCATTAGGACTTTGCTTTCATGTCTTCTGTAGCTTTTTTTGTTGCTTTCTATAATTCCAGAGCGAATGGTGAAATAGGGTCTAATTCTGGCCATGACCGTTGAGTGCAGTAACATTTGCTCTTGATAAGTGACTTGGGTTTAGTCGGCGTTATCTGAAAGCTGTTTGCAATTACTCAAACTAATGAATGATGAAGAATTCAGAGACATGCTGTTCCGATTCAGTGTTATGCTTCAAATGGTGTGGCACTAATTATTTCTTGTCGGCTGCTAATTATCATGAACACGTTTTCAACGGTGCTTTTCACTCTCAGGGAAATCTCTTTATTTCTCTTTTTTTACATTTGCATTTTAAATGTCACCTTAACACATACTTTGAAGTGCAACCTTTAGATAGCACACTTAAATTGAACACATTTTTTATGAAAAAATATCTGCACACTTCATATTTGCCTACATATTTCCATAATCTATGGAAGTTAAAATGTTTCTATGTATATATATATATATATATATATATATATATATATATATATATATATATATATATATATATATAAGAAAGAAACATTTAGTTTGATTCAACAGAATTTATTACACACATTTTAATGAGTTTTTTATTAATATGTAAATATGCTTTTTTTTTTACTCTAAATAAGAAACTAAAACTGCCAGTTGGCGGCGATAAATGTCTAAATGAGTAAGTCATTGAGAAGCTTATAATCATTAAGGCAAAACATTATTGAGATATTTAGATAATTTAATATTATTGTTTTATTAATATTAAGCAATTTAATGTTATTAATATTAAGCATGACCAAAATTGTCACATCCATATATATATATATATATATATATATATATATATATATATATATATATAACCTTTCCAAAAAAATTTAATATCATGGACAAGTTTATTTATTTCCATAATTGCATTCAAAACGTTAAACTTCCATAGATTATAGATTCAGGGCCCACAACTTAAACGATTTCAAGTATTTAGTTGTTTATTTGTACATAATTCCAGCTCATAAAACCCACAAAACAGAGTTTCAATAAATTAGAATATTACATGAAATCACACAGTAATCGCACAGTGATGCCATGGTCATTGAACCAGGTTTTGGTTCTTTTGGCAGTGTGGGCCGGTGCAAATCCTGCTGGAAAAAGAAGTCAGCATCTCCATAAAGCTTGTCTGCTGAAGGAAGCATGAAGTGCTCTGGAAATGTCCTTGTAGACGGCTGCGTTGAGTTAACAGCACAGTGGACCGACACCAGCCGATGACACGGCTCCCCAAACCAACACAGACTGTGGAAACTTCACACTGGACTTCAAGCATCTTGGATTGTGTGCCTCTTCATTCTTCCTCCAGACTCTGGGACCTTGGTTTCCAAATGAGATGCAAAATTTGCTCTCATCAGAAAAGAGGACTTTGGTCCACTGTGCTTTATTAAATCCAGAGTCAACGCAGCCGTCTACCAGGACATTTCCAGAGCACTTCATGCTTCCTTCAGCAGACAAGCTTTATGGAGATGCTGACTTCTTTTTCCAGCAGGATTTGCACCGGCCCACACTGCCAAAAGAACCAAAACCTGGTTCAGTGACCATGGTATCACTGTGTAATTACTGTGTGATTTCATGTAATATTCAGATTTTTTGAAATCCTGTTTTTGTGGGTTTTATGAGCTGGAAGCCCAAATTATGTACAAATAAACAACTAAATACTTGAAATCGTTTAAGTTGTGGGCCCTGAATCTATAATCTATGGAAGTTAAAATGTTTCTATGTATATATATATATATATATGTTGTATGTAAAAATATACAACAAAAAAACATATATATATATATTAGAAAGAAACATTTAGTTTGATTCAACAGAGTTTTTTATTAATATGGAAATATGCATTTTTTTTATGAAATGATACTTTAAATAAGAAACTAAAACTGCCAGTCGGTGGCGATAAATGTCTAAATAAGCCATTGAGTCATTCATTAGTTTGATTCATTCAATCGGCCGATTCCTTCAGGAATGTACAAGTAAATGACTCTCTTGTTGAATGAGCCATTGAATCATTGATTCACCTGATTTGTTCAATATACAGATTCGTTCAGAAACGAAACACCGCTGTGTGTTGCTCAGAGACACAACAGTTCTGCTCTGGCTTACAGGTAATATTTTTTGATGGAAAACTTGAGCAAAAACAGACAATATACAGTCATATTAACTTATGTATTGAACTGTTGTATAAAATCAATATCACATTTGCACTCCTGCTATTCGGGACAAAAACAGCACTTGTGTTATACTCGTTACTCATGTGAAATTGTCTGACTATGTCATATGATAAAAAATATGAGACAAAAAAACTCAATGGGCATTTTTGCCCCAATATTTTGAATTTTAGAGGCATAAAAAACTGCATTCGAGTTGTTGCATAATGTTTGTGTAAGAATGTGTGTGTTTATGTATATATATATATATATATATATATATATATATATATATATATATATATATATGTGTGTCAACTTATGATGGTGTTTGGGCTGTACGGTTCCTGACCTTGGCAAGATGATAACGCAATCCTGAGGGCAGGAATCTGTCCAAAACCATCCATCAGTTGTCATATAAAATCTTAAAGAAGCTCCATCTTCATAGTTTGACCTATTGTCAGGCGTCTGTAAAGTGTATTTGCATCCTTCAGTGCAAATACACACATTCTTCAGCTGGCAATGTGAAGGAATGTTTCTTAGCAAAAAAGTATAAACAAAAATGAGCTTTAATTATGATTGCCAGTAGATTAAAATAAAATAACATTTATTTGATAACTGCCTTTTAAATATTTAGAAATGTCCAAAATATACTAATAAACTATTAATAGCACTCATCTTGTACTGTATTTAGCTATTTGAATATCCTGCATGGCTGCTCTTTTAATTATAATAAAAGTGAATAGAAGTATCACTAAAATATCATAAAAGCATACACATGTGCAATTGTGCATATACATTAGATTTGTCATTATTGATCATATTGACGCATGAGAGTTGATGAGAGATTCATGAACAAACACATGATTCTTTTAAATCAGATCTTTTGAACAAATCTGAGATCCGGTTTTGCAGCTCAACTCACTGACTCAGTGATTCAGTCTAAAAGATTTGTTCACAAATCTGACTGATCTGGTTTTGCAGCTCAACTCAGTGATTCAGTCTAAAAGATTTGTTTACAAATCCGACTGATCCGGTTTTGCAGCTCAACTCACTGACTCAGTGATTCAGTCTAAAAGATTGGTTCACAAATCCGACTGACCCGTATTTTGCGGTTCAACTCACTGACTCAGTGATTCAGTCTAAAAGATTTGTTTACAAATTCGGTTTTGCAGTTCAACCCACTGACTCAGTGATTCAGTCTAAAATATCTGTTCACAAATCTGACTGATCCGGTTTTGCAGTTCAACTCACTGACTCAATGATTCAGTATAAAAGATTTGTTCACAAATCTGACTGATCCGGTTTTGCAGTTCAACTCACTGACTCAGTGATTCAGTCTAAAAGATTTGTTTACAAATCCGGTTTTGCAGTTCAACTCACTGACTCAGTGATTCAGTCTAAAAGATTGGTTCACAAATCCGACTGATCCGGTTCAACAGTTGACTGGACTATATGATTTTAGAAGTTATAGCGCTCGAGTATTGTTATTGCTATGATGCTTTTGCATTGCCTGGCTAACGTCAGACCTCTTTCTCTTTGAGACGTGGTCTGGGAACCACATGTTCATTTTCTCGTATTTGAGGCGTGGTTTACGAATGCCCAGAGCCGTTTATTGGGCGCTACAAATGTCTATCAAATGCGCCTGTACGTAGCTCATAGCCAATCATTTCAATTATACCAGATGACGTATGTAGAGCGACAGATATTCAACGAAGAAGACGACGATGGGTCAGAGATTTATGTGTACACCAGAGTCCTGCACGGGTCCGATTTTGTAAATCCGCACCCGCCCGTACCCGCAGTGCTTAAAACCGCATCCGACCCGTTTCCCGACAGCAGCACTAACTGTTAATTAAAAATCTGCACCCGACCCGCTTAAAATAGAACCGACACCCGACCCGCCCCGATCACACTGTACACATTATCACATTATAGACACACTTACAAATATGTTTATTGCGAGGTCATGCAGAAGTTATTACACGACAATTAACACAAGGACAACTTCAGCCCAAGCTGTCAAAAGGCCGGTACATGAAGAACATGGCTAACGTTAACACATAACTGAGTAGCCTTATCACATTTTACCAATCGAACAGATGCGGCTACAACACTATATGCCACGCAATTTCGTCTAGCCTACATCTGACAATTTTGGGTTCAAACACGCCCTGCACACCACACATACTTAACAGTGTTAAATTTGAAAAATACCGTTCGATAGAACTGCTTTGTTACCACAGTTCCTGCGTGCTTCCTCGGCGATGAAGTTCCACATTTGCCGCTATCCAACACGAACATGCAGCAAAGCCTTTCACAATATTTTCTTCAGATAACTCCAAATTTCTCCCACACACTGGACTTTTCTTCAACTCCTCAGCATCCATCTCAATGACTGCAAGCAGATCGCGCGCGCGGTTATGATGCATTTTTAAAAGTGAAAGTAGCCTAGGTAACGTTATAGATCCTGGGAGGGCGTGGCGCGTCGGCACAAATAAAATGATGTGGATTTTAAATTATTTTATCAACTTGAAATACAGGCATATTTTTGTAGATGTGTTCCTAAAAATATGCATATATTTTTACGTCTGTCATGTTGGATCCATCGATAAACAAACTGCTTCGGTGTGTCGCATAGACGTCGTCATCGTCTTGCTGCTCCCTCCCTGTTCTGTGATTGGTTCCCTTTTAGAGGGGAAAATCTGGTCCATGGTGTCCAGACTGCCTAGCAGCGTGAATAAAATCGCGCTGCGCTCAAGGCAGCATGGGGAAACCCAGGCTAGCATTTGCATCCTTTTTTGAAGCTTTCATTCTGGGGTGAACTTTTCCTTTAAACATATTTTATCAGTTCATTTGATGTAAAATGACTTTTTGAGGTGGAAAATAATTGCATTTCGCACCTTCACTTTCGGCAAGGCCATCAATGTCCCTGGTTTATTTGGGCTCTTAATGCTCCTAATGTTCAGTCTCAATAATATGATTTTCACGCGCTTTGATCTCTGGCCTCCCTCTCAATGATAAGATGTGATTTTAATGTCTGTTCAGGAAAGCTGAATATTCTGGGTGGCGAGCGGTGAAGGGGAATGTGACTCGCCTGCTCGAGTGCCTATTTATCTCGGAGCGATGATATTAGCATCAGACCAACATTTGCGCAGCTTAGACTAAAGATGAATACCAATTGATTATCATCTATGGCCTCATTGTCTGGATGAAACATTTGCACAATGGAGCATAAATTATAAAGTCTCTCATTTAGCTCTCAGTGTAGACATCACATCATTGAGTATAACCGCTACAGGCTAAAGATGAAAAAGTCAAACTGAAAGCGTTAAATGAATCATGAACTGTGGTCAGGACAAAGAAAATAAGTCCCAAAGCTCAGCTCCGGAAAAAAAGAGGATTTTTGTATTTTAAAATGCATTTCCTGGCACTTTCCACAAATTGGGTGCAAACTTTTGCCCATTGCTTCTTTTTTTTTTAAATAAATTGGTCGTCAATCGTCAGTAAAATGAACACGACAAAAGGTTCGCTTACACTTTATTTTAAGGTGTCATTGTTTGTAAAATTATATATTTAAGTACTGAGTAATATTAATTAACTACATGTACTTATTATAGGGTTAGGGTAGGGTTAGGGTTTGATTGAGGGTTAGTTGCATGTAATTATTTTACTGTTATTACTATGGTAAGTACATGTAACTTACGTAACAAGGACACTGTAAAATAAAGTGTTACCAAATGTTCTATTGCTGTTGTATTGCTGTGGTCATTTTAACCTCTGACTCTTCACATCCTCATCATTTAGAAGTGTTTACAAGAGTGTTTTTAAAGCTACACTGTGTAATATTTACTACCATCTAGCGGTGCAATTGTATATGACTACCAACTGAATATTACTTTCTAGCCCCTTCCATTCCGAGGGCGTTTTAACTCCTACGGTGGCCGTATTATTTCAACTCTGCTGGCAGTCGCGAGTAATCTCCACCCCCGCATTCGTCACTGAGTGTAAAAACGCGAAAGGCGAAGCTTGAATTTCCAGGTATGTCCCTCTTTGGTTAATGTATTTTCAAGATGGATGCACAACATGGCTGCCGCCGTTCGAGCGACTCGCTCATATGTATTATAAATGGCAGATTCTACGCTTTCGAGAATACTTGATTAGTTGGTAGAAGTGATTACACATTAATGAGAACGTATAATTGTGAAAGAACAAAGTGTTTTTTGCTAAAAATCAACTTAAAATATTACACAGTGTAGCTTTAAGAGAATATGCATTTGCAGAGCAGAAAACAGTGTTTTCTCGACATGTACACAACACAAACCAGCTTCTGTGTTTGAGGGCGGGGCGAAGACGACGTTGTTCGCGGGCAGCCAATGAATACCATAGGTGGGAATTATGCAAATTTGTTACATTTGTTGACTGGAATTTTCCAGAATTGTGTGCACTTTGATCTTTAAAACATTGCAGATCTTTTACACTCACAAACAGGCTATATATTAAATGCATATTAAAATGCATGTATATTTTTTTATCTTAAATTAAATGAATTTCTTGCTAGAAAATAACAACACAAATCATGGTTTCAAACTGTATTTAGCCATTGTTACATTTTGATCACAGGGCTGCAAATCTTCCATTGTAATCTCTCCGCAAAACTCTGCTTTGAGGATTTGGGAAAGTGTTGGCCTCCTGAGACCTTTTTTGAGAAACTTTCAGAAGCGATTGCTCACTCGCTGTTATCAGTACAGTGGCGTATCTCAACAAATGGTGTTTGATGATAACCTTCCACAGAAACAGCTCTGAGCTCTTCTCCCTGCTAATATATGTTATCTAGGTTGTCATCCAGCACAAATACTGCAGGAAGCAAAACTGTCTGAATGGAAGGATGACTTCAACTTCGCCAAAGGCTTCTTTAGGTGTCTTGGCACAAATAGAGGTAATGTTTCACCGAGCAGGGCTGCTTTGTGATGAGACCATCAGTAATGCTGTAGATGTGTCAGCAAACGGCCAAAGACCATATTACATCAGCACAAACACACACTCACAGCACAACAGCCTCGCTTGTATATATATGTGTATGTATATGTACACTATGGGGCAATTGAATGCTTGAATCTGATTGGATGACGAACGCTCTAAGGTGTGCAATTATTTTCAGGGAAACGCACGATTAAAGTAGTTCCAGGCATGTTTTGACTGCATTAAAGTTCCATATCACTTCGCCAAATGATCTCAGTTATTTCAAAAGGTCCTTCCAGCCGACAACAGCAGAAGAACCGAAACCTACAACGACACGGACCAAACAAATAAATATAGTAAACAATTGGTTAAAAACAACATTATTTCCATGGTTTGTTTTGTTTTTTAAAACGTAAATCGTAAAAAAATTATGTTTTATTTTGTACTGTAAGCACATTCTCTCTTTCTCCCGCTCAAACACACACACAGTCCAGACACACACTCGCTTAGAAACGTGATGTCAGCGCTGCTCTGACAATTTAATCAGTAAAATTGTTTAAAGGAACATGCCGACTTTTTGGGACTTTAGCTTATTCACCGTATCCCCCAGAGTTAGATAAGTCCATACACACCCTTCTCATCTCCGTGCGTGCCGTAACTCTGTCTGACGCACACAACGCTAGCCTAGCTTAGCACAAAGACTGGAGGTAAATGGCTCCAGCTAGCATACTGCTCCCAATAAGTGACTTAATAAATAACGCCAACATGTTCCTATTTACATGTTGTGATTTGTATAGTCACAGCGTGTACAAATAACAAGGTCACATGATACACAGCCATTTTCTAACCGTATACATACTGGGAACTATATTCTCAGAAGGCGAAGCACTGCTACTACTGTGGAGTGATTTACTCCAACTCTGAGCGAACTCTCTGCTCCTCACCACGGGGTTCTCAGGCGCTGCGAGCAAATCACTCCGTCCAGCAGTGCTTCGCCTTCTGAGAATATAGTTCCCAGTATGTATACGGTTAGAAGATGGCTATGTCTCATGTGACCTTGTTATTTGTACAAGCTGTGACTATACAAATCACAACATGTAAATAGGAAAATGTTGGCGTTATTTTGTCACTTATTGGGAGCAGTATGCTAGCTGGAGCCGCTTACCTCCAGTCTTTGTGCTAAGCTAGGCTAGCGGTGGGTGCGTCAGACAGAGTTACGGCACGCACGGAGATGAGAAGGGTGTGTATGGACTTATCTAACTCTGGGGGATACGGTGAATAAGCTAAAGTCCCAAAAAGTCGGCGTGTTCCTTTAACAACTTACAAGCTACATGATATTTCTCACTAGTGAGGTAATAACGGCGCTGTTCTTGAAGCAGATAAACTTACAGTTTCGCTATTTGTAGAGACGCTGCTGCCGAACACTGTTGAGAGACGCACAGACTCAGGTATTTCATATACACTTGATAACTCTCTCTCTCTCTCTCTCTCTCTCTCTCTCTCTCTCTCTCTCTCTCTCTCTCTCTCTCTCTCTCTCTCTCTGCATTAATAACTACATTAGTCTGCAATCAGTGGTACGACAGTAGCTCTAAAATGACGTTTTGGAATTAGCGGCGTGGGATGAGCTTTTTCTTCAGGGGATTTTTGATGCTGTTGGCCATACATCTTTATTGAATTACATAATCCATATGAAGGTCGATGTAGTGTGTCAAAGTGCTTGTCACATGATTCATAACATGTCCTGCTGCGTTTAGACTCTTCTTAGACTCTCCTTCTCCTTCAGGCTTTTTGGCACATTATAATTCAGGGAAAGTGGAGAGGTACAGGGAGAGACACAATTAGGATGAAATGTTTAATATTCACATTATATTGTCAATGATTTGGATGGTGAAATAAAATTAAGCGACATTCGGTATGTTTCCATCCACCTATTTTTATGCGCATTTTGGGATATGGCATAAAAAAAACCTGGTGGATGGGAATGCCAGTGTGCAATGAAATGTGCATAAAAACTTCTGCACTCAATTGATGAGGATACATGTGTTTTATCTGATAAGACATGAGCATAAACTAGATGGAAACACATTTACTGTATAAATTCCTTGATGCGCAACAAAAACTGTGTTTGATAACTGGACTAACCAGCGGACCAATCGCATCACGGCATCTCAAATGTTGGTTTGGTGTTTCTGAAACCCCTTAAACTCTGTCATCGGAATGATTTGGTTAAATTTGAATCATTTAAATTATTTATTATTATTTTTGCTGTTAATTTTCCTATTGAGTGCTTGTTACACAATCTTTCTTTTTTCAGATTTTAACTACAATAGCAAAAGTGTCTAGACTTGGTGATTTTGATTCTGTTTCTGTGAATCAGATCAGAGAATCATCTCACAAATTTGATTTAACAATTAATTTGCATTGCATGCTCATTAAAGCCTTTGTGTAGTATTTTTTGTATTAAAATATTTTAGTTAAAATATATGCATATAGAAATTGCAGCATATCAATGTGTGCATATTATTAGATGATCAGATCATTGATGCAGTGAACATTTATGCATTTAGCAGATGCTTTTATTAAAAAAAAAAATTGTCAAAGAGCCAACAATAATCGTGCATACACTGCCAAGTTTATTAACTCATGTCAAAATTAAACATGCATTTAATTTGAATCTACATGTATTCTGATCATTTGTCATTAATTGGCATTGTTTTACAGAATGATGTCTTGACATTCAAATTGGCTCAAAATCTGCATTAAACTGTACAAACGAAAAATAAGTATGACAATTTAATACATCTTGTATCCCAATTGAGCGTTGCTACATGGGAAAAGTAGCTTGCTGCATTTAAGCAACTTCATTAATATGAAATATGAAATTAAAATAGCAGCTTCAAGGCCTGCCAAGCAAGTTAACTGTAAAATAATGCAATAGCCTAAACAAGTGAAAACAACAGAAGCAGAAAAACACGAAACCTTCAGTCACAGAGAGACGCTCGTCTCACTCCCAACAGGACATTTTAATGAAGTTAGATAAGTAGTCAGTCTTTACTTTAGGATAAGAAAAAGCACATCAGTCTGTTTATACTGGCATTAAGAGAGCTTCGAAAAAACGTGAATGTTTTACTGCGATGTTGTGAGGTGTTGTGTGTGCTTTGGTGTGTGTGTTTGTGTGTGTGTGTGTGTGTGTGCTTGTTAGATTGCTTACTTTTAATGAGTCTAACTTCCAACCTCAAACTCCAAGACCATGAAATAAATACACCAGTTCTGGCCCTAATCCGTTCAATTCAATCCAGACGCTATTTTTAGCCAGTTACCTTATTTTTTTTTTAATATATGAAGTGCAAGTGTGACAGATGTCACTGTAGGGCAACTGAAAATGTTAGTAATGATTCTTTAAACGTTCCGATATATGTTAAGAGATGTTTTAAATGACACTTTTCTAAAGCTGACGATGATCAACAGCCAATTAGAGGCTGGAGGTTTCATGTTCAAGTGTTTTAAAGGAATACAGTAGTTCACGCAGAAATGAAAATAATTTATTCACCCTCATGTTGTACTTTTTTTTTTTTTTTTGAAAGGAACACAAAACAGGAAAAACATTTCAAAGAGGAAAAGACAGACATTTAAGTCTGGACTCACTGAAAGTGGCACTCAGTGGCTTTAAAATACATTAAATATAGGAAACAAACTTTATGGAGCATTTTGGTCAAGATTACACATAGTTAAATGAACATAACATAACTTGCAGTGAAATGTAAATCTGGTCAGCTACTTAGACGGTGCTTTAAATATAAATAAATAGTACGAAAAATGGTAAAATAAGAAGAGCATGAGAAAGACACACACACACACACACACACACACACACACAGTCAGTATGATCTGGAATGATAAAAGGGCAATAGCACTAAATGACAGAATTTTCAATTTAGTTAATTTTTGTGCAAAAAAATACATACAAAAATGTTTTAAAGAAATATAATGTTACTAAAATAACACTTTACTTTGAACTTGTCACTATGAACTGAAAAGGCAAATCTGCCAGAGATAAATAAATAGATAAATGTTTAATTTAGTTTTCCAGTGAAGCGAAACTTGTCATTTTAGCTGTCAAACACACACCGAAGCGAAACTGCCAGTCTTTAACATCACAGCTGAGAAGACATATGGAGGCTGTTAATTCCTGTGATTCCCAGACCAATTATCCAGAGTCGCTCCCTTCGGATTGGAGGCTCTAATCAGCATCGATTCCTTTCTGAATCCATGAGCTTGATCAACTCTACTGGGAGTAAATGACCCTAAAATACCATGTTCGTTTCGCAAGGACGAATGAGTCCTCAAGAGCTGTTCGTTTAGGAGCGGTGTTTGTTTAAAGTCAGCATGAAATGGAAGTTGCAATAATCTTTTCTTCTCTATAGTGACGTATGTCTGAGTGAAACACTTCTGGAACAACAACAAATGTGGGCGGGGCTTGATTGGATGGTTGTGGTTTGCTATTGGTGGATCTCATGTGAGTGACAGGTATGAAGTTAGTTCCACTGTTCTAAAACTATTAGAAACATTTTTGTTACTTTAAATAAAGCTATACTAAACGCAAATGAGAAATGTTTCCTTGGCAATTAACTGAAATAATTTTAAATTGAAGCACTAAAATTACGAACTGGAAATAAATAAAAACTAAAACTACAATTGAAATAAAAAATTAAATAAAAAATAAAAAACGAATAAAATAACAAAAGCACGTAGCAAAATTACTAAAAAATTAAACAAATTAAAATGAAATTAATATTTTAAATAATTTAAAATATAAAATAATACTAGACCATTTGATTGACATGTAACGTGACCGATCACAGTTTTGTTGTAGCAGCCAGACAGATTTGAACTGCTGATTTCAAGCGATATATTTTAAGTTTATTGCAAAATATGCATTCACTCTAAAATCTGAAAATGTTTAAATAAATTTTTAAACCCAACATACATATTTGACCCAAACATGGGTTAAAACAACCCAGCTTTTTTTAGAGAGTGTATATATTCAAATATGTAAGTATTGGTGGCTCTTTGGAGTGGGCGGAGCTACCACGACCTTCTGACACGTTTTGCTTGTTTCGCTTCTCTGATTGGTGTAATGTTCTGTAGCATCATGGGTAATGTAGTTTTTCATCACGAATTCCACTGTTAAACACTATTGTTTTATAACTAAGTGGGCTGACTCCAACCGAAGCAAATACTATCAATTAACAGCCTTGTAGCTCACAGTATGGCTGTCTTTAAAGTTATTGTTTAAAATCCATTTCCCTATGGAGAAAATGAATGGAGTTTTTACTTAGACGGTCAGCGGATGGAGACTATAGTGAACTTATACTGTAACACACTGAAGAATTATACAGCTGCTGTAAAAATAACAGAGGTGGTCGTAACATTTTAAGCGGCACACTCATTAATGGAAATGTGAATTAGAAATATCACAGGAGGGGGGCCGGCGTTTATGTACAACACGAGTTATAAAATTATGAAAATCTGTATTGGGCTTTGATGCACTAGAAACAACCTGGTCTAATTGATTTGGATATTCTAATTACATTTCTCCAGTCTCATGTCTCATTAGCAAACGTAAAAATAGAGGCTGACATTAATTCAAGCAATCTGCCCATGGGATTCACCAATAAAACACACACACACACACACACACACACACACACACACACACACACACACAATGGAAGAGCTCATTACATGCGCACAATCACACTTAAAGGCTGACTCAGCGTTCCTCTGTTTACATCAGATCGAGACCTTGCTCGTCTCCTCGGTCAGCACAGGGGATTGTGGGTCACCGTGATGACCTGTCTGTAGACACACACAATAAAGACACACACAGACACACACAGTAGAGACACACACAGAAGAGACACACACAGAAGAGACACACACACAATAAAGACACACACAGACACACACAGTAGAGACACACACAGAAGAGACACACACAGAAGAGACACACACACAATAAAGACACACACAGAAGAGACACAGTAGAGACAAACACAGACACACACAGTAGAGACACACACAGAAGAGACACACACACAATAAAGACACACAGAAGAGACACACACAGTAGAGACACACACAGAAGAGACACACACAGTAGAGACACACAGACACACACAGTAGAGACACACACAGTAGAGACACACAGACACACACAGTAGAGACACACACAGACACACACAGTAGAGACACACAGACACACACAGTAGAGACACACACAGTAGAGACACACAGTAGAGACTCACACAGTAGAGACACACACAGACACACACAGAAGAGACACACACACAGTAGAGACACACACAGACTCACACAGAAGAGACACACACAGTAGAGACACACACAGACTCACACAGAAGAGACACACACAGTAGAGACACACACAGAAGAGACACACACAGAAGAGACACACACAGACAGACACACACAGAAGAGACACACACAGACAGACACACACAGTAGAGACACACACAGTAGAGACACACACAGACTCACACAGAAGAGACACACACAGAAGAGACACACACAGACAGACACACACAGAAGAGACACACACAAACACACACAGTAGAGACACACACAGAAGAGACACACACAGTAGAGACACACACAGACAGACACACACAGAAGAGACACACACAAACACACACAGTAGAGACACACACAGTAGAGACACACACAGTAGAGACACACACAGACAGACACACACAGAAGAGACACACACAAACACACACAGTAGAGACACACACAGTAGAGACACACACAGTAGAGACACACACAGACAGACACACACAGAAGAGACACACACAAACACACACAGTAGAGACACACACAGTAGAGGCACACACAGTAGAGACACACACAGTAGAGGCACACACAGTAGAGACACACACAGTAGAGGCACACACAGTAGAGACACACAGAAGAGACACACATAGTAGAGACACACACAGTAGAGACACACACAGTAGAGACACACACAGACAGACACACACAGAAGAGACACACACAAACACACACAGTAGAGACACACACAGTAGAGGCACACACAGTAGAGACACACACAGTAGAGACACACACAGTAGAGACACACACAGTAGAGACACACACAGACAGACACACACAGTAGAGACACACAGGCACACACAGTAGAGACACACACAGTAGAGACACACACAGTAGAGACACACACAGAAGAGACACACAGTAGAGACACACACAGTAGAGACACACACAGAAGAGACACACAGTAGAGACACACACAGTAGAGACACACACAGACAGACACACACAGTAGAGACACACAGTAGAGACACACACAGTAGAGACACACACAGTAGAGACACACACAGTAGAGACACACACAGTAGAGACACACAGTAGAGACACACACAGTAGAGACACACACAGTAGAGACACACACAGAAGAGACACACAGTAGAGACACACACAGTAGAGACACACACAGACAGACACACACAGTAGAGACACACAGACACACACAGTAGAGACACACACAGTAGAGACACACACAGTAGAGGCACACACAGTAGAGACACACACAGTAGAGACACACACAGTAGAGACACACACAGTAGAGACACACACAGTAGAGACACACACAGTAGAGGCACACACAGTAGAGACACACACAGTAGAGACACACACAGTAGAGACACACACAGACAGACACACACAGAAGAGACACACACAGTAGAGACACACACAGAAGAGACACACACAGTAGAGACACACAGACACACACAGAAGAGACACACACAGTAGAGACACACACAGTAGAGACACACACAGTAGAGACACACAGACACACACAGTAGAGACACACACAGTAGAGACACACACAGAAGAGACACACACAGTAGAGACACACAGACACACACAGTAGAGACACACACAGTAGAGACACACACAGTAGAGACACACAGACTCACACAGAAGAGACACACACAGTAGAGACACACACAGAAGAGACACACACAGACAGACACACACAGAAGAGACACACACAGACAGACACACACAGTAGAGACACACAGACACACACAGAAGAGACACACACAGTAGAGACACACACAGTAGAGACACACACAGTAGAGACACACACAGTAGAGACACACAGACACACACAGAAGAGACACACACAGTAGAGACACACAGACACACACAGAAGAGACACACACAGTAGAGACACACACAGTAGAGACACACACAGTAGAGACACACACAGTAGAGACACACAGACTCACACAGTAGAGACACACACAGTAGAGACACACACAGAAGAGACACACACAGTAGAGACACACAGACACACACAGAAGAGACACACACAGTAGAGACACACACAGTAGAGACACACACAGTAGAGACACACAGACACACACAGTAGAGACACACACAGTAGAGACACACACAGTAGAGACACACACAGTAGAGACACACAGACTCACACAGAAGAGACACACACAGTAGAGACACACACAGTAGAGACACACACAGACAGACACACACAGAAGAGACACACACAGTAGAGACACACACAGAAGAGACACACACAGTAGAGACACACAGACACACACAGAAGAGACACACACAGTAGAGACACACACAGTAGAGACACACACAGTAGAGACACACAGACACACACAGTAGAGACACACACAGTAGAGACACACACAGAAGAGACACACACAGTAGAGACACACAGACACACACAGAAGAGACACACACAGTAGAGACACACACAGTAGAGACACACAGTAGAGACACACAGACACACACAGAAGAGACACACACAGTAGAGACACACACAGTAGAGACACACACAGTAGAGACACACAGACACACACAGTAGAGACACACACAGTAGAGACACACACAGTAGAGACACACACAGTAGAGACACACAGACACACACAGTAGAGACACACACAGTAGAGACACACACAGTAGAGGCACACACAGTAGAGACACACACAGTAGAGACACACACAGTAGAGACACACACAGTAGAGACACACACAGTAGAGACACACACAGTAGAGACACACACAGTAGAGACACACAGTAGAGACACACACAGTAGAGACACACACAGTAGAGACACACACAGTAGAGACACATAGTAGAGACACACACAGTAGAGACACATAGTAGAGACACACACAGTAGAGACACACAGACACACACAGTAGAGACACACACAGTAGAGACACACACAGTAGAGACACACACAGTAGAGACACACACAGTAGAGTCACACACAGTAGAGACACACAGACACACACAGTAGAGTCACACACAGAAGAGACACACAGACACACACACACAGTAGAGACACACAGACACACACAGTAGAGACACACACAGTAGAGACACACACAGTAGAGACACACACAGTAGAGACACACACAGTAGAGACACACATTAGAGACACATAGTAGAGACACACATAGTAGAGACACACACAGTAGAGACACACACAGTAGAGACACACACAGTAGAGACACACACAGTAGAGACACATAGTAGAGACACACACAGTAGAGACACATAGTAGAGACACACACAGTAGAGACACACAGACACACACAGTAGAGACACACACAGTAGAGACACACACAGTAGAGACACACACAGTAGAGACACACACAGTAGAGACACATAGTAGAGACACACACAGTAGAGACACATAGTAGAGACACACACAGTAGAGACACACAGACACACACAGTAGAGACACACACAGTAGAGACACACACAGTAGAGACACACACAGTAGAGACACACACAGTAGAGTCACACACAGTAGAGACACACAGACACACACAGTAGAGTCACACACAGAAGAGACACACAGACACACACACACAGTAGAGACACACAGACACACACAGTAGAGACACACACAGTAGAGACACACACAGTAGAGACACACACAGTAGAGACACACACAGTAGAGACACACATTAGAGACACATAGTAGAGACACACATAGTAGAGACACACACAGTAGAGACACACAGACACACACAGTAGAGACACACACAGTAGAGACACACACAGTAGAGACACACACAGTAGAGTCACACACAGTAGAGACACACAGACACACACAGTAGAGTCACACACAGAAGAGACACACAGACACACACACACAGTAGAGACACACAGACACACACACACAGAAGAGACACACAGACACACACACACAGTAGAGACACACAGACACACACAGTAGAGACACACACAGTAGAGACACACACAGTAGAGACACACACAGTAGAGACACACACAGTAGAGACACACATTAGAGACACATAGTAGAGACACACATAGTAGAGACACACACAGTAGAGACACACACAGTAGAGACACACACAGTAGAGACACACACAGTAGAGACACACACAGACACACAGTAGAGACACACACAGAAGAGACACACACAGACACACACAGAAGAGACACACACAGTAGAGACACACACAGTAGAGACACACACAGACACACACAGAAGAGACACACACAGTAGAGACACACACAGACACACACAGTAGAGACACACACAGACACACACAGTAGAGACACACACAGTAGAGACACACACAGTAGAGTCACACACAGACACACAGAGAAGAGACACACATAGTAGAGACACACACAGTAGACACACACACAGACTCACACTGCCCGTGTCAGATCAGATGATTGGAAAGGGAATCGTTCAGCCGGAAGAGATTTCTAGGATATCCTGGACACTCTTGGACTATATGAGTGGTCAAGCTCTGAATGACAAGCAATTCAAACCAGAATTACAGCAATTCATGTTATATTCCATGACTGCTTAATATGGGTTTGTATGAGGAACAGACCACACACACACACACACACACACACACACACACACACACACACTCACACTCTAAATAAAAATAATTTATTAATTTATTAATATATATACAGTGGTGGTCAAAATTGATGGCACCCCTGATAAATATGATAAAAAAATGGCTGTAAAAAATAAATCTGCATTGTTTATCCTTTTGATCTTTCCTTCAAAAAAATCGCAAAAATCTAACCTTTCATTGAAGTAAAAGAATTGAAATTGGGGGGTAAATCACATTATAAAATAAATGTTTTTCTCCAAAACACGCTGGCCATAATTGTTGGCACCCCCAGAATTGTTTATGAGAAAAATATCTCTGAAGTGTATTCCCATTAATATTTACCTTTTTTAGCAAACCAGGGTGACTAGGAACATGAAATTGTCCAGCTATGACTTCTGTTTCACAGGAGTTTAAATATGAGGAAACACAAAGGCCAAATTCCCTTAATCATCCATCACAATGAGGAAAACCAAAGAATATAGTTCTGATGCGCAGCAAAAGATTGTTGACCATCACAAAATAGAGAGTGGCTGTAAAAAAATATCTAAAGAATTGAAAATCCCCATTTTGACCATCAGGGCAATAATTAAGAAGTTATAATCAACTAAAGATGTTATGAATCTGCCAGTAAGTGGACATGTGTCTATATTGTCTTAATGGATGGTGAGGAGGAAAGATTGAGTGGCCAAAGACTCTTCAAGGATCACAGATGGAGAATTGCAGAGATTAGTTGAGTCTTGGGGGTCAGAAAGCCTAAAAAAAATTATCAGACAACCCCTATATCCCCACATGTTGTTTGGGAGGGTTTCAAGAAAAATCTTCCTCACTCCTCCAAAAATGAACTCCAGCATATTCAGTTGTCAGACACGACTGGATCTTCAGAAGGGACCGGATTCTATGGTCAGATAAAACGAAAAAAAAAAAGGGCTTTTTGGCAGCAAACCCAGCAGATGTGTTTGGTGCAAACAGGGATGAAGAGTACCCCATGCCTACGGTTAAATACACTGCTGGATCTTATATGTTGTGGGCCTATTTATTTGCTGGAGGTCCTGGACACCTTGTTCAGATACATGGTATTATGGATTCTAGCAAATACAAACAGATAAAAAATCAAAACCTGACGCCTCTGCTAGAAATCTTATAATGGGCCGTGGTTGGATCTTCATTCAGGACAACGATCCAAAACAAACATCAAAATCAACACAAAAACGGGTAACTGAGCACAAAATTAAGCTTCTGCCATGACCGTCCCAGTCCCCTGACCTGATGAGTGGGCTGAACTGAAGAGAAGAAGCACCAACATGAACTTGTGAATCTGAAGGATCTGGAGAGATTCTGTATGGAGGAATGGTCTCTGATCTTTTGTCAGGTGTTCTCCAAACTCATCAGGCATTATAGAAGAAAACTCAGAGCTGTTATCTTGGCAAAAGGAGGTTGCAAAAAGCATTTAATAACAGGGTGCCAACAATTATGGCCAGCGTGTTTTGGAGAAAAACATTTATTTTATAATGTGATTTACCCCCACTTTCAATTCTTTTACTTCAATGAAAGGTTAGATTTTTGTGATTTTTTTGAATGAAAGATCAAAAGGATAAACAATGCAGATTTATTTTTTACAGCCATTTTTTATCATATTTATCAGGGGTGCCATCAATTTTGACCACCACTGTATATATATATATAATACACATACACAACATACATACATACATAACATACATACATACATAATATACATAAAATACATAAATTACATATATACATACATACATACATACATACATACATACAGTGGGGAGAACAAGTATTTGATACACTGCCAATTTTGCACTTACAAAGCATGTAGAGGTCTGTAATTGTTATCATAGGTACTCTTCAACTGTGAGAGACAGAATCTAAAACAAAAATCCAGAAAATCACAATGTATGATTTTTAAATAATTAATTTGCACTTTATTGCATGACATAATTATTTGATCACCTACCAACCAGTAAGAATTCCGGCTCTCACAGACTTGTTAGTTTTTCTTTAAGAAGCCCTCCTGTTCTCCACTCATTCCCTGTATTAACTGCACCTGTTTGAACTCGTTACCTGTATAAAAGACACCTGTCCACACACTCAATCAAACAGACTCCAACCTCTCCACAATGGCCAAGACCAGAGAGCTGTGTAAGGATATCAGGGATAAAATTGTAGACCTGCACAAGACTGGGATGGGCTACAGGACAATAGGCAAGCAGCTTGGTGAGAAGGCAACAACTGTTATTGTAAATTACTTATATTGGCACAATTAACAATTATTAGAAAATAGAAGAAGTTCAAGATGACGGTCAATCTCCCTCGGTCTGGGGCGCCATGCAAGATCTCACCTCGTGGGGCATCAATGATCATGAGTAATCTCTGTTACCTTAAATTATACGCTTATCTCTGTAAAGCTGCTTTGAAACAATCTACATTGTTAAAAGCGCTATATAAATGAAGATGACTTGACTTGACTTGACAGGAGGAAGGTGAGGGATCAGCCCAGAACTACACGGCAGGACCTGGTCAATGACCTGAAGAGAGCTGGGTCCACAGTCTCAAATAAAACCATTAGTAACACACTACGCCGTCATGGATTAATATCCTGCAGCGCACGCAAGGTCCCCCCGCTCAAGCCAGCGCATGTCCAGGCCCATCTGAAGTTTGCCAATGACCATCTGGATGATCCAGAGGAGGAATGGGAGAAGGTCATGTGGTCTGATGAGACAAAAATAGAGCTTTTTGGTCTAAACTCCACTCGCCGTGTTTGGAGGAAGAAGAAGGATGAGTACAACCCCAAGAACACCATCCCAACCGTGAAGCATGGAGGTGGAAACATCATTCTTTGGGGATGCTTTTCTGCAAAGGGGACAGGACGACTGCACCGTATTGAGGGGAGGATGGATGGAAAGCAACAACCTCCTTCCCTCAGTAAGAGCATTGAAGATGGGTCGTGGCAGGGTCTTCCAGCATGACAACGACCCGAAACACACAGCCAGGGCAACTAAGGAGTGGCTCCGTAAGAAGCATCTCAAGGTCCTGGAGTGGCCTAGCTAGTCTCCAGACCTGAACCCAATAGAAAATCTTTGGAGGGAGCTGAAAGTCTGTATTGCCCAGCGACAGCCCCGAAACCTGAAGGATCTGGAGAAGGTCTGTATGGAGGTGTGTGCAAACCTGGTCAAGAACTACAGGAAACGTATGATCTCTGTAATTGCAAACAAAGATTTCTGTACCAAATATTAAGTTCTGCTTTTCTGATGTATCAAATACTTATGTCATGCAATAAAATGCAAATTAATTACTTAAAAATCATACAATGTAATTTTCTGGATTTTTGTTTTAGATTCCGTCACTCACAGTTGAAGAGTACCTATGATAACAATTACAGACTTCTACATGCTTTATAAGTGGCAAAACCTGCAAAATCGGTAGTGTATCAAATACTTGTTCTCTCCACTGTACATACAGATGGTGGTCAACCAGAATGCCTATTACCGCCGCGCCAGCCGCCGCGGCGAAATTACCGCGGCGAAAATAAACCAGCCGCATTTCAAAGTCGTTCCCGAAATGACCGCCAGGTGGCGCAAAGGGACATTGTGCAAAACAGCAGCAATTGCCGTATTTTAAAATGTAAGTGGGTTAAATAATAGGCATATTTTTCATTTATATAAATAGGCCTATTAGGCTACAACAGAATAGAACCAAAGATAGAATCAATTTTACAGCTGAAAAAATAGAATCAAAAGTTAAAAATAGAGACGATGTTAGGAGCAATGACGCTGAATATTTTTACTATTCTATTGAGGAATTAGATAAACGAAGAGCTCTCGTGAGCGATACAATTTATAGTGATTTCAAAAGCAGTCCTTAAAAAAAAAAAATTACATGGAGTAGTGTGGCATAATTTTTTGAGAGATTACGCGGAACACGTTTTAGTTAAGATCCTGGTTTCAATGCCCTTAATGTATATAGGCTAGGCTTTAAAAAAAAATCACAACTCGTTTTGAGATTGTTTTGAATTAAACATTGAAGTTTAAAATGTAGTGTTTTGGCACACCAGGCCGAGTGGCGTTACGCATTGTTCAAAAATCAGGTTTTATTCTGGCATGTTGAATTGGCGTTAATATTTTTTTTTTTTTTTTTTTAGATTTAGATTTTAGGTTTTGTTAGATTTATTTTTCTCATAACAGCTAAAATAACTTAATATATGCCTTGTCTTCATATGATTTTTATCAATGAACTAGTGTTTTCTGACAGTGTCGACTGCAAAGATGAAGTTGACGATCGCCATATTTGTAGTGAACGCACCTAGAGAGAAATGCACAAAGACATAATCAGAGAGTAGCCTTTTTCTTTTTCGTTTTGAATTATTTCGTTTGAAGACATTTCAAGCTTTGTGTATTTGATGTATTTATCATGTCTGTGTGAGGCATACGCTGAGTTTCGTTAAGTTAGGAGGATGAGATGCGCTCCAGCTGACGTGCAATGCAAGTGACCTCACGGGCGCCTCTATGATTAGTGTCTGTTTGCTTCTCTTATTGAATCCAGACAATTGGGTGATGAAAAAATGATTAAAATTAAGATACAATTTATAGAAAACGAAATTCACTTTAAAAAAAGGTTTCTACTAAACAAAACTTAATGAAGTGGTCAAAATCATGTCTGACCCACTCCATATCCATCTCTCGATATAATGCATCTTATCTTACTCATGCTGTTCACTTTTCATATTCAACATAGATTGAAAAAACAACATTATAATATTTTAACAAATATGATACTAAATGAGATTATTTAATGTCTACAACAGTAGGCCTAGACTCTATTTGTACAAATTGCTGCACGTTAATGTAATTAAATGAAACCTTGTAACGAATTCACACTGTAGGGTAGACTGTGTACAGTTGAGACACCTTAAATAACCTGCGTTCGCAGCAAGCACAAGTTGTGATTTTTGCTGTGCACTTGCATATAAGTGTCAGCTGGGAAGGAAATATAGAGACCAGACCTCTTGGAACTTTAATTGAATACATAGCGTTGGTAAAGCATACTGAAATTACATCCCTACAAATGTATTAGGCCCTACTGAAAATAAATGTATCGAATTTAAGCAAAGTAGCCTAAATGTTAAGACTGTAAGCCCTTTGCTTTTTACGTAGCCTAAAGGACTCTTATAGCCGACTTTGGGTTAATTTAATTTGTAGAGGATTTTTTAACTCAAACATTAACACTGAAATAAATTAAACTAAATTATTGTAATTTTTGGCACACCACGACGAGTGGCGCTATGCATTGTTCTAAAGCCAGGTTTTATTCTGGCATGTTGAATTAGTGTTCAACAAATGCGGCGGCGCGTTCATTTGAATGAAGAGCGTTTCTCGCTCGTGCGAGCGAACACACACTGGAACGTTAGGCCGTATCGCAACGAGTGAATAGTGGCCGAGTGGTTGAACGTACGTTACGATCATTTAGATGACACGGGTTCGAATCCCGAACTAACTTGGACTACTGGTGTTTTTATATTAGCCTATTAATGCATTTTATAGTCTATTGTTGATGCAGAGAGATTTGTCTTCTAAAACATTTTTTTTTGCCTATTTACAAAATAAAATCGCCATGCATTTCCATTTTACACTAAGGAACAAATATTATACAATGACTTTACTTCTGTAGCCTATAATAATTCATATATATGACGTTTAAACGACAAACAATAAAATCAGAACCAGTATTCTGTTGCGTTCATGGTTCCAGTGGCAGTAATGCATCCACGGCTTTTCAAAATGTCTCAAAGCGTTTTGAGATTGTTTTGAATTAAATATTGAAGTTTATAATTTGTTTGGCACGACGAGTGGCAAACTCTTTGTTTTGTTTTGCAAACTCAGCTAGCCTGTGGGGGGTTTGGAGAAGGCAATACTTTGCTTTATCGTGGGGGTGCAGGACAGAGGTGTTTAAAGGAGAACTCGGCAACTCTAGCGAACTCTAGTCACTTCTTCGCTGATTTTCCCTTTTGTTGTCGCATGTTTTCCCCACGAGCTCCCCCTACAGCTGTGGGGGGGCGTATATTTCACAACACAGTCGTAAAAAACTCACTTGCGGCGGCCTCCTCCCCTTCTCTACCGCTGCTCATGTGCGTTTGTTTTGATCGGAGCAAGCCAACTGTATCGCGTGGAGCTATGTCTATCGAGGTGGGTAATCTGGTAATACATCATACATGCGTGTGTGTTTATGTCGAATTGCCGTAAAGCGATTTGTGTTTCGCGCTCGTTCTCGTTCTCGCTTTCGCTTCTCACGAGACTTCCAATTTCTATCTTGCCGGGACGGTAGTGAACAAGTTGCAAGGTTGGTTTTCCGCCTGGGAACGCTGGGGGGAGCGGGGAAAGTCACCAATATCACCAGAACAGGTTGTTGTCATCCAAATGATTTCTAGACAGTTTTATTAAGTTAAAAAAGCTACCAAGTTCCCCTTTAATGTTCCGTCTTTCATATGGAGAGTGTCGGAGCCAGCCTGATGAGGCAAAGGCAAAATTCTTTTAAGGATTAATCTCAAAATCTCCAAAAGTCCATAGCCTATGTACAGTAGGCATATCTTATTAAATTATATATTGTAGTTTTATTGATTGTATAGGTTTTCCACAAACAATTTAAATTTAGCAGATACAGAGCTCTTTTATTGGCGACCCACCTCGTTTTATTGTGAGGTGAATTCAGCAAGGCATGTTGTATCTTTGAAGGAAAGCTATTTGTTACAGTTTTTTCTTTCGTGATTTGTGTGGATGACACACAGCGACATATACAGTATTATCAGCTGTATGGTGTTTTTTTACGCTGAAATGCTTAATTTCGAGAAAGACCCGCCGCGAGCAGTGAGGGAGACCAAACTTACAAAAAAAATATCCATCGCGAGAGAGGCAAAGAAAAACGCCTGTTCTTAATTTATGTTGCTTTGAACTTTTTCCGTTTTGTACCGTTTTAATTTTTTAATTTAGCTGCAATTTCTTTGACAATAGAAATTTAAAATGTTGCAATAATAGGCCTACGATTCTGTGTTTCTTATTTTGCATCACAAAGGGAATAAACTCTATCGATGCAACCCTGTTTAAATAAATAAACTGTCCCGACACTTTATTCATATCTTAAAATGTGCGATGAGTTTTCAAACTTAATTAATTTTATTTTTCTTTTACATTTTCATTGTTTATTTTTTAATTGAAAGCAATACTGTATTGAAAGTATTTTTTTGATTTGTTCGATCTGTTTTGAAAAATGTCTTCCGTTGATATGGCCGGGTATCACTGTCAGTCATCTCAATCTCGTGAATGATTCACACACACACAAAAAAAATTATTTAGCAGATTAAAGACGAATCATCTTCATTTTCTGGTGCAATCGGCTGACAGTCTTCCTTCATCAGATGTGTCGTCTTTGCAGCGGGAATGTAGCAAATTTATGTTGTAATGTACAATTGATAATTAAACAAGATGATTGACTTTAATAAACAGATGCATATTTAAGCATCAAGAACGGAAAAACATAAACACTGTCGGCTACACTGAGATTCGATCTCAGATCGTTTGAAGCTCCGAGAGGCTATTGTTAATGCTTTGACCACAGAGCTACCTTCTGAATCGCCAACGTCTACTATTTTCTCTGTTTTAAAAGTTTGTAACATGTAAGGCTATTTAGTTCTGAATATAACAAAGAATGCTTAAACCGACTACATCGGTTAGGAGCTGCAAGTCCTGAAAATGTTTTAATTTCACGGTAAATTATTTTAAGTTATTTCACTGTTATGCTTCAGTTAATAAATCTACAAACACATTAAAATAACACGAAGAAAATGACAAGTAACCTATTGACATAGCCTTTCTAAATTATAGAAAAACTGGGCACACAATGTTAACGTGTGTCTACTTTGTTTAAATTTAATGAATTTGAATTCGTTTAACCACAATATTTATCTTGAATTTATCTGTGACCTCAGCTCAAATTACTGCCGCGGCAGATTACGTCATAAAGAGAATAAACTGACACTTTTCAAAGTCTGTGATTACAGCGCCACTCAGCGGTAAAAGGCAGCAAATACACATCCCAATTTTGCCGCCGCGGGAACGGCGGCGGTAAAAGTCTCATTCTGGTTGACCACCATCTGTACATACATTACATACATTACATACATACATACATTACGTACATACATACATAACATATATACATACATAAATTACATACATACATAACATATATACATACATAAATACATAAATTACATACATACATACACTCACCTAAAGGATTATTAGGAACACCATACTAATACTGTGTTTGACCCCCTTTCGTCTTCAGAACTGCCTTAATTCTACGTGGCATTGATTCAACAAGGTGCTGAAAGCATTCTTTAGAAATGTTGGCCCATATTGATAGGATAGCATCTTGCAGTTGATGGAGATTTGTGGGATGCACATCCAGGGCACGAAGCTCCCGTTCCACCACATCCCAAAGATGCTCTATTGGGTTGAGATCTGGTGACTGTGGGGGCCATTTTAGTACAGTGAACTCATTGTCATGTTCAAGAAACCAATTTGAAATGATTCGAGCTTTGTGACATGGTGCATTATCCTGCTGGAAGTAGCCATCAGAGGATGGGTACATGGTGGTCATAAAGGGATGGACATGGTCAGAAACAATGCTCAGGTAGGCCGTGGCATTTAAACGATGCCCAAATGGCACTAAGGGGCCTAAAGTGTGCCAAGAAAACATCCCCCACACCATTACACCACCACCACCACCCTGCACAGTGGTAACAAGGCATGATGGATCCATGTTCTCATTCTGTTTACGCCAAATTCTGACTCTACCATCTGAATGTCTCAACAGAAATCGAGACTCATCAGACCAGGCAACATTTTTCCAGTCTTCAACTGTCCAATTTTGGTGAGCTTGTGCAATTTGTAGCCTCTTTTTCCTATTTGTAGTGGAGATGAGTGGTACCCGGTGGGGTCTTCTGCTGTTGTAGCCCATCTGCCTCAAGGTTGTGCGTGTTGTGGCTTCACAAATGCTTTGCTGCAGACCTCGGTTGTAACGAGTGGTTATTTCAGTCAAAGTTGCTCTTCTATCAGCTTGAATCAGTCGGCCCATTCTCCTCTGACCTCTAGCATCAACAAGGCATTTTCGCCCACAGGACTGCCACATACTGGATGTTTTTCCCTTTTCACACCATTCTTTGTAAACCCTAGAAATGGTTGTGCGTGAAAATCCCAGTAACTCCTTCAACTTTAAATTAAACTTTACTTTAAAGAAGGACATTCATGTGCCGTGATTGTGGACATGCTGCCGACATACCACAGAATATTTACTATATTAATAGTGTGTCATGAGTTTAGTATGCCTGAGCACATGGTTAGCATGAGTGTTTCGCGATTAGCTCGATAGCCAGAGCATGCGAACTGCACAGAGAGAGTGTTAAATAGCTTGATTCCGGTTCTGGCTTGATTGACAGGTGTCTCGTCCATTCAGCGATAAGTACGTCATTCTCAAAATATACCTACCTTTTCCGTTTTTTCTGAATTGTCGTTGTGTTTTCTGAATTGTCGTTGTGTTTTCTGAATTGTCGTTGTGTTTTCTGAATTGTCTTTTTTTTTTCTGAATTGTTATTTTGTTTTCTGAATTGTTATTTTGTTTTCTAAATTGTTGTTGTGTTTTCTGAATGGTTGTTTTGTTTTTGGATTTGTTATTTTGTTTTTGTAATTGTGATTTGTTTTGCACCTCTCGGCCACCGTACGCACCTCTCCTCAACACACACACATGATGAGCTGAAGGCATTAATATAGAACTGAACTGCAGGTCTGTTTGTGTCAGCTATTTTCCAGTGCTTTGATTGTAGCTCATCCAATCATACTGTAGAGAACTTTAACTATCCTATCGGTTTTATAATAGACTTGAATCTATCATGTGGTCATTTAGTGCTTGTGTTAGCAGCTGCACTGAAATGAAAAGTGGCTTTAGATAAAAAACACACAATGATCAAGAGCCGACCCTTCATATCAAGCACCCTTTGCTCAATCGGTATCGATTACTGCAGTTTTAATGTATTAATCATGACCTCTCCTGCAGTTCGGCCCTGTTCACAGCAGCTAATATTAAAACCCTGCTGCTGTCTAACCCTCACGCCCAATCTAAATTCAATTTGTGCAACTGTACAAATGTCTCTGTTGTTGGTAATGATGTTATCAGCACAGTTGCAGAAGCCCCAAATCCTCATCACAATAGCTGAGGCTGATCGTTGTAGCTGTATTTGTTTGTGCATGTCCCGAGGGAAGGCTTAGGCTTTAATTAATAATTTGATCAGATTTCGAGAGAGGCATACTGTACCTTCTTTAGTTCTCCGTCATTTTCTGACACCAACATATTAACAAGGATTTCTAGCTCCATCTAGTGCTTGAACCAGCAAGGACAGTATCAAGTTAATATATGCAATGTTTGTGCTTGTGCTGTTTAGATATTCATAGAAATTCACAACAAGGCGGAGCAACAACTCAAAGCATAAGAAAACAAATTGCATTTACACTGCCTGTGATGTGTGCTTTCCACCGCTCACACACACTGCGGCACATGATGCAAAATTATGTAGTTGAAAATGTCTTGCTGCTTCGATTCAGAGTGCAATTAATTTCTTTGCTGTTTTTAAACATCAATGCGCTTGAGTCAACCTTTTCATGTATATTTACTGGTTTTTACTTCAATTTAAACATCAAAACATTTTAAATATGCCAAATAAGCATGTTATCATATATACTAAATAGAAAATGCACAACATGTTTACACAATTATACATTAAAACAAATGCACAAAATATACATTAAAACAAATGCAAAAAAAAAAATTAACTAAAACTGAAAAAAGCACATAAAAAATGACTAAAATGTAAACTATTATTAAAACAAGGTACACTATGTAACTTTTGGCCCTCTAGTGGTTAAAAAAAAAAAAGCATGTATTTTACGGAAGATCATTGTTGTGGTTGTGCTTTGGCTCTGTGTGACTGTGCAGATGAATATGAACCTTCACAATAGATAATGCTTTGCAATGAACCCTGTTAACTCTTTCCCTGCCATTGACGGGATTTTCCGGCTTTCCATGTTTTCGCTGTTATCTCCTGATCAAAACACAGGCGAAAAAGCAGCAGACTCAAGTGACAGCGAACAAGCAAACGCGATTATCAACGTTAAACAGCATGTAAATCAAAACTTCCTAATGTTACCGAATGAAATGTCGAACCAGGACGAGCTTTAGGAGTGTTGATGAACTCGATCGACTCCATATGTGTTTTGATAACCATTCTGAATCCGATCTGGATGTGGTCTTTGACAAAACGTGAATTTCTCAGCTTTTTGTGCAACATGTTGCTTTTTTTTTCTGAAACCACATAAAAAAAATAATAAAAAAATGCATTAAGCTAGAATGAAACAGTATTTCTAATTTCTGGGTCTGTTCTTTTTTTGGAATATTGATAATTATAATTCAATATTAATATTGCATGTTCAGATATTCCTACATTAAAATATTCTGGGGTTTTGTGAAAATTACCAAAAATGCTGCCGGTGGCGATCAACTTTAAAAAAAAATAATAATAATAATAATAAAAAACATTGGCGGGGAAAGAGTTAAAGAGATATGGCAGTTTATCTGTTCAATAACTTACTCACCTGTGGATTAATAAAAACACCATGTCCGTGACGCTTTTACAACATTTGAAATCCCTCATTTCTCGCCATCTCCCAAAAGCCAAGCCAGTGTTGATTCTTGTTTTATTACGAGCTCTGTCGTGTTCTCTTTTCTCCAGCAGAGTCTCTGCTGTTCAGTGTTTGTTTAAGACTGTGATTCTTCGGAGGTTTTAGCGGCTCCATGTCAACCTTTCTCGCTCGTTGTGACAACTAACCGTCACGCACGTCAAAGCAACTGGAGCTTTTATCTATATACGATATGACGACAATAAAAAATATAAACACTAATGATTGGCTTACCATAGTGAATCAGGGTGAGACCAAAACACATTTAGATGAAGGATTGATGATTTATTCATTGTGAACCTGAAAAAAAGTGTGCCTTTAATACATCTACATTTTTCCTTCTTAAATAAAGGTTAAAAGGCGTTTTCTGTACATCCAGCTTGGACTTTAACACATTATTTGCATATGACAGAGTATTGATGTGACCGCAGACCTCATCGAATCTCAGATCAGATCATCTCTGCTCTGTATGGCTCAAAAGCAGATGATAATTTTCAATCTGTTTGTCTTCTGGAGTGTGGCGCACTTCATTAATAAAATCAATTAGCGTGCCCTCATAACTGCGTATTGATTTACATCCTACCATTCATTACTCTAGTCTCTATGGAAACGTCACATATAGTGTTCTGACATCCTGTCAGCTTATACGACCACAACTAGTCCACAGAAAGCTCATTAACTAGTTTAACCGCCAGGCATCCACACTCAAACACATTCCCAATCTCAATAAATTCTGGATCCTGCCACTTCTCATAAGAGATCAATCTATTTTTCAGAGTCAAGCATGCAGTAACACTTTTTGCCTTTAAGTTTGTGTGTTCAAATCCCCTATATACAAAGTTCTGTCACTAAACCCTAGATGACGCAGGCTAATGTCTCCTTAACTCAAACTCCTTAACTCAAACTACTGTATCAGTAGCCAATGAGCTCGCTTCTCAACCTTCAAATACTTGGTTAGTGGTGCACCACGCTTTCAGAAACTCTCCACCTTCCCCAGCTCCACCTGTATACTGTAGATCTGCTACGTGTAATTCATATATGCTATATTGTACAGCAGCAGCATGTCTTAACAGAAATAACAGCAGCAGCAATATCATCAGCAGTAAAATTAACAACAATAACAGCAGCAATAACCAGCAATAACAGCAGCAATAGTAGATGCAACATCAGCAATAACAGCACTAACAGCCGCAATAACAGCAGCAATAACAGCACTAACAGCCGCAATAACAGCAGCAATAACAGAAGCAGCAATAACAGAAGAAGCAACAATAACCAGCAATAACATCAGCAGTAACAGCCGCAATAACAGCAGCAATAACAGAAGCAGCAATAATAACCAGCAATAACAGCATTAACAGCCACAATAAGAGAAGCAGCAACAATTAACAGCAATAACATCAGCCTTTACAGTAGTAGCAACAGCAGCAATAACCGCAATAACAGCAGCAACAGCAGCACTTACAGCAATAGCAGCAGCAACAGCAGCACTAACCAGCAATAACAGCAATAACAGCAGCAACAGCAGCACTAACAGCAATAGCAGCAGCAACAGCAGCAATAACAGCAATAGCAGCAGCAACAGCAGCAATAACCAGCAATAGCAGCAATAGCAGCAGCAACAGCAGCACTAACCAGCAATAACAGCAATAACAGCAGCAACAGCAGCACTAACAGCAATAGCAGCAGCAACAGCAGCAATAACAGCAATAGCAGCAGCAGCAGCAATAACAGCAATAGCAGCAGCAACAGCAGCAATAACAGCAATAGCAGCAGCAGCAGCAGCAGCAATAACAGCAATAGCAGCAGCAACAGCAGCACTAACAGCAATAGCAGCAGCAGCAGCAATAACAGCAATAGCAGCAGCAACAGCAGCACTAACAGCAATAGCAGCAGCAGCAGCAATAACAGCAATAGCAGCAGCAACAGCAGCAATAACAGCAATAGCAGCAGCAGCAGCAGCAGCAATAACAGCAATAACAGCAGCAACAGCAGCACTAACAGCAATAGCAGCAGCAACAGCAGCAATAACAGCAATAGCAGCAGCAGCAGCACTAACAGCAATAGCAGCAGCAACAGCAGCAATAACAGCAATAGCAGCAACAGCAGCAATAACAGCAATAGCAGCAGCAGCAGCAATAACAGCAATAGCAGCAGCAACAGCAATAACCAGCAATAACAGCAATAGCAGCAGCAGCAGCAATAACCAGCAATAACAGCAGCAACAGCAGCACTAACAGCAATAGCAGCAGCAACAGCAGCAATAACAGCAATAGCAGCAGCAGCAGCAATAACAGCGATAGCAGCAGCAGCAGCAGCAGCAATAACAGCAATAGCAGCAGCAACAGCAATAACCAGCAATAACAGCAATAGCAGCAGCAATAACCAGCAATAACAGCAGCAGCAGCAATAACCAGCAATAGCAGCAGCAATAGCCACAATAACAGTAATAGCAACAGCAGCAGCAATAACAGCATAGCAGCAGCAATAGCCACAATAACAGTAATAACAGCAACAACAGCAACAATAACCAGCAATAACAGCAGCAACAGCAGCAATAACCAGCAATAGCAGCAACAACAGCAATAGCAGCAATAACCAGCAATAACAGCAGCAATAGCCACAATAACAGTAATAGCAACAGCAGCACCAATAACAGCCGCAATAACCAGCAATAACAGCATAGCAGCAGCAATAGCCACAATAACAGTAATAACAGCAACAACAGCAACAATAACCAGCAATAACAGCAATAACAGCAGCAACAGCAGCAATAACCAGCAATAGCAGCAACAACAGCAATAGCAGCAATAACAGCCGCAATAACCAGCAATAACAGCATAGCAGCATCAATAGCCACAATAACAGTAATAACAGCAACAACAGCAACAATAACCAGCAATAACAGCAGCAACAGCAATAGCAGCAATAACAGCAGCAACAGCAGCAATAATAACAGCAACAGCAGCAATAACAGCAATAGCAGCAATAACAGCAGCAACAGCAGCAATAACAGCAGCAACAGCAGCAATAACCAGCAATAGCAGCAACAACAGCAATAGCAGCAGCAATAACAGCAACAGTAGCAGCAATAGCAGCAACAACAGCAGCAACAGTAGCAGCAACAGCAATAGCAGCAACAACAGCAGCAATAGCAGCAATAACAGCAGCAACAGCAGCAGCAACAGCAATAGCAGCAATAACCAGCAATAGCAGCAATAACCAGCAATAGCAGCAATAACAGCAGCAACAGCAATAGCAGCAATAACAGCAGCAGCAACAGCAATAGCAGCAGCAACAGCAATAGCAGCAATAACCAGCAATAGCAGCAATAACAGCAGCAGCAACAGCAATAGCAGCAATAACAGCAGCAGCAACAGCAATAGCAGCAGCAACAGCAATAGCAGCAATAACCAGCAATAGCAGCAATAACAGCAACAGCAATAGCAGCAATAACAGCAGCAATAACAGCAGCAACAGCAGCAATAACCAGCAAAAGCAGCAACAGCAGCAATAGCAGCAATAACAGCAGCAACAGCAGCAATAACAGCAGCAATAACAAGCAATAGCAGCAATAGCAGCAATAACCAGCAGCAACAACAGCAATAACAAGCAATAGCAGCAATAACAGCAATAACCAGCAGCAACAACAGCAGCAGCAACAGCAGCAATAACCAGCGATAGCAGCAGCAAAAACAATAACAGCAGCAACTGCAGCAAAAACAGCAGTGTAGCAGATCTATTCTGCCAAGACCAAATATATCAGCATTGTTATATCCATTACCATGCCCATTGGTCCCTTGTGATCTGAATTCTAGCAGAAAAAGACTAATTGCTATTGTAGATGAAACTGCTCTGTAAATGAGCCCGAATTTCCCATCGTTTAAAGCCAAGCAGGAAAACTAGATTCAGAAAGAGCTCTCTCTAAATCTATTATTCTGTCTTTCCTCAGAGAATTGAATGAAATGATGTGCGATCCAACATGCATTAAACATCTTTAGGGCTTGATTGAAGCGTTTTGAGTGTTTGGAGGTGGAGAAGACGATAACAATGCTTTTCCTCTTTTAGTAAACAGAATAAAACAAACCTGTGGCTTTTCAAAATCAGAGAGACTCAAATGTTGCAATTTTATTTTATTTTTTTGCATTCATAACAATGCAACATGGAAATACATTTTCATAAATTTGAACCGTATGAAATTATTCCGCATAAACGTGCAGTCCAGTGTTAAAAGGCATCCTGCAGGATGGCAATGGTCTTATTAGAGAAGAGCTGGTGAATAAATGAGCAATTATGTGACGCTCGATGTACGGCCGTGTCCTTGTTGGTTTGACTCTCAAACATCTGGCTGTGTTTGTAATAATGAGTTTAACATCACCATCTCACCTCTGATAACCTCTGAATGACGCAGCAGCAGATGGTACAATATGATCTGGTTTATTGTTATTACTCTAATTTTACTCTGTTTTGTATTTCTCCTCACAGTGTGGCATGTGAGTTAATGTTGGAGATCATGAGCTCCTATAATCATCAAGCACACAGGATCAAAACACAAGTAATTGGGTTTTATTTTCTTCATGCTTCATTATTGGAGATTAAACATATTTTCATGAAGCGATTTCAGTTTGCAATGTTACACAAATTCTACTTATTTAAAATTAATAGAAAATAAACTGCTATATGTAGTCTGACCCAGTGTTATTTTAGTTTCAATAATTTAGTATCCCGTGTCAGGCATTAGAAGTAATTAATTCCTGATTTCCCTTAAAAAAGTAAAAGGATTACTCTTCATTTTTCTGTAATTTAGTTACTTCTGTTAAAGTATTGAAATACTAGAACAATTATCAATAAAATATAGGATTTAGCATCAAAACTTTACATTTAATGTTAAAATAAATTTGAATGCATGTAATCTCTCTTTAAATACTGGCCAGTTTGAGAATAATTTGTGCAATTTTATATATATTTGAAAGAATTAAGAGCATTTTAATGTCTATTCTTGTATTGTTCAGTGTAATTTACCCAACACTGTCAGTATCATAGTATTTATTAGTTTTTATTTTTAGATTTTAATTTTAGTATTTTGTTGGTTATATGAGTTTTGCTCTCCGGTCACTTGACAAATTTGTATTTATTATATTATTTTTTTAACTTAAAGGTTTGCAATTGCTATGTAAACACACACACACACACACACACACACACACACACACAAAATGGTCCTGAAAATCGGTCACACTTGTGTTGTTCGCAGTCTTGCGGTTTTAGAGTAAAACATGTTTTGGAAAATAGTATTTTTGTGCATTTTTCATAACAATAGAATTTTACATTTATAACTTTAAGGCCTCTTTTTTAAACTTTCTTCACTTCAGTAATAATCTAAGTGTCGTCTGTAAAAAGAGACCAAACTGAATTCTTTGACGCATTCAAGATTTATGACAGTTTAATTTGGAAAATTAATTTTCAAGTCTGTGTTTCAAAAGTGAATAAATGGATTTTAACTACTGCATACAATCAATTTAGTACCATAAAATAAAATCCCCTAAAAATATAAAATATTAAATAAAATAAAAACATTACCGAACTAAAATATATACATTCATTTCAGTGAAATAAAAACAATTTTGACCACCATGCTCCTGTCCCGGTTAGTTCAGATGAAGAAGCTCAAACCGGTTTCTACAAACAAAAGGTTCTTTAATAAGACAAACTCGTGTAACTCAAAGGCGAGAACGCAACGTAACAGAGCGTCTACACAAACAACAGCAGAAAACAACTGAATGAAAGGAGGTACTTAAATACACAGTGGTGATGAGACAGTGACAATCAGCTGTGAGGATTAATGAGTGTCCATGACAACTAACGACAGGCGGGAAACTGGGAACAATGGAAACATAGGAAACCGGTGACTGATGAATGCAAAATAAAAGTCCATGAAAACGAAACTAAACACAAAGATCGTGACAGCACAAGAGTGTTAAATATGTCTATTTAGTGAGTTTATTTCAGTTTCAGTTTTACTACATTTTTAATTTCAAATTAAACTAAATGAAAATTATAAATGATGCATTCTAACAGTAAACAATACGATTTTTATAATTTATTTTGTTTTGGTTCAAGTTTATTTGATTTAAATTAACGTAAATGTTTTTGTAATATTTGTCATTTTAGTTAATGAACATAACACTGGAGTTTATCCCTCTTTTCATTGTTTATTTGAAGAAAAACTTGATGTAAGAGTTGGTGTCAGGCCCCTGTGAAGTAAACAGTCGTAGTTGATTATATTGCTTGTTAAACGAGTGTTGTGTCTGATTTCAGGACACGGAATGTGATCGAGGGACAATAATGCCTCTGTCTGTTCTGATTATCAGTGAATAGCCTCTGTCTGCTCTTATTGCTTCTCCAACTCGCCACACACATTCCCACAACACATTGACGTGTCCAACAAACCGCAAACTCAGAGAGAGAGAGAGAGAGAGAGAGAGAGAGAGAGAGAGAGAGAGAGAGAGAGAGAGAGAGAGAGAGAGAGAGAGAGAGAGAGAGAGAGAGAGAGAGAGAGAGAGAGAGAGAGAGAGGTTAGACAACAAAAAACACAAAGGGTTAAATCTGCTGCAGTCTTATGTGTCAGACAGCTGTTTCATGTTTCTATATCACATCAAACAAACTCTTCATCTGCGCGGCACAGTAGTTCACTAGAGGCTACATTAATCTGATCAAAAATACAGTAATAGTGAAATATTATTACAGTTTAAAATAACTGTTTTATATGTGGGTGTATTATAAAATGTCATCTGCAAAGCTGAATTTTCATGATCATTACTCCAGTCTTCAGTGTCACATGATCCTTCAGAAATAATATGTGATGCTCAAGAAACATTTATCATTATTATCAATGTTAAAAACAGTTGTGCTGCTGCTTCATATTTTTGTGGAAACTATGATATATTTTATTTTCAGGATTCTTTGATGAATAGAAAGTTAAGAAGAACAGCATTTATTTGAATTAGAAATCTTCTGTGTATCTATACAGTATCTATTTGCAAATACTTCAGCTGTCGAAATCCGTTCCCCCACCCCAATAATGAGAGATGTTGATGTATCAGCTTAAAGTATGCTTATTCTATTCTGTGTGTGGATGGAGCTTAAACAGCATCAATTTGATCAATATTAGAACCTCAGTGTGTAAGAAACATAGGGGGAACAGAATCCGACGGCAAAAAAAACAGCTGTCGAAATCCGTTATCCCACTCCCATTATGAGAGGTGTTGATGTAATGGCTTAAAATATGCTGATTTTATTTTTGTGTGTGGATGGAGCTTAACTTGCATCAGTTTAAAGAATATATTTTTTTGCCTTTTATTATGATAGGACAGTATAGTATCAAGAAAGTTTGACGAACAGGGGCTTGAACTTGGGTCGTATTAAGCTGAAAAACAATGAAAGCTAGGGCAGAGTATACTGACCACTAGGCTATTGGGTTTAGTAATTAACTGCAATGTGATAAATATTAGAACCTTATTGTGTAAGAAACATAGGGGTAACAGAATCCGACGGCAAAAAAAAACAGCTGTAAATCCGTTCCCCCACTCCCATGATGAGAGATGTTGATGTATCGGCTTAAAATATGCTTATTCTATTCTGTGTGTGGATGGAGCTTAAACAGCATCAATTTGATAAATATTAAAACCTCAGTGTGTAAGAAACATAGGGGGAACAGAATCTGACGGCAAATAGTTCAGCTGTCGACATCCGTTCCCCAACTCCCATTATGAGAGGTGTTGATGTAATGGCTTAAAAAATGCTGATTTTATTTTTGTGTGTGGATGGAGCTTAACTTGCATCAGTTTAAAGAATATATTTTATTGCCTTTTATTATGATAGGACAGTATAGTATCAAGAAAGTTAGACGAACCGGGACTTGAACTCGAGTCGTAATAAGCTGAAAATCAATGACTGTCAATGCAGAGTGTACTGACCACTAGGCTATTGTGTTTATAAATTAGCTTCAATGTGATAAATATTAGAACTCTACTGTGTAAGAAACATAGGGGGAACAGAATCCGACGGCAAATAGTTCAGCTGTCGAAATCCGTTCCCCCACTCCCATTATAAGAGGTGTTGATGTAATGGCTTAAAATTTGCTGATTTTATTTTTGTGTGTGGATGGAGCTTAACTTGCATCAGTTTAAAGAATATATTTTTTGCTTTTTATTATGATAGGACAATAGTATCAAGAAAGTTTGACGAACCGGGACTTGAACTCTGATCGCCCAAAGCTAAAAAATAATATTGTCGGGGCACTGACCACTAGGCTATTGAGGATAACAGTTTGCTTTAATTTGATACATTTTAGAAACTTATTGTGTAAGAAACATAGGGGGAACAGAATCCGAAGGCAAAAAAAACAGCTGTCGAAATCCGTTCCCCCACTCCCATTATGAGAGGTGTTGATGTAATGGCTTAAAAAATGCTGATTTTATTTTTGTGTGTGGATGGAGCTTAACTTGCATCAGTTTAAAGAATATATTTTTTGCCTTTTATTATGATAGGACAGTATAGTATCAAGAAAGTTTGACGAACCGGGACTTGAACTCTGGTTGCCCAAAGCTAAAAATAAAATTGTCAGGGCACTGACCACTAGGCTATTGAGGAAAGTAATTTACTGCAATTTGATCAATTTTAGAACCTCATTGTGTAAGAAACATAGGGGGAACAGAATCCGACGGCAAATATTTCAGCTGTCGGAATCCGTTCCCCCACCCCAATGATGAGAGATGTTGATGTATCTGCTTAAAGTATGCTTATTCTATTCTGTGTGTGGATGGAGCTTAAACAGCATCAATTTGATCAATATTAGAACCTCAGTTTGTCAGAAATATGGGGGGAACAGAATCCGACGGCAAATAGTTCAGCTGTCGAAATCCGTTCCCCCACTCCCATTATAAGAGGTGTTGATGTAATGGCTTAAGAAATGCTGATTTTATTTTTGTGTGAGGATGGAGCTTAACTTGCATCAGTTTAAAGAATATATTTTATTGCCTTTTATTATGATAGGACAGTATAGTATCAAGAAAGTTTGACGAACCGGGACTTGAACTCGAGTCGGAATAAGCTGAAAAACAATGAATATTAATGCAGAATGTACTGACCACTAGGCTATTGGGTTTAGTAACTAGCGCCAATGTGATAAATATTAGAACCTCACTGTGTAAGAAACATAGGGGGAACAGAATCCGACGGCAAATAGTTCAGCTGTCGAAATCTGTTCCCCCACTCCCATTATGAGAGGTGTTGATGTAATGGCTTAAAATATGCTGATTTTATTTTTGTGTGTGGATGGAGCTTAACTTGCATCAGTTTAAAGAATATATTTTTTGCTTTTTATTATGATAGGACAATATAGTATCAAGAAAGTTTGACGAACCGGGACTTGAACTCTGGTCGCCCCAAAGCTAAAAAATAAAATTGTCGGGGCACTGACCACTAGGCTATGGATGATAGCAATTTGTTGCAATTTGATACATTTTAGAACCTTATTGTGTAAGAAACATAGGGGGAACAGAATCCGACGGCAAATAAAACAGCTGTCGAAATCTGTTCCCCCACTCCCATTATGAGAGGTGTTGATGTAATGGCTTAAAATATGCTGATTTTATTTTTGTGTGTGGATGGAGCTTAACTTGCATCAGTTTAAAGAATATATTTTTTGCTTTTTATTATGATAGGACAGTATAGTATCAAGAAAGTTTGACGAACCGGGACTTGAACTCTGGTCGCACAAAGCTAAAAATAAAATTGTCAGGGCACTGACCACTAGGCTATTGAGGAAAGTAATTTACTGCAATTTGATCAATTTTAGAACCTCACTGTGTAAGAAACATAGGGGGAACAGAATCCGACGGCAAATAGTTCAGCTGTCGAAATCCGTTCCCCCACCCCAATAATGAGAGATGTTGATGTATCGGCTTAAAAAATATGCTTATTCTATTCTGTGTGTGGATGGAGCTTAAACAGCATCAATTTGATCAATATTAGAACCTCAGTTTGTCAGAAATATGGGGGGAACAGAATCCGACGGCAAATAGTTCAGCTGTCGAAATCCGTTCCCCCACTCCCATTATAAGAGGTGTTGATGTAATGGCTTAAGAAATGCTGATTTTATTTTTGTGTGAGGATGGAGCTTAACTTGCATCAGTTTAAAGAATATATTTTATTGCCTTTTATTATGATAGGACAGTATAGTATCAAGAAAGTTTGACGAACCGGGACTTGAACTCGAGTCGGAATAAGCTGAAAAACAATGAATATTAATGCAGAATGTACTGACCACTAGGCTATTGGGTTTAGTAACTAGCGCCAATGTGATAAATATTAGAACCTCACTGTGTAAGAAACATAGGGGTAACAGAATCCGACGGCAAATAGTTCAGCTGTCGAAATCTGTTCCCCCACTCCCATTATGAGAGGTGTTGATGTAATGGCTTAAAATATGCTGATTTTATTTTTGTGTGTGGATGGAGCTTAACTTGCATCAGTTTAAAGAATATATTTTTTGCTTTTTATTATGATAGGACAATATAGTATCAAGAAAGTTTGACGAACCGGGACTTGAACTCTGGTCGCCCCAAAGCTAAAAAATAAAATTGTTGGGGCACTGACCACTAGGCTATGGATGATAGCAATTTGTTGCAATTTGATACATTTTAGAACCTTATTGTGTAAGAAACATAGGGGGAACAGAATCCGACGGCAAATAAAACAGCTGTCGAAATCTGTTCCCCCACTCCCATTATGAGAGGTGTTGATGTAATGGCTTAAAATATGCTGATTTTATTTTTGTGTGTGGATGGAGCTTAACTTGCATCAGTTTAAAGAATATATTTTTTGCTTTTTATTATGATAGGACAGTATAGTATCAAGAAAGTTTGACGAACCGGGACTTGAACTCTGGTCGCACAAAGCTAAAAATAAAATTGTCAGGGCACTGACCACTAGGCTATTGAGGAAAGTAATTTACTGCAATTTGATCAATTTTAGAACCTCACTGTGTAAGAAACATAGGGGGAACAGAATCCGACGGCAAATAGTTCAGCTGTCGAAATCCGTTCCCCCACCCCAATAATGAGAGATGTTGATGTATCGGCTTAAAAAATATGCTTATTCTATTCTGTGTGTGGATGGAGCTTAAACAGCATCAATTTGATCAATATTAGAACCTCAGTTTGTCAGAAATATGGGGGGAACAGAATCCGACGGCAAATAGTTCAGCTGTCGAAATCCGTTCCCCCACTCCCATTATAAGAGGTGTTGATGTAATGGCTTAAGAAATGCTGATTTTATTTTTGTGTGAGGATGGAGCTTAACTTGCATCAGTTTAAAGAATATATTTTATTGCCTTTTATTATGATAGGACAGTATAGTATCAAGAAAGTTTGACGAACCGGGACTTGAACTCGAGTCGGAATAAGCTGAAAAACAATGAATATTAATGCAGAATGTACTGACCACTAGGCTATTGGGTTTAGTAACTAGCGCCAATGTGATAAATATTAGAACCTCACTGTGTAAGAAACATAGGGGTAACAGAATCCGACGGCAAATAGTTCAGCTGTCGAAATCTGTTCCCCCACTCCCATTATGAGAGGTGTTGATGTAATGGCTTAAAATATGCTGATTTTATTTTTGTGTGTGGATGGAGCTTAACTTGCATCAGTTTAAAGAATATATTTTTTGCTTTTTATTATGATAGGACAATATAGTATCAAGAAAGTTTGACGAACCGGGACTTGAACTCTGGTCGCCCCAAAGCTAAAAAATAAAATTGTTGGGGCACTGACCACTAGGCTATGGATGATAGCAATTTGTTGCAATTTGATACATTTTAGAACCTTATTGTGTAAGAAACATAGGGGGAACAGAATCCGACGGCAAATAAAACAGCTGTCGAAATCTGTTCCCCCACTCCCATTATGAGAGGTGTTGATGTAATGGCTTAAAATATGCTGATTTTATTTTTGTGTGTGGATGGAGCTTAACTTGCATCAGTTTAAAGAATATATTTTTTGCTTTTTATTATGATAGGACAGTATAGTATCAAGAAAGTTTGACGAACCGGGACTTGAACTCTGGTCGCACAAAGCTAAAAATAAAATTGTCAGGGCACTGACCACTAGGCTATTGAGGAAAGTAATTTACTGCAATTTGATCAATTTTAGAACCTCACTGTGTAAGAAACATAGGGGGAACAGAATCCGACGGCAAATAGTTCAGCTGTCGAAATCCGTTCCCCCACCCCAATAATGAGAGATGTTGATGTATCAGCTTAAAGTATGCTTATTCTATTCTGTGTGTGGATGGAGCTTAAACAGCATCAATTTGATAAATATTAGCCTAGAACCTCAGTTTGTCATCAATTTGATAAATATTAGCCTAGAACCTCAGTTTGTCATCAATTTGATAAATATTAGCCTAGAACCTCAGTTTGTCAGAAATATGGGGGGAACAGAATCCGACGGCAAAAAAAAAACAGCTGTCGAAATCCGTTCCCCCACTCCCATTATGAGAGGTGTTGATGTAATGGCTTAAAAAATGCTGATTTTATTTTTTTTTGTGGATGGAGCTTAACTTGCATCAGTTTAAAGAATATATTTTATTGCCTTTTATTATGATAGGACAGTATAGTATCAAGAAAGTTTGACGAATCGGGACTTGAACTCGAGTCGTAATAAGCTGAAAAACAATGAATGTTAATGCAGAATGTACTGACCACTAGGCTATTGGGTTTAGAAACATGCATCAATGTGATAAATATTAGAACCTCACTGTGAAAGAATCATAGGGGGAACAGAATCCGACGGCAAATAGTTCAGCTGTCGAAATCCGTTCCCCCACCCCAATAATGAGAGATGTTGATGTATCTGCTTAAAATATGCTTATTCTATTCTGTGTGTGGATGGAGCTTAAACAGCATCAATTTGATAAATATTATAACCTCAGTTTGTCAGAAATATGGGGGGAACAGAATCCGACGGCAAATAGTTCAGCTGTCGAAATCCGTTCCCCCACTCCCATTATGAGAGGTGTTGATGTAATGGCTTAAAAAATGCTGATTTTATTTTTGTGTGTGGATGGAGCTTAACTTGCATCAGTTTAAAGAATATATTTTTTGCCTTTTATTATGATAGGACAGTATAGTATCAAGAAAGTTTGAGGAACCGGGACTTGAACTTTGGTTGCCCAAAGCTAAAAATAAAATTGTCAGGGCACTGACCACTAGGCTATTGAGGAAAGCAATTTGCTGCAATTTGATCAATTTTAGAACCTCACTGTGAAAGAATCATAGGGGGAACAGAATCCGACGGCAAATAGTTCAGCTGTCGAAATCCGTTCCCCCACTCCCATTATGAGAGGTGTTGATGTAATGGCTTAAAAAATGCTGATTTTATTTTTGTGTGAGGATGGAGCTTAACTTGCATCAGTTTAAAGAATATATTTTTTGCCTTTTATTATGATAGGACAGTATAGTATCAAGAAAGTTTGACGAACCGGGACTTGAACTCGAGTCGTAATAAGCTGAAAAGCAATGAATGTCAATGCAATGTGTACTGACCACTAGGCTATATGCACCCAAGCCTAAACTAGTCCTAATTGCTTGAATGACTACAAGTCTAGAAAAATCTTTAGCAACTCTAATCAGTAGCTTACATTTAATATTTGATATTATTTAATTAGTAATTAGTAGAATTAAGAGTAGAAGTTTAAATTAAGATACTAAGCATATATTTCTATATAGCATTGCTTATTCCACCACACAACGGACTGTTTTAGAAGGTGACAATCCGCTATACATGTGAAGATTGTAGGCTGTATCTTGAAGATTTTTGTATTATATTGTATCTTCTGTTATAAAGACGAAGATTTACATTTCGTTAATTCAACAAAATAAGAACACAATGTTGTTAAAAATAAACAACTTAGGCTATATTCTGTTAGATGTGTTTTGACTACTTTTTGTTTAATTATATCTCTAGGTAATGAAGATATAGCCTATTAAAAATTTTAAAAATAAATAAATCTTAGATATAATATATTATATAAAAAAAACGTATAGGCCTATATAAAATATATTTTTAAAAAGGGCCTCATTGATAAATTTTGCCTGATTGGGGGCTGCTACTATTTGCTTAAGCTTTTTGAACGTAGAAGTGTGATAAAGGCGTGATAGGCTATACATTTTATGTGGATAAAGGCATATTTTGTACATGACTACACATGTACTTATTAGGCCAAGAAAACATCTCGTTATTACGAGATTTTTTTTTCGTTATTACGACATAATTGAGAGGGAAAAATAATATGTAATAATGCGTCACTGTAATATATATTTTAATATATATATATATATATATATTATTAAAATAAATATTGTATAAATAAATGAATGCTTTTATTGATTTATCTTTAAAATATTACAAACATAAAAATAAGTTATCTAAAAACCTTTCTGAACTTGTTTGTAGTGGAGATGATTTACTAATTTATTATGTGTAACTAAATACATTCAGTCATTAAAAAAAATCATGCATTACATACAATTTAAAACAAACTATTTTTTATTATTATATTTTATTTTATATTACATTTTTTATTATTATTATATTATTATTATTTCATTTTTATAGCAATATATATATATATATATATATATATATATATATATATATATATATATATATATATATATATATATATATATATATAATTTAGCATCATGCTGATCTGTTATTCCTGATCTGAGGAGTCCTAAATGTGAACTAGAAATAGTGCAGAATCTGAAATATTTCTCTTTTTTATGTTTTTTAAATAGGTCAAAAAGTTATTTCCAGGTTTGAATGGGTGAAAAGTGAAAACCCCAGATGTTCAGTGTGGTCTCAGTCTTTTGGACCTCAAACAGTGTGTTTATGAGGTGACCGTATCTTCCCAGCATTATGCAGCCTACTGTATATACATGAATAAATCAGTGGATATACAGTAAACGGCTCATTGAACTCCTGTGATGTTTTGCACCGTCAGCCGTTTCGTCATGTAATGTGCTCTATCCATCTTTTTCAAGCTCTGTGACTTTTATTAAAATGAGCAAATCTCCAAGGCGCCCGTAAATGTCCTGCGGGCGTCTACAACATTAATGAGAGTCAAATCATTCAACAGAAATATTCATCTGGGTTTCTGAAGGGCTTGTTTGACCTCTTATAAAATAAAAATATGTTACTCTTCACATTTCATGGATTAGGCTATTTTATATTTAAGCATAAAAAATAAAAATAAAAAACATGTTCATTCATATTCACACGTGTCAAAAATGTCATATTATCAGTCTGACAACAATTAACAACTTAATTAATTAGGAGAAATGTTTTCATAAATTTAAATTAAGTTTACAACATTTTTAGGATTTTGTAGTTAGAGCTGCACAAAACATGTATATATTGAAGAATACGATTTATTTATTGTAAATGTATTTATTTATTATTAATTTAAAGCTTGAATATAACTAATCTCTTTCTCTCAGTACTCCAGCAGTGTGGTGATACACAGACCGACCACAAGATGGCGCTATTTCACTACTATACTAGTTAACAACACAATGTTATTGAAATAACATTCATAATAATATTATTAATAGTATGACATTTTAAACACGAGCAGTGCTAAAGATTCATTGTCATTTATTACTGTGTGTAGTTTGACAAATCTGACAACTATAAACTATAATATTGTTGCCTGTCTGTATATAAACCTTGGCAAATAAAGTTGTAAATGTGAAACATTTTATAATTTTAAATTAATAACTAGCAGTATTAGTAAATACATTTTCTTACAAAACACAATATTTGTATTGAATAATTACATATTATTATAATAGTAATTCAGTGTCAATTGAAGTGTATTAAAATATATTTAAATATTAGTAAGTTGTAATACTTTTGGTTTTAATATTGTTTAGTGTACTTAGTTTTAATATTTCGAAATGATTAATATTGTAACATTTTAATGTTAGTAGTAGTAGTACTCTATAATAATGCTCGGTTTCTTTGATCTAATGTTGATCTGATTTGTCATAGACATGAATATGGCGGACTCGTTGACATCGCAGCAATGAGGTGTCTATGAGTTTATTATGTAATTTCTACTGTTTGAAATAGAAAAAGAAAGTATCTTAAAACAAACCCCGCCCATCGCCACGTGACATGTCATTTTATCATTTTCATAATTTGGGAGGCGGAAGTAGCAAATACACTGTAGTGTAGGCTATCAACAGTTCAGTTGACAAACCTGTTTCTCCCAAGTTTGATCAAAGTCACAGTTTGACCTGTATAAATGAAAGGATTTGGATTATTGTCGGTAAGAAAGACATTTTCTTCTTGTTTAGATGTGTATATGACAGACATTTTGATTAATCGAGCAACGAATGCATATCAAAAGGATTGTTCAGTTTTCATCTAAACTGCAGTAATGTCTGATCATCTTCAGTTTTAATTGGAGATTGTGACAACTTAGCTCCCGTGCAGGATAAAAGTCCCTTTCCTTTCAAGTTTTTGTGACTGTCTGTGCGTCATCTTATTTAACATAGGCCTTTTTGCATGCTTTTATTATTCGATTAACCGTGTTTGACCTGAAAATTTGACCTTTTCTCAGAAATGACACTCTTTACTACAACCGGTCTGGTGAAATTATTTATTTGGTATGTAAACAAAATTGAAAATGGCTGTTTAAATAAGTCATCTTATTTAGTGGGAAAAAGTTATAACAATCATGAAAACGTTTACACTTTGTTACCTAATTGTTGGATTATTTCGGTACATGTGCCCCCAGGATTAAAAAACACATTTGAGATCGTTTTTAAATGATTTTAAACAAGAACATTGTTCTACATTTACATAACCAAGTTATACATTTTTAGTAATAGTGACTGTCTGTTGGAATACAAATATATTTGTAAGGAAAAGATTTAGAACGGACAAATTGAAACATTTGACATTTTCACGTAGAAAAAATAAATATATATTTATTGAAAACATCAATTTATTTAACCAGACACTTGAACAATGTGGTGGAATGTTGCCTTGAGGCAACACTCTTTTTTTTTTATGTCCTCTAAAACATTTGATGATATATAATGTAGTTCTTTAAAATACTTCTTTACTTACCAGTAAAGGTGACTCATATTTTTTGTGGGTGATTAATTGGACACAAATTAGTGAAAAATGCTAGCCTGGCTAACGTCAGACCTCTTTCTCATTGAGAAGTGGTCTGGGAACCACATGTTCATTTTCTCGTATTTGAGGCGTGGTTTACGAATGCCCAGAGCCATTTATTGGGCGATATGAATGTCTATCAAATGCCCCTGTACATAGCTCATAGCCAATCGTTTCAATTATACCAGATGACGTATGTAGAGCGACAGATATTCGACGAGGAAGAAGACGAAATTAACTTGTGTTCTAAACTTCTTAGAACACTATCTAAGGCTGCATCGAAAGGTAACTTCGTGTCTGATGCCATGCAGGATCCATAGATATTCAAACTGCTTCGGTGTGTCGCATAGACGTCGTCATCGTCTTGCTGCTCCCTCCCCGTTCTGTGATTGGTTCCCTTTTTGAGGGGAAAATCTGGTCCATGGTGTCCAGGCTGCCTAGCAGTGTGAATAAAATCGAGCTTCGCGCAAGGCAGCATGGTGAAACCCAGGCTAGAAAAATTCACTTTTCGTTGGGGAAAACATGGAGCCATGTGACCTGTCCTGAAACAAGACACAAAATGGACCTCTGTGAGTCATGTGACCACTTTTTTGCACTTTCATTGATTAGTATAGACCTTATGTAGCCCCGCCCCTTTTCAGTGCTGCACTCGTTGTCTTTTGACTTCCGGCCTGTATTTTCACAGCGATCTTGCGTATTTATTAATGACCGGCTCGTTTTAAAATCTTCTCGGTCTACTGACATTTGTTAAGACATCTGGTTTAAACATTACAATCCTCATGATAACTTTCGTTAACTTTCGTTAACTTTATATTAAGTAAATCCACTTCAAAAGCTAATTACTCCTGGACAGCAATTGCATAGAAATATACAGAGCGACCGCAAAAACGGAAGTTCAAAGACAATATTCTAAAGATGGCGGCGCCCTTGTTTCTCTGGCACATAAGGTCTATAGGTTTGACCAATAAATTGGTGTCTAATTTGATTAAAAATAAACTAAAATAGACTGTTGCCTGGAGGCAACACCGAACCAGGGTTAAAACGCATGCAGATAAAAAACTTTCATGATGATAAAGAACTGCAATATCACATGAGCGCGAGCCGCGAGCCCGATAGAAATCAAAAACAAAAAGATGTTTTGTTGTGACACAAACTGTAAAGGCTCCTCCCTCTTTTGGAAAGGGGGCGGGGAGTAGAAGCTCATTTGCATTTAAAGATACACACATGAAAACAGCTTGTTTTTGCTTCCACTCAAAAACGGGCTTTTACGTCATGGTATAATAATTTATCTTTGAACTGAAACTTTACAGACTTATGCTGGGACACCTGAGACTTATATTACATCTTGTAAAAAGGGGCATAATAGGTCCCCTTTAATTGCTAGGAATATAAAATGTCATTCAAGCTTAATTTATTTGTCTTCTCCACAGATCACTGAGTAACCAGTCCGAAAAATCAACCAAAATCATTTATAATACATGGATTTTGAAACATAATGAAGTGTCTCTTTCACCTACAGATCATTGTTAGTGTCTTTCCCGCGGTGCACATGACTGATGTCTTCGTGTACGGGACGTTAAAGGAAGGCCAGCCCAACCACTTCAGGATGAAGGATCATAACAACGGTCAGGCTGAGTTCCTGGCTCATGCTCGCACCGTGGACCGATACCCGCTCGTGATCGAAACCAAAAACAACTTCCCCTTCCTCCTGGACGTCCCCGGGACGGGTCAGCGCGTTCACGGAGAGATCTACAGAGTGGACCAGAAGATGCTGGAGTTCCTGGACGAGTTTGAAGAGTGTCCAGAGCTGTACCAGCGCAGACTCATCCGGCTGGAGGTGCAGGACGGGCCCGGGGGAGGAGAACACACACTGGAGGCTGGAAGTAGCGTCGAGGCCTTTGTGTACAGCACAGACACATATGAACCCGAGTGGCTCCAAAAACCAACATATGAGAGTTATAATGCTAAGGGTGATCACGGGCTGCTCTATCATGAAGACGGATGACCTGAGTAACTGGAGTAACATTTACCAGGGTTTTACCACACCTGCCAGTGTCACGTGCATTTCATTTACTTAATTTAATTTACCATTCAGGCATTTAACAACAAAACTGTAGTGCATTGTTTTAAAAAAAAAAAAAAATTCTGTCCTGTCATAACAGTGAGATTATTTAGCTGTTTTATTTCCTTGCATATGTGTAACCCCTCCACATGGTTTCTAATTGCCCCGCTCTGTGCGAGCCTCGAACATGGGTCTCCAGCGTGAGAGTCAGGCACTCTAACAAGGAGACTAAAGACTGCAGCCTCTAGCATCTGTCGTTAGATTACCTTTTGAGATCAGAGGAGTGAGGTTTACTCGCACAGCGTCTACTAGCTGCCTCCGTTACATATGTCCAGTGACAAATGTATGGAATCTCTGAATGGGCCATTTTATTTTATTTCCTAAAGCTTTATTTCTGCTGCTTGCAACACACACACACACAAAAAAAAATTAGGAAATATACGTTTTTGAGTGGTTTTGGTCCTCATATATTCACATTTCTCAGGGAATCTGACAGTCATAACAGAGTTTCACATGGTGACGTTGCAATCTTGTTTCCAGATATTTTAGCAAATTATTGAGGAATTACTGCATACAGATTTGGAGAGAGAGAAAAAAATACTGAAATCTATATCAACTTCTGACTGTACTGTATACAGTAATATCCGCTATGTAAAATGTTATTAGAAGATGTGATCATTTCCTTACATTTTATTTAGCACTGAAAGCCCATTTTTAATTTTTGGCACTTGGCAAGTGTTCATTTTGGACCCTTGGATGTTAATGTGGTATCAGATGGCATTATTAATTTATTGCTGTGGAATATAAATATGATAGTTGAACAGCACTGTGGTTTATATGGTTCTTCAACACTAAAATATGATCATGTTTACAGGGCAAATTGAAATATTCAAAGGATGATTCAACTGTAAAAAGAAATGAGAACAATCTTAGAAATATATATAAATTTATGGAAACTTGAATAAATACATAATGCACTACATATAATATAAAAACACTCCTTGTATATCTAGATATCAGGTGTATCTGTACATATGCTGTAGATGAGTTTTCTAAATTGCACTTTTAAAATAAAATCAGTAAATTAAAAATATTTTCATTTTTGTTGTTTTAGAAAATCAATGCAAATAACAACAAATGCAGCACATGCCATATATATACATGTATATGGATTTGTTTATTCTGAACATATTCACACACTGTCAACCATACATATCTGCCAACATAATCCATATGGGTTTTTTTAATATATATATATATATATATATATATATATATATATATATATATGCATTAAGAAAGAATTAAAATGCTTAAAAAAAGATTAAAGAAGAATTTTGGCACTCAAGCATTTAGACGAAAGGCAGCTGCTTCCTTCAGAGAAAGACTTTTCTTTTCTTGCACCGTGACAGAATAATGGCTAACGATGAGGGATTGTGGCGTTCCCAAAATACACACATATTGGCCTACAGGCTTTGATCACTATCTGTGTCTTTGGGAACTGCAAATGGTCCTTGTGGTAGAAAGAGGGGGTAGAAAAACAGTCAAGCAAATGTCTTTGTTTGTTTCAAATATCTTGGATTATTTCAATTCTACACTGATTAGAAAGCATGATTATTGCACAGGTGTGCCTTAGGCTGGCCACAATAAAAGGCCACTCAAAAATGTGCAGTTTTACTGTATTGTGTATTGTATGGGGGGGGGATACTGATATCAGTCAGTATCTGGTGTGACCACCATTTGCCTCATGCAGTGCAACACATCTCCTTTGCATAGAGTTGATCAGTCTACTTGGGAAAACAATTTCAGAGTCAGACAGAATATAATCAAATGTTTACAATATATTATGTCAGGTAAATGTATCATGCCAATTTCATAATCAGTTCAATGATAATAAATACAAAACATCAAAGGCTCTGGAAAAAAGGGAGAAGATGCAAACCTGACATTAGAAAATACATGATGCTGAGTGTTTCGCATACACTCCACATCACAGGCTAATTTGAGCTACAAATCGCCCTGAGCCTCTTGTTGCATATATAGATAGAAACTTCATTCACATGGAAACATTTGCTAACAATGGGAGTTTGCATTCAGAGTTTACAGCTTTTAGGAGCAGAATACCATTTGCATGGAAGACACGCCCTCCTCTGTGTGTGAGTTATCTCTAAACTCTTAAGAACTTTATTATCTTTTGGTTTACTTCTTTGGGAATGAGACCTTTGTAGCAGTCGCACTGAGACATTTCAAATTATACCAAACATGTATAATACTGAATGATAATTATTCGCATTAAACCATATAGATTTTTGGGTGAATATCTGGTGATCTCAGCATGAGAGAGAGAAAGAATGGGGGAAGAGGGAAAGAGAAATGAGGATGATTCTGAGGTGAGACTTGCGTCTCGAATGGTGATGAGAGTTTAAATGTTAATTTCCTTTGTTTTGAAGAATAAAGAGCAATGAGAAAAAAGAGAGAAGACGCTTCACATTCAAAATCTACAAGTCAAGTCACCTTTATTTCTATAGCTCTTTATACAATACAGATTGTTTCAAAGCAGCTTTACAGGGATAACAGGAAAATAATAATTCAGTGATGTAAACAGGGTTAAATTCTGCTGTAAAGCAGCTCTCAAAAAGAAAACAGTGTCATTGTTCATTGCTCAGGACACCGGTGACTGATGAATGCAAACTAAAAGTCCATGAAAACTAAACTAAACACACAGATCGTGACAGCACCAGAGGGTTAAATATGTCTATTTAGTTTATTTCATTAGCCTATTATTATTTAGTTTTAGTTTCAGTAGTATTTTTATTTCAAATTAAACTAAATGAAAATTAGAAATGTTGCATTCTAACTGTAAAAAATTATTTATTTATTTATTTATTTATTTATTTTTTCGGTTAAAGTTTCTTTTATTTAAATCAACTTAAATGTTTTTGAAATATTTTTAATTTTACTTAAACATAACACTGTGATTTCTGGAGTTTATCCCTCTTTTCACTGATTATTTGAAGAAAAACTTGATTTAAGAGTTGATGTCAGGCCCTGTTTTATTCCCTGTGAAGTAAACAGTTGTAGTTGATTATATTGCTTGTTAAATGAGAGTTTTGTCTGATGTCAGGACACAGAAGCACTTGTCATGTGATCTAGAGAGAGAGAGAGAGAGAGAGAGAGAGAGAGAGAGAGAGAGAGAGAGAGAGAGAGAGAGAGAGAGAATAATGTTTATTATGTCTATGTAATTTCTACGGTTTGAAATAGAAATAGAAAGTATCTTTAAACCAAACCCCGCCCATTGCCACGTGACACGTCATTTCCTCATTTTCATAATTTGGGAGGCGAAAGTAACGAATACACTGTAGGCTTTCAGCGGTTCAGTTCAGTTGACCTGTTTATCCAGTTTAATCAAAGTCACAATTTGTTCTGTATAAATGAAAGGATTTGGATTATTGTCGGTAAGAAATACATTTTTCTTCTCGTTTAGATGTGTATTGGATGTAGAGTGTTTATGAGAGACATTTTGAAAACATCGAGCAACGAATACATCATCATATCATAACGGTTGTTGTTCAGTTTTCATCTAAACTGCAGTAATGTCTGATCATCTTCAGTTTGGTTTCCGTACTACAGGATAAAAGTCCCTTTCCTTTCAAGTTTTAGTGACTGTCTGTTGCAATACAAATGTATTATATTTGTAAGGAATATATCTGCATTTTTGCATGATTTTATAATGCACTATATCAATGAGAAAAAATATATATTTGTGGTGTTTTTCCTGCTTCAAATTGGACGCTAAACAATATCAATAAACATTTTAATTAATTTAAAAATCATTTAATTTTTAAAAGTTTGTTGCCTCAAGTCAACATTGTACCACAACAGACGAATTGAAACATTTTACATTTTCAGGTAGAAAAAAAGAAATATATTTATTGAAAACGTCAATTTATTTAACCAGACACTTGAACAAACACATTTATCCAGTTTTTAATGTATTACATATTTCATTCATATCTAATAAAAAGTAACATTTCATTTCCAACTGTTGCTCTTAGGCAACATTGTACAACAGTGGAACACACTGCAGGATTCACTATGTCACTATGACCTCATCTTCCTCATCAACTGGCAGTTGTTTTATACCTTTTTTAGCTATCATAATATGTGCAGATATAGTATGTAAGTATCTATTCTTATAAGTGTATTACAAAATCATGCAAAAATGCAGATATATTTATATAATTTAACTATTTTCCATACAAATATAATATAGCCTATTTGTGTCCAACCTATACGCCTGGTATGGCCTTAAGTGATTCCATTGTGGTACAATGTTGCCTTGAGGCAACACACAGTTTTGTCCTCTAAAACATTTGATGATATATAATGTAAAGTTCTTGAAAATACTTTTTTACTTACCAGTGAAGGTGACTCATATTTTTTTGTGAGTGATTAACCGGATGCAAATTAGTGAAAAATGCACTTTTCATTGTAGATAACAATGGAGCCATGTGACCTGTGCTGAAACAAGACACAAAATGGACCTCTGTGGGTCATGTGACCACTTTATTGCACTTTATTAGTATTTGAGTAATTTTCCCCTGGGAAGGGTTAGATTAAGGGTTAAGAGATAGGTTTGACCAATAAATGTGTGTTTCATTTTATTAAAAATAAACTAAAATAGACTGTTGCCTGGAGGCAACACCGTACCATACAGGGTTAAAGCGCATGTACAGGGTGGGCCATTTATATGGATACACCGTAATAACATGGGAATGGTTGGTGATATTAAAGTCCTGTTTGTGGCACATTAGTATATGTCATGGTCACCACCCATCTTGAGGAGTTTGCCCCCTCACATTTACTAATGTGCCACAAACAGGACTTTAATATCACCAACCATTCCCATGTTATTACGGTGTATCCATATAAATGGCCCACCCTGTAGATAAAAAACTTTCAATATGATAAAGAACTGCAATATCACGTGAGCCCGATAGAAATCAAAAACAAAAAGATGTTTTGTTGTTTTTTGGTGTTTGAGGCAGGAGCTGTAAAGGCTCCGCCCTCTCCTGGAAAGGGGGCGGAGCAGCAGCTCATTTGCATTTAAAGATACACACATGAAACAGCTTGTTTTTACTTCCACTCAAAATGGGCTTTTATATCATGGTATAATAATTTATCTGATTTGAACTGAAACTTCACAGACATATGCTGGGGACACCGGAGACGTGTATTACATCTTGTAAAAAGGGGCATAATAGGTCCCCTTTAATTGCTAGGAATATAAAATGTCATTCAAGTTAAATGTATTTGTCTTGTCCACAGATCAGTGAGTAACCAGTCTGAAAAACCAACCAAAATAATTTAAAATACATTTATATTATATAGGCGGCTGCATATATGGAAAAAAAAACACCTAACCCTAAAAAAATTCTAACAAAAGGTTTCTCAGCTGTTTTTTGTAGTATTAGGTGTCCTTAAAACATAGTAAAAGTTTACCTAAGTTTGACCACTAGAAAGGTGTAATTTTCAAGATGGCGTCCAAGATGGGCAGGAAGCCCTTAAAATGTCCTAACTCCTTCATTATTTGACCTAGTCAAGTAATCTTGGTGCCTAACTCCATGTTTTCTGGGTCTATGAATTCATTGGACTTGTCTAAATTGCACTGACATGATTACATACTAATGGAATACATGATATTGTGAGATTACTGTAAGGTTTTATCTTTGTTTGGGGTGAACCAGAGATGTAAACGATTTAGCCTATGTCATGTAACTCCTACTCAGTACGTGTTTTTGGACACATTTTTTGCTAAAACACAGACTTGACATTCAATGTAAAAGTTACTGCACCCAAAAGTAACTTAAATTGGAGTTGTATAACTTTGATCATAAACAACTCTGAATTAGCCCGAACAGAGGCCTGTCTGTGAACCCTCTAAAATGGTCACTCATTTCAATTTGAATAAGGTAATACATGTGATGCATCCTCTATAGATGTTTTTGAGTATAAAGGTGGCATTATACTAAACCTCAGTTTTAGTAAAATTCAGGTAAACCTTCAGACTTAAACCGCGGTTTCTTCAGCCGCTACTTGCTCGTCCAAAAGAAGGATGGGGTCTGCGCCCCATTTTGGACCTGCGTCGTCTGAATTTTCCCTTTACAAAGGGAAGTTCAAGATGCTGACGTTGAAAATTATCCTGACGCAGATTGGAACAGGGGACTGGTTTGTCACCGTGGACCTGAAGGACGCCCATTACCACATCCAGGTCATTCCAAGGCACAGGACGTTCCTCCGGTTCGCCTTTGAGGGAAAGACGTATCAGTATCGGGTCCTTCCATTTGGTCTAGCTCTGGCTTCTCCAAGTGCATGGATGCAGCTCTGGCCCCCTTGAATCTCCAGGGCATCCGTGTGCTAAATTATCTAGACGACTGGCTCATTCTGGCTCATTCCAGAGAGTTGGTGTGTCGTCACAGGGACGTCCTTCTCCACCACCTCCGGTCTCTTGGTCTCAGCTTGAATGCTCAGAAGAGTGTCTTAACTCCTTCTCAGCAGACCACTTTCCTGGGTGTCTAACTCGATTCTCTCTCGATGCAGGCCCGTCTGGCCCATGGTCGAGTTTCCAGTCTCCGTGCGTGCTTGGCCTGCCTTCCGCCTGCTGAGAGTGTTGCGCAGTTGACTTTGCGCTCTTAAGAGGTGGAAAGACTCCCCCTTTTTACTTCAGGGGGTCAAGATGGGTGTAGTTTGCCGTCGCCAGGTTGTCATGACGGACACCTCTTTGACTGGTTGGGGTGCGGTCTTTGAGGGCAGACCGGCGTGCGGTGTTTGGACAGGCGAGCTTCTCTCGTGACACATAAATTGCCTCAAGTTGCAAGCCGTCTCTCTGGCCCTGGATCATTTTCTCCCAGCCCTGATGGGCCGTCATGTCATTGTCAGGATGGACAACATGGCAGTGGTGTCCCATGTAAATCGCCAGGGAGGCTCACGGTCGCGCACCCTCTACAGGCATGCGCACCGCCTCCTCTGGGCTCAAGACAGGTTTCTTTCGCTGAGAGCAGTTCACGTTCCAGGGGACCTGAACATCGCAGCAGACTTTCTGTCGAGACAGAAGCTCAAGTCGGGGGGATGGATGTTGCACTGCCAAACAGTGGCTCAAATTTGGAGCATGTTCGGCCAGGCGGAGGTGGACCGCTTTGCGTCGCAGAGCTCGACACAGTGCCCCCTGTGGTTTTCCCTGTCTCATCCGACGCCTCTGGGGATAGATGGCCGGAGTTGAGACTGTATGCATTCCCTCCACCGGTCAAGCTAATCCCTGCAGTCCTGTGCAGAGTGTGAAATCCGCCTCCTTCTGGTAGCCCCATTCTGGCCATCCCAGACGTGGTTCTCGGAACTGAGCTCCCTGGTGGAGGGGTACCCGTGGCAGATTCCTTTCAGGAGAGATCTGCTCTCTCAGCTCCAGGGCAGGATTTGGCATTCTCGACCCGAGATATGGAGGCTGTGGGTGTGGCCGATAAGAGGCAATCGCTAGCGACAATGGTGTCTGGTCTTCCCGCTGATGTTCGGGAGACCATTGACAACGCTCGTGCGCCTTCTACTAGACGGCTGTATTACTCTAAGTGGAAGGTTTTTGAGCCTTGGTGTTTGGCTCATGCAGTGGACCCAGTCAGCTGCCCGGTTGGTTCAGTGCTGGAATTCCTGCAGGATAAATTTGTGGCTGGAGCAGCTGCTACCACCTTGAGAGATTATGTTGCGGCTTTCGCTGTGGCGCATGTCGTCTCAGTTTTTTGTATGCTTTGGGGCTGGCCGCCAAGGGCTTGCCACCTCTAAGCACAGAATCTCTCACTGGGTGACGCAATTTCCCTGGCTTATGAGGTGCAGAAGCTTCCTTCACCTCTGGTCATTAAAGCTCGCTCTACTAGGAGTATCGCGTCCTCCCAGGCTCTTTTCAAGGGAGTTCCTTTAGAGCAGAGTTCTTAAATCCTGCTTCTGGAGGGCCACTGTCCTGCAGAGTTTAGTTCTCAACGGGTCGGGTCGGCCCGACAAACCCGACGGGACCCGCGGGTTCAGGCCAGGTTCGGGTCGAAAATATAATCAAATGACTTGAGTCGGGTCGGACCTTGGGCTTAAAAAAAAAACAAAAAAAAAAACATTTATTTATCATCGCTGCTGTTCACCGTAAAGAAAGTCTGGCTGCTGCGTGCAACGTGCATCATGGAGATGATAATACATGTATGAGCTGATTAAGGTGTGTTTGATTAGGGTTGGAACTAAACTTTGCAGGACAGTGGCCCTCCAGGAGCAGGATTGAAGACCTCTGCTTAAGAGGATATTTGTGTAGAGGCAGGTTGGTCCTCTCCGCACAATTTTATTAGGTTTTACAACTTGGATTTAAATGCGGCCCCTGGTTCCCGGGTTCTTTCTGTATGAACTGGTCGCCTAGGTCCTAGAGTCTGGTCTGGCAAAAAATAAATTAATAAATAAATAAAAATAATAGGAAAGTTCCTTATTGGGCCAGATCCGGCAGCACTTAGCTTGGCGTGTGTGGTATATCGTTCCCATTGCGTCAACGCTACGCAGCGTCGAGTGAACCTATGAAAGAGAACGTCTCGGAGATAACAAAGGAGCTTCTTCTTCATCGGTGGAAAATCTGAGGAGCTGATGGCGCATTCACTGTATAAGAGTGAGTGACATAGCCCCGCTGAGGAGGCGCCCGCGCCATCTGCCAATGAATTGGTGTGATTCTATACGAGTTCAGACAATCAGTACATGCCTTCATGTGGCAGCCCTGTTTTGACTAATTTTACAGTACCACACATGTTCAAATTAATGTATTATTTATTGGAACCAAAAGAATGGTTATGAACCAGGCAAACCGATATGAGAAAGGAGAAATATGCAATTAAGGGAAATTGTACTTATTTTTCACATAAATATGCTTGTAACCAATTGCTTTAATATATAATTGTACTTGTAATCACTTATCCATCATGCAGATATGTTAATTAGAATATTACATGGCCCAAACATGTATCAGGCACCAGTATTCCTGGTCTAGGAGGAATACAAAGCAGTAATGGTCATTTTAAGGACCTGACGGCCGCCATTTTGAAAATAGTGCCTTTCTTGGAGTCAAACTTTGGTAAACTTTTAGTATGTTTTTTAGTACATCTGATACTACTGTAAACCACTGAGAAACCTTTTGTTATAATTTTTTTGGGGTCAAGCCATATTTGCAGCAGACTAATGTAGATTTTGAATCATAATGAAGTGTCTCTTTCACCCACAGATCATTTTTAGTGTCTTTCCCGCGGTGCACGTGACTAAAGTCTTCGTGTACGGGACGCTAAAGAGAGGCCAGCCCAACTACTTCAGGATGAAGAATCATAACAACGGTCAGGCCGAGTTCCTGGCTCACGCTCGCACCGTGGACCGATATCCGCTCGTGATCGCAACCAAACACAACATCCCCTTCCTCCTGAACGTCCCCGGGATGGGTCAGCGCGTTCACGGAGAGATCTACAGGGTGGACCAGAAGATGCTGGAGTTCCTGGACGAGTTTGAAGAGTGTCCAGAGCTGTACCAGCGCAGACTCATCCGGCTGGAGGTGCAGGACGGGCCCGGGGGAGGAGAACACACACTGGAGTCTGGAAGCAGCATCAAGGCCTTTGTGTACAGCACAGACACATATGAACCCGAGTGGCTCCAAAAACCAACATATGAGAATTATAATGCTTACGGTGATCACGGGCTGCTCTATCATGAAGACGGATACCCTGAGTAACTGGAGTAACATTTACCAGGGTTTTACCACACCTGCCAGTGTCACGTGCATTTCATTTACCATTCAAGCATTTTACAACAGAGAGAGCGTGTAGAGCATTGTTTATTTAAATATATTTTTTGACAGTGAGATTATTCAGCTGTTTTAGCAAAAAAAAAAAAAAAAGTTTTTAAATGTTTAAAATGTATTATGAAAGAGTATTAGTTTTTGAGTGGTTTTGGTCCTCATATATTCACATTTCTCCAGTCGTAACGAGAGTTTCACATGGTGACGTTTTAATTTTGCTTCCAGATATTTTAGCAAATTATGATGAATTACCGCATACAGATTTGGAGAGAGAAAATCTATATCAACTTCTGACGGTACTGTATATTATCAGCTATGTAAAATGTTATTAGAAGATGTGATCATTTCTGTAGACATTGTCATTTAAATCAGTGTGCTTTACGTTTACACTTAAAACCATCACTGGCAGTATCTGATAAGTTAATTTAGCACTGAAAGCACATGTTTAATTTTTGTGTGTTCATTTTGGCCCCTGGGTGTTATCAGATCATGGCAGTATTACTTTAATGCTGTGGAATATAAATACGATAGTTGAACAGCACTGTGGTTTATATGGGACTTTATTGCCATGTTTACAGGGCAAATTAAAATATTCAAAGGATGATTCAATTGTAAAAAGAAATGGGAACAATCTTAGAAATATATATAAAATTATGGAATCTTGAATAAATTGTTAATTCAACATGTTTTCTAAATTGCACTTTAAAAATAAAATGATTAGATTCTAAATGTTTTCATTTTTGTTGTTTTAGAAAATCAGTGTAAATGACAACAAATGAAGCACATGCCATATATATATATGGATTTGTTTATTCTGAACATATTCACGCACTGTCAACCATATATCTGACAACATAATCCATATTGGGTTTAATTTGACGTATTTTGTATTGTTTTACTCATCTATTTTGTTTTATCCATTTTATTTTTTGTAGCACTTTTCTGTAAATGATATATTTTTTGTACAATGTTTCTGTAATAAAGTATTTTATTAAAAGTATTTATTATGTCTATGAGCACAACCACACTGCGCGTTCTTCTCTGCTTTAAACAGTGCTCCTGCCCACACAAACACAGTGCGCCACCGCACCCTACTGGACAAACCCAATACCGCCCTAACACGCAACAATTTTGGAAGGCGGAAGTAGCGAACACACTGTCGGCTGTCAGCAGTTCAGTTGAGAAACCTGTGCCTCCAACGTTCATTCAAAATCACAGTTTGGTCTGTAAATGAAAGGATTTGGATTATTGTCGGTAAGAAAGACATTTTCTTCTCGCTTAGATGTGTATTGGATGGAGAAGGTGAAGTGTTTAGAAGAAGGTGAAGTGTTTACATGAGACACATTTTGTTTTGTTTGTCATTCAGTTTTCATCTAAACTGCAGTAATGTCCGATCATCTTCAGTTTTAAATGGATATTATGACTACTTGGTTTCCGTACTATGGGACAAAACCCCCTTTCCTTTCAAGTTTTTGTGACTGTCTGATGGAATACAAATATATATTTGTAAGGAAAAGAGTTAGAATTATCTAAATATATCTGCATTTTTGCATGATTTTATAATGCACTTTATCAATGAGAAAAAAAATATTTGTGGTGTTTTTCCATCTTAAAATTGGACACTATAACAATATCAATAAACATTTTAATTAAGTTGGCTTGAGAAAGCCAATTTACTGAAATCCTATTTAAACTTATTATTCTTCTGACCCAAAATTTTTCAACTCTAACTCCTCCTAGAGCTTTAACTCTACAAACTCCAAACTCGGGTCAGACCTTCAGACTGTTCTGACTCGAGTTGCTATATCTTTTCAGACTGATTTGACTTTCAGTTTTCTTAAAAAATAATATTAAAAAATCATAAAAATCCCATAGACTTACATTGCAGAATGCTCAAATTGAGCCAAGACTACGGTGGCCCATTAGTGTACAAGCCAAAAACTCAAATCTAAACTCCCTGAAGCCATAGACTCAATTAAACTACTATTCTATGTACTAATAAACTCTATCTATCTATCTATCTATCTATCTATCTATCTATCTATCTATCTATCTATCTATCTATCTATCTATTTTTAACTAATCGTTCTTTCTTTCTAACTAATCTTTCTTTCTTTCTAACCTATCTAGCATCTATCTTTCTAACTATTCTTTCTTTCTTTCCTTCCTTCTTTCTAACTAATCTTACTTTCTTTCTAACCTATCTATCGATCTATCTTTCTAACTATTATTTCTTTCTTTCTTTCTTTCTTTCTAACTAATCTATCTTTCTTTCTAACTACTCCATCTTTCTTTCTTTCTAACTAATCTATCATTCTTTCTATCTTTCTTTCTTTCTTTCTTTCTTTCTTTCTAACTAATCTATCATTCTTTCTATCTTTCTTTCTTTCTTTCTTTCTAACTAATCTATCATTCTTTCTATCTTTCTTTCTAACTAATCTTTCTTCCTATTTCTTTCTTTCCTTCTTTCCTTCCTTCTAACTAATCTATCTTTCTTTCTAACTAATCCATCTTTCTTTCTAAGTAATCCGCCTGTCTTTCTAACTAATCCATCTTTTTTCTAACTAATCTATCTTTCTTTCTTTCTAACTAATCCATCTTTCTTTATTTCTAACTAATATATCGTTCTTTCTTTCTTTCTAACTAATCCATCTTTCTTTCAAACTAATCCAACTTTCTTTCTATCTAATCTATCTTTCTTTCTTTCTATCTAGGGCTGGGCGATATGGCCAAAAAAAAATCACAATATTTTTTTTTATATCAGTCGATATCGATAATTATCACGATAAAAGTCAAATCTTAATTTCTTTCAAGCTTAAAGGCAGATTTTTGCTCCTAAGAGAAAGTTGTAGAAACCAGAGTTAACTGTCGTTTTGAACTACTCTTTATTGTCAGAACATATCATGACTAACACTTGCCAAACAGGTGAACATTTCACAAATCTGAAGTAGAACATTCAAACATTTGTCATTTTTCCTTAACAAAATAAATATATTTATTGGACAATTTCTTAGTTTCTACATGTGCTATTTTTTTTTTTTTTTTTTTTTTTTTTGGTAAAATGTAATATTCTGACTGTCTGAGTTTTATTAAACTTAACCATTGGTCATCCAGTATCATGCATTTTTAGATCATGACAACCACAGATGAAACCAGGCACAGCCTGTAGCACCTCACTATCATGGCAAAGTGTAACTTTATGGTTTCTATGGTATTTGTATGAAAAACCTAAATACGTTATTAAATACTGTAATTATATTCCATTAGTCCTTTAATACAGTGTCTACATTAATAATATAATACAATTCAATATGTATATCCCACATTTCATGGTGCGGCTAACGTTACAGTAAATCCATGGTAAATGATGGGAATTTGTAGACGGAAAAGCCTGTATCGTTGCGCACAGTGTTTCTCCTGTTTGTCAGCGCTGTTTCATCTGCCTTTAAACTGGTTTAAATCACTGAGACATTTGTGTTCCTCGCTGAACTCAAGCGCTTCTCACTGGATTTCGTGCCCGAGAGTGATCAGAGTAAACGCATCGGCTCTAGTGAGCTCGCGCTCGCGCTGCCGTTTGGACTTTGAGCCGAGCGGATAAATGGTCCGTGTGGCCCGCGGTTCAAATGAGTTTCGTTCCGCTTTTGGCGCATAAACATTATCGAACATTTATCGACCTCTTGATATCGTTTTATCGAGAAAAATTATATCGCGATAATTATCGTTAATGTTTTATCGCCCAGCCCTATTTCTATCTAATCCATCTTTCTCTCTCGCTAATCTATCTATCTATCTATCTATCTATCTATCTATCTATCTATCTATCTATCTATCTATCTATCTATCTATCTATCTATCTATCTATCTATCTATCTATCTATCTATCTATTCTTTTTTCCTTCTTTCTTTCTTTCTTTCTTTCTAACTATTCTTTTTTTCTTTCTTTCTTTCTTTCTTTCTTTCTTTCTTTCTTTCTTTCTTTCTTTCTTTCTTTCTTTCTTTCTTTCTTTCTTTCTTTCTTTCTTTCTTTCTTTCTTTCTACCTAATCTTTCTTTCTTTCTACCTAATCTTTCTTTCTTTCTTTCTACCTAATCTTTCTTTTTTCTGTCTTTCTTTCTTACTATCTTTCTTTTTTTTCCGTACTAATCCATCTTTCTTTCTTTCTTTCTTTCTTTCTTTCTTTCTTTCTTTCTTTCTTTTCTACTAATCCTTTTTTCAAACTAATCTTTCTTTCTAACTAATCTTTATTTCTCACTAATCTTTCTTTTTAACTAATATTTCTTTCTAAATAATCTTTTTTTCTTTCTAATCTTTCTTTCTTTCTAACTAATCTATATTTCTTTCTTTTTCTTTCCTACTAATCTTTCTTTCTCTCTAACTATTCTTTCTTTCTAACTAATCTATCAATCAAAATTTAAACTACTTTAAACTACTTAAAACTTTCTTTCTTTCTTTCTTTCTTTCTTTCTAACTAATCTTTCTTTCTTTCTAACTATTCTTTCTTTCAAACTAATCTATCAATCAAAATTTAAACTACTTTAAACTACTTAAAACTTTCTTTCTTTCTTTCTTTCTTTCTAACTAATCTTTCTTTCTTTCTAACTATTCTTTCTTTCAAACTAATCTATCAATCAAAATTTAAACTACTTTAAACTTCTTCAAACTCTCTGGTCCGGCTTTCTCAAGCCAACTTAAAGTTTGTCTCAACAAACTTTTTTTTCTAGTTAATGTTAAAAATTATTTTAAAAGGCAACACACTGTACCACAACGGACAAATTGAAAGATTTGACATTTTCACATACAAATATATATATATATATATATATATATATATATATATATATATATATATTGAAAACATCAATTTATTTAACCAGACACTTGAACAAACACATTTATCCAGTTTTTAATGTATTAAATATTTCATATCTAATAAAAAGTAACATTTCATGGCTAATAATGCATACTACAGAAAAGCAGATTAGCACAGAATATGACGAAAGAAAGCAAATTTGTGTTCAGTGCAAATAAACCTGCTGCCTGTGTTTTATTAATTATGTATAACGAATTGTGTGTTTTTTTTTTTATTGTTTTTTTTATAACTGTTGGTCCATTAAGCCTCATTAAGCGTTTTCTATGGGAGGAAAATGCTTAACGTACAATTAATATTCTGTGCTCATCTGCTTTTCTGTAGTATGCATTATTAGTATGGTGTTTACTGAGTTTGATAATATCGTTTATTTCTTTTAATATCAGTCCAATGCATTAAAAGAAAAGAGTAAAGAGTAGCAAAAGTCAAGGCACGAAATTTGAAATTGCAGTGACAGATTTGAGAAGTTGCAAGTGTCTGAGGTTGTACTGCGAATGTGAATGTAAGATTAAATGCAAATATATATTACAAGTTTGTGTCTGTCATTGTATTTCTGTGAATGGCATTTTACACATTTGTGACTACTAGTCTGCAGCTTCAGATTCAGAATACAGAATAATTATAGAATTGTCACTATTGTCTGCAAGTGCAAATTTCAACATTCAACTTCAGATTTTTATTTTACAGGTTTTCACATTGGAGCTGTGTGTAAATGTTCACAAATATTTATTGTACAAGTTCTCAAATTCACATCGCAGAGGTGGACAGTAACAATGTTCATTTACTTGAGTACTGTACTTAAGTACACTTTTTAAGTATCTGTACTTTACTTGAGTATTATTTTTTCTTGAAACTTTTTACTTTAACTTCACTACATTTGAAAGACAAATATCATACTTTTTACTCCACTACATTTCTACGGTCCTTGAGTAGAAAGTAGTAACATCAGTCAGGGGATGATGCATTTTGGCTGGAAATGAAAGTCGGGTTGACGTCAGAATCCAACATCATCAACCTAATTTTCATTTTCAACGTTGGGTTTGGTCTTCTAAATGCGAATTTTGTCATTGTTTTGGAGCACACTAACTTATAGATTACAAGTAAGGCTAACATATTCATACTAAAAGCCAAAAAAACTTTAAATATGGCACTCTTTGAGGGAACAGCCATTTGGGTGTCCGAAACCATTGTGGACGTTATTGAGTGACTTATTCAATCTCACATTCAATCCCACTACTGGAACTGTGTTCTAGAAATACATGTGATATTGATATGAGGTTAGCCATAGATTCAGAGGCATAAGGTACTGTAAGTATTACATACAACATTGCAACAATAAGACAATGCATTGACATTTACTTTTTACTTTTGATACTTAAGTACTTTTAAAAACAAGTACTTCTGTACTTTTACTTAAGTAAAAATCGGTCTTTACAGCTTTTACTTGTAACAGAGTAATATTTGACCAGTAGTATCTGTACTTATACTCAAGTAAGGAAGTTGTGTACTTTGTCCACCTTTACGTGCTAGTTTTGCTACTCTTTTACCTTCATAATTTACAGCGTGGTATAATAAATGATCTGTGGGGTAATTTGAGCCGAAACTTCACAGACACATGCTGGGACACCTGAGACTTATATTACATCTTGTAAAAAGGGGCATAATAGACCCCCTTTAATTGCTAGAAATACCATACAAGGGCAATTTCACGCAAAACTGTCACATCCATAACGCCAACTCAATACCATGGCATTGAGTTGGCGTTATGGATGTGACAGTTTTGCGTGGAATTGCCCACAATATGTAATTCAAGTTCAATTTATTTGTCTTCGTTCTCCACAGATCACTGAGTAACCAGTCCGAAAAACCAGCCAAAATAATTTATAATACATCTATAGATGGCTTTATCAGATTTTGAATCATAATGAAGTGTCTCTTTCACCCACAGATCATTGTTAGTGTTTTTCCTGCGGTGCACATGGCTGAAGTCTTCGTGTACGGGTCGCTAAAGAGAGGCCAGCCCAACTACTCCCGGATGATGGATCATGCCAACGGTCAGGCCGAGTTCCTGGCTCACGCTCGCACCGTGGACCGATATCCGCTCGTGATCGCAACCAAACACAACATCCCCTTCCTCCTGAACGTCCCCGGGATGGGTCAGCGCGTTCACGGGGAGATCTACAGAGTGGACCAGAAGATGCTGGAGTTCCTGGACGAGTTTGAAAAATGTCCACAGCTGTACCAGCGCAGACTCATCCGGCTGGAGGTGCAGGACGGGCCCGGTGGAGGAGAACACACACCGAAGGCTGGAAGCAGCGTCGAGGCCTTTGTGTACATTAAGGAAAATTTTGAACCCGAGTGGCTCGAAAAACCAACACATGAGAATTATGAGGCTTACGGTGATCACGGGCTGCACTTTGTGTGTCGTGAAGACAGACGCCCTGAGTAACTGGAGTAACATTTACCTGTTTTTTTTTTAGCAAATTAATGATGAATTACCGCATACAGATTTGGAGAGAGAAAATCTATATCAACTTCTGACGGTACTGTATATTATCTGCTATGTAAAATGTTATTAGAACATGTGATCATTTCTGTAGACATTGTCATTTAAATCAGTGTGCTTTACGTTTACACTTAAAACCATCACTGGCAGTATCTGATAAGTTAATTTAGCACTGAAAGCACATGTTTAATTTTTGTGTGTTCATTTTGGCCCCTGGGTGTAAATGTGGTATCAGATCATGGCAGTATTACTTTAATGCTGTAGAATATAAATATGATAGTTGAACAGCACGGTGGTTTATATGGGACTTTATTACCATGTTTACAGGGCAAATTTAAATATTCAAAGGATGATTCAACTGTAAAAAGAAATGGAAATAATCTAAGAAATATATATAAAATTATGGAATCTTGAATAAATATACAGTGCACTACATATAATATAAAAACACTCCTTGTATATCTAGATATCAGGTGTATCTGTACATATACTGTAGATGAGTTTTCTAAATTGCACTTTAAAAATAAAATGAATAAATTCAAAATGTTTTCATTTTTGTTGTTTTAGAAAATCAATGTAAATAACAACAAATGCAGCACATGCCATATATATATATGGATTTGTTTATTCTGAACATATTCACGCACTGTCAACCATACATATCTGCCAACATAATCCATATTGGTTTTTTTAATATATATATATTTATATGCATTAAGAAAGAATTAAAATGCTTTAAAAAAAGATTAAAGAAGAATTTTGGCACTCAAGCATTTAGACGAAAGGCAGCTGCTTCCTTCAGAGAAAGACTTTTCTTTTCTTGCACCGTGACAGAATAATGGCTAACGATGAGGGAGTGTGTGGCGTTCCCTCATAAACGAGTGTGGAGTGGTTCACAGTTAGTATCAAAACTTGTATAAAAACGTCCTACAAAAGAGAGTTTGGAAGGCAGCGTGTGCCGTAGTCTCAGGCCAGCAGAGATGATGAGAACATTACAGATCCAGCTTGTGCATAGACCGGGTCACTTCACCCAGAAACTCAAGCATATTTTATTTTGCATCAAATCAAGCATATTTTTAGGAGCAATAAGATTTTTCATGACACGCTTTTCCCAAAATTCCTAATGTAATACAGCAATGAAAATCAATGAGTTTTATTTGAATAAAAATCAGTATAAATTCAACAACAAATTTACCCAACTAAACTAGCTATTGTACTAATATATAATAATAATAATAATGCAAATTTTAGGGCAAATTGTCATGAAAACGCAATAAAAAATAAACTTAATGGTCCTAAAGATAGGCTTTATTTTCTTCATGCAAATAAAAAGCTTAATTTCTTTCTTTTGGATTTCGGGGTGAAATATGACCTGAACATCTTTCGCCAGTTTTTTTTGTGTGTGTGTGTGTGTGTGTGTGTGTATGTCTTTTTCACTGAAATGTAGACAGAAGGCGTCAATAAACATCATTATTAAAAGCTGTGGTGTTACTATAGTTAAAAACTGTCCCAAGATTAAAAATGTCATTGAAAATTTCTGAAAGTTTACTTCTACCGGCATTTAGTTCATGAAACACGAGCAGAAGTGTAAATTTCATGTGTAAATTGTTCGTAAAACAGTTCTCAGAGTAAACCATCGCATTCAATTCAATAAACCCGGTCTCACGTACACAATAGCACCCAATAAACCATTTAGAAAAGCACTCGCACATAAACTGTCACGTACAAATCAATAAAACATTCGCAAAAACATCCTTCAGAATAAATCATCACATATACCCATTGCATTCAATAAAAAAATTAAAAAAACATTCTTGAAAGCATTCTTGTGAATTTTACGAACAATTTACACTCATTAGTTGCATTTCATGATTTCATGACTGTTGTTTCCTAACGAGGATATCGTGTCTTTCTGCACATTGAAAACTGGAAGTGTTTGACTTTGTCCTGCTGATCTCTCCACCGTGCGATGTTGATGATGATAGTAGTATCTCCTGGACTTTTCCACTGATCTGGATATTCTCACGACTCACAAAACTTCACATCTGAACCCTTTCAAAGGCTGAATCTTCTAGAAAGTGAAACGACGATATAGCACACGAAACAATTCCCACTCAAACTCGCTCATAAGAAATATGTTAGTGTGTGTTGGGAGAACCTGATTGAGAATTGGTGTGTGTGTGTGTGTGTCTTTGGTCAGTAGGGATGTGGATCTTTGCGGCTGAAGGAGCGGATGTGATTGGACGAGCACGTTGCACTGCGGATCACCTCCATCCACCTACAGATCACATGACAGGAACATGAGTTAGGACTGCAGTAATAACGCACAATAATGTATGGAAAAATGCAATGAAGTTGACTTGACATTCAATACCCAGTGTTCAGATGGACCATCTACCTGTCAGTATAATATATATGTAAGGGATAATGTAGAGCGAGGCGGTTGTTATAGCGAATACAACCCCGACAGGCGGAGGGGTCTTGAGGCGGATCTTGAATCATGAAGGGGTTGTATTCGCTATAACAACCGCCTCGCTCTACATTATCCCGCTTATTACATGGCTACCTACCAAATAAATCAATAATTTGACACAAAATATTGATTTAAAAAGCAGTTTATTGATTTAAAAACGATTGTATTGGTTCCAGCAGAGCCATAGAGAGAGAGAGTTGCGACAACTCCATTGACAACAATGGAACGCTTTTTTTACAGCAATGGCGGCTCGTAGAGCCTCTCAATAGTTCCCGGAAGTAAAAACAGCGCGGTAGAACAGACCGTTTGTGATGCACTTTTAAAAGGTAAGATGTTTAAAGAATAAGATTGTATATTATCAGTACATCTGAATCAAATAAACTTGTGTTTTAAAGCATGCTAGTTGATTCCGAAGCACTTCCTGGAACTATCTGAGGTCTACGCGAATCACGTGACAACTAAGCATTTTGAACTTCCGTTGTCGCAACTCTCTCTCTCTATGGCTCTGGGTTCCACTAAAGAAAATAGTCTGTTCTGTCTCTACGGTTAGAATCCCGCGTCCATAGCAACGCTCTGTTTTTCATGGCAACGGTGTGTTATACTTCACAGCGTTCTGTTATTTCTTGATATTCTACATAAGAATTCCACCAAGCCATGTAACATATATATATATATATATATATATATACACAAATATTTTTTATTATATTAGTATTTTTTCAAATATATTATTTATGATTCATGCACTTTTTGTTTTAATTTGACATATTTTGTATTTTTGTACTCATCTAGTTGGTTTTATCCATTTTATTTTTTGTAACACCTTTCTTTAAATAATATATTTTTTGTAGCATGTTTCTGTAATAAGAGTATTTTATTTTGAAAACATGCTACCAAAAAAAGTATAACATTTTGTTACAGAAACAGAATATAAAATAAATGAAAAAAAATAAAAAAATAAAAAAAAAAATATATATATATATATATATATATATTCATATTTATGCACTGTTTGCTTTTAATTTGAGATATTTTACATAGTTTTACTTATCTATTTTATTTTTTGTACTACTATTCTGAAAATAATATTAGGGATGCACAGATCTGAAAATGATAACCGATAATTCCTTATATTTGAAAGCTGATATATTGGCTGATAAATCTAAATCTGAAATGTATTGAATTTTTGAGAGCCTGATTCCAAACACAAAAGTGGTAAAAGTTCCAAAAAAAGTTCACTTCAACAAAGCTCCTTTCAATAGTGTTCTCATTATAATTTTATGACAGATTTGCGCTGCACATGTTGCACTGAACTGCATTTTCCTTTTCGAAGTGATTCCAATCATATTTCAAGCATTCAACTGAAGCAAATAATCAATTATTTATCGGCTTAAAGATATTGGCCAAATTTTCTTACTAATAACATTAAAAATGAACATATATCGGCTGATACGGCGGCCAATATATCATTGCTCCCCAAATAATATAATTGTGTAATATGTCTTTGCAATAAAGTATTCTTATTCCAGGAACACACTCTAGCGTTTTGGTTGATCGGAGATCCCGTACGCACCTCTCAAACGTGTACTCGCTCTCGGATCTGAAATAGTAGACGTGTGATTTGAAATGCAGCTTGAAGACGTAGTCTTTATGGATGTTCTCGGACTCTGAGGGAATGGTGATGGAGTATCCCAGCAGAGGAAGACTGGCCAGAGGAAACTCATCCTGCAAACACACTTCCACATCAAACACGGCACAAATACTCCATCAAAAGTCATGCGAAAATGTGCGCACGTCTCACCTGGTGTGTTTTGTAGAAGAACAGGCTGAAGTTGGTGAAGACCACCCATAACTTCTGCCAACCGTTGCTGTTCTTGAACTTCCTCAGAAGATTCCCAGACAACTGATTCTGGAGAATAAAGAGCAATGAGGAAACAGAGAGAAGACGCTTCACACTCAACCAGGGTCCAAAATCTACAAGTCAAGTCTCCTTTATTTCTATAGCGCTTTATACAATAGATTGTTTCAAAGCAGCTTTACAGGAAAATAATAATTCAATGATGTAAACCGGGTTCAATTCTGCTGTAAAGCGGCTCTAAAAAAGAAATTAGTGTCATTGTTCAGATGAAGTCCGTTCAGTGTTGATTCAGTTTAATAGTTCAGTTCTTCACTAACTTATTAATAGGACTTATATTATTAAATATAATATATCAAGTTTTTCAAAGTACATATTACAACATTTAGTTTAGTAATCAAATATATTTGATTTACTTGAATCTCTTATAACGCAATGCATAATTTAAATCACAATATACAGTACGAGAGATACAATCGTGATGTAATAGGCTTATAGGATAGTTAATATGATCTGTCAAACAGTGTCCATTCTTCAAAATATCTTATTTTGTGTTCGGCAGAAGAAAGAAACTCGTACAGGTTTGGAACAACATGAGGGTGTAAAAAAAAAAAAAAAAAAAAAAAATTAGGTGAACTGTCCCTTTAAATCACGCATAATGTTAAAATTAGGAATTTTAACGCAATGCATGATTTAAATATCTTATATCATGATTTCAATCATGCATAATGTAAAAATTCCTGATTTTAACATTATGCATGGTTTAAATCACAATATATTCACTATTTCAAAAATTGCAGGTTACCAAAGGCAATGTTTACTCACTTGACTTGAATATAATATGTTGTATATTTTGGACTCAAGGCATGAGACTGACAGCACAAAGTGTCACCATGTTAATGTCAAGGACACTTCTTCCTCTAAATAGAGCTGAATCTTGAATATTCAACATCTGAATAGAGAAAGTGTCCATTCATACAGGATTCAGTTCAGTTTTAGTTTTCATTTTTGGACTATGCACTCAGCTTTGTATGTCTTGTAGTTTATTCAGCATATCTTGACACAAACGCTGCATTTTTAAGATGCCATGTCAAGTTCATTTTATTTTATCTTTATTTTACCATTCTAGCTTCTTTTGATTGTCATCATTGCAAGATCGAGTCCTGTATGAATGTCGTTTGTGCTGTTAGTGAAAGACCTGAAGAAGAATCAAACACATTCAACACGAGAGAAACACACTGAAGTGAAGCGAACACACACCATCACAACCCCAAGTACAGTCAGTGTTCAGAGGGACGACTAAGAGTTAGTCATTAACTATATTTATATCAGTTATTATACTGTGTGTGCGAAGTAGAAAGTCCAGCTCAGGCTGTTCAAGCAGCGGCGGTGATGAACACAGAAATCACTGATTGTGTGACACTGCGGGAATTTACAATCCACTATTAGACAAAACGGACTCATTTAAGCATTTTAAAATCCTATTATAGTATTATTACTTTAAAAATGGCTTTTTTATATTTTCAGTATTCATTTATTTTTGGTTTAGTTTTAGTAACTTATTATGTACTTCAACTTATTTTATTTCAGTTAGTTTCCAATGTATAATTATTATTTTTTTTTTTTTTCTGGGAAAATATTAGTGCAGTCTATCTATTCTTTAACTTACAATTAATTGATATATATATATATATATATATATATATATATATATATATATATATATATATATATAATTTATTATATATATAAAAATCATGTTTTAAAGATACTACTATACAAAACGTATTATATTATAAATGTTGTAAAATGCATTTGCCATGTTTTAAAAATATTTTAATTTGCTTATAATTTATATAATTATTAAAATAAAATCTTATAACTTTAATTATTTTCTTATAACTTATTTAAGTTTTAGTAAATTCTAATTTTCATTTAAGCTTCAGTTTTTGATTGAATATTTGTATTTTATTTTATTTCAGATTTATTTCAACTACCGAAAATGATTTTTAATAGTTTTAGTTATCAATAACAACACATGTTTGAGGACAGCCCGAGCTCTTGTCCTTGGTTAAGAGACTTAAACGCGACTTCGGTTAAAAATGCCATTAAACAGGCGGTTTATCTTCGCAAACAACCGAAGCGTCGCTCTGTCGCATCTTTAACTCTTCTGAATGCGCGAGTGAAGCGGTCCATGTTTTACCTCTCTACTCCTGCAGGATTCGCTAAAGGAGAGGCTTTGGACACGATACCAACACACCAGAGCGAGAGACACGGGCCCCTGGGCTCTGAGCGGGGCCACAGCGGGAGCCTCTGAGAGACTGACTGGACTAGAGCCGTCTAACACAGCAGAAGAGGAGAAGAGAAACACACACAGTCAGAGACATGACACACACACACTGGGGTTGAACAGGGACACGGAGAGAGAGAGAGAGGGAGAGAGAGAAGACCAGCACTCGTCTGATGAAGAACACGTCACACTAAAACACTGAAACAAGAGTTTAGAAGGAATCTTTCCAGTGGAAACCATTAAAACAAGATCCACTGACTTGAGAGGCAACACTCCATGAGATCAGCTTTTATTGATTATGAATATACCACGAGTGTATTGTGTGTTTTACTGCGCTGGCAATCAAAATTTGTACACAAACCTTGCCTGAAAAGTTTGAAGTACTTGTAAAAGCCCGATTTTTTTTTTTTATATATATATATATATATATATATGTATATATATACATATACAGACCCTTTCCAAAAAATTAGAATATCATGGAAAAGTTTATTTATTTCCATAATTCCATTCAAAACGTTAAACTTTCATAGATTATAGATTCAGGGCCCACAGCTTAAACGATTTCAAGTATTTAGTTGTTTATTTGTTCTAATTTTTTGGAAAGGGTCTGTATATATATATATATATATATATACTGTATAAGGAAACAAATACTAAAGTCTTAATATCTTATGCAGCGCTGCTTCTCAAGCAAACTGATCTTGGATTGATAGTTTAACTGGATAATTAGACAAGAATACTCGTTAGGAACAGGATTTCCTGAAGTGAATGAAAAGTTATTATATCTTGACCCTCATGTGTTTGTGCACACTTGCTTATTTTTACATTCAAATTTAGTGAATCTGATAATATTTTCAACTACCAATAAAATTACGACGATTAATTCCAGATATGAACTCGTGGAAATAGAAACGGTGCACAAACTCCATGAGGGCCCAATTACAAGAGTCGCCCTGAAAACAGAGAGAGAGTGAGAGAGAGAGAGAGTGAGAGAGAGAGAGAGAGAGAGAGAGAGAGAGAGAGAGAGAGAGAGAGAGAGAGAGAGAGAGAGTGAGAGTGAGAGAGAGAGTGAGAGAGAGAGAGAGAGAGAGAGAGTGTGAGAGAGAGTGAGAGAGAGAGAGAGAGAGAGAGAGAGAGAGAGAGAGAGAGAGAGAGAGAGAGAGAGAGAGAGAGAGAGAGAGAGAGAGAGAGAGAGAGAGATTAAACACAAACACAGAGACACAACGGAGGAAAAGCACAGGACACAGAGACTGGAAGCTCAGGATCACGACGGCTTCGCTCCGGTACCTCTAACGCTACGCTAAAGTCCACCATGGACACGCTGGTGCTGCGGTGCCAGCACACATGAACCGTGGTATTACCGCGGTGAGGCGTCTGCCGCTCGAGAGACGTCCGAGACGCGCTCAAGTCATCCTCTGATTCCTGGTCACCGCTAGATTCCTCAGGGGATTCTGGGAAATGTGGGAAGAACAGCCATTTAAACAGCCATTGCAAAAAACAAACAAAAACAATAAAAGGTGTTTTTTGTACCATATGTACCATGGTAAAATAATAAAAATTACCATTATTCATTTTTGTAAGCAATAATAATAATAATATAATAATAATTATTATTATTATTAATATAATTATTTTTATAACTAAAGAATGAATGAATAAATGAATTTTACAGACAATTACAACAGTCGACACTGTCCTTTGAAGTCAGAAAGGTTTTCATGAGGTTTTCACAATGACAGTGAACAAAAACTCTCATAGGAGAGAACCGTGAGCAAACACACACTTCACAGTGACATCAAACCCAACGTCCAGATGACAGGAACAATGCCAACAAAGAAAAGCAGAAGAGATTTAGTTGAATAAAGCAGAAGAAAAAGAGTGTGTGTGTGTGTGTATCAGACTGGAAACCTGTGAAACATGATCCCGTGCAAAAACTGCTCTGTTAATTCAGTGTACAGTGAGCACAAACTGTGTGTAACACACTCATGAACATATGCATCGTTCAACATCACAGCAAGAGTCGGTCAAGCACACTATTCCTCTGAAACATGTCATGAACTCTTTTGCAAGCATTAGTATCTAAGAGGCCGGTGTCAGATCGGTAAACTCAGTGGATGACATGCAGAAAAGTGTGTGTGACTTACTTCCGTCAGTGAAACCACTGGACAGGATCTCGGCCGAGGATCCGTTGCATTTGTCCGACAGTTCGATGGCCATCTTGATGTCCTCCACCCACTTGTCCATCTCAGACTCTGAACTGAGGAAGAAAAGCAGATCTGTCAATCACAGAATGAAGACACTGGCGGATCACTGACACACACTGACACACACAGAGTGAAGACACTGGCGGATCACTGACACACACTGACACACACAGAGTGAAGACACTGGCGGATCACTGACACACACTGACACACACAGAGTGAAGACACTGGAGGATCACTGACACACACTGACACACACAGAGTGAAGACACTGGAGGATCACTGACACACACTGACACACACAGAGTGAAGACACTAGCGGATCACTGACACACACTGACACACACAGAGTGAAGACACTAGCGGATCACTGACACACACTGACACACACAGAGTGAAGACACTGGAGGATCACTGACACACACTGACACACACAGAGTGAAGACACTAGCGGATCACTGACACACACTGACACACACAGAGTGAAGACACTGGAGGATCACTGACACACACTGACACACACAGAGTGAAGACACTAGCGGATCACTGACACACACTGACACACACAGAGTGAAGACACTAGCGGATCACTGACACACACAGAGTGAAGACACTGGCGGATCACTGACACACACTGACACACACAGAGTGAAGACACTAGCGGATCACTGACACACACTGACACACACAGAGTGAAGACACTAGCGGATCACTGACACACACTGACACACACAGAGTGAAGACACTAGCGGATCACTGACACACACTGACACACACAGAGTGAAGACACTAGCGGATCACTGACACACACTGACACACACAGAGTGAAGACACTGGCGGATCACTGACACACACTGACACACACAGAGTGAAGACACTGGAGGATCACTGACACACACTGACACACACAGAGTGAAGACACTAGCGGATCACTGACACACACTGACACACACAGAGTGAAGACACTAGCGGATCACTGACACACACTGACACACACAGAGTGAAGACACTAGCGGATCACTGACACACACTGACACACACAGAGTGAAGACACTAGCGGATCACTGACACACACTGACACACACAGAGTGAAGACACTGGCGGATCACTGACACACACTGACACACACAGAGTGAAGACACTGGAGGATCACTGACACACACTGACACACACAGAGTGAAGACACTGGCGGATCACTGACACACACTGACACACACAGAGTGAAGACACTGGCGGATCACTGACACACACTGACACACACAGAGTGAAGACACTAGCGGATCACTGACACACACAGAGTGAAGACACTGGCGGATCACTGACACACACTGACACACACAGAGTGAAGACACTAGCGGATCACTGACACACACTGACACACACAGAGTGAAGACACTGGCGGATCACTGACACACACTGACACACACAGAGTGAAGACACTAGCGGATCACTGACACACACTGACACACACAGAGTGAAGACACTAGCGGATCACTGACACACACTGACACACACAGAGTGAAGACACTGACGGATCACTGACACACACTGACACACACAGAGTGAAGACACTGACACACACTGACACACACAGAGTGAAGACACTGGCGGATCACTGACACACACTGACACACACAGAGTGAAGACACTGACACACACAGAGTGAAGACACTGGCGGATCACTGACACACACTGACACACACAGAGTGAAGACACTGACACACACTGACACACACAGAGTGAAGACACTGGCGGATCACTGACACACACTGACACACACAGAGTGAAGACACTGACACACACAGAGTGAAGACACTAGCGGATCACTGACACACACTGACACACACAGAGTGAAGACACTGGCGGATCACTGACACACACTGACACACACAGAGTGAAGACACTAGCGGATCACTGACACACACTGACACACACAGAGTGAAGACACTAGCGGATCACTGACACACACTGACACACACAGAGTGAAGACACTAGCGGATCACTGACACACACTGACACACACAGAGTGAAGACACTAGCGGATCACTGACACACACTGACACACACAGAGTGAAGACACTAGCGGATCACTGACACACACTGACACACACAGAGTGAAGACACTGGCGGATCACTGACACACACTGACACACACAGAGTGAAGACACTGACGGATCACTGACACACACAGAGTGAAGACACTGGCGGATCACTGACACACACTAACACACACTGAGTGAAGACACTGACACACACTGACACACACAGAGTGAAGACACTAGCGGATCACTGACACACACTAACACACACAGAGTGAAGACACTGATGGATCACTGACACACACTGAGTGAAGACACTGATGGATCACTGACACACACAGAGTGAAGACACTAGCGGATCACTGACACACACTGACACACACTGACACACACAGAGTGAAGACACTGGCGGATCACTGACACACACTAACACACACTGAGTGAAGACACTGACACACACTGACACACACAGAGTGAAGACACTAGCGGATCACTGACACACACTAACACACACAGAGTGAAGACACTAGCGGATCACTGACACACACTGACACACACAGAGTGAAGACACTAGCGGATCACTGACACACACTGACACACACAGAGTGAAGACACTAGCGGATCACTGACACACACTGACACACACAGAGTGAAGACACTAGCGGATCACTGACACACACTGACACACACAGAGTGAAGACACTAGCGGATCACTGACACACACAGAGTGAAGACACTAGCGGATCACTGACACACACTGACACACACAGAGTGAAGACACTAGCGGATCACTGACACACACAGAGTGAAGACACTGGCGGATCACTGACACACACTGACACACACAGAGTGAAGACACTGGCGGATCACTGACACACACAGAGTGAAGACACTGGCGGATCACTGACACACACTGACACACACAGAGTGAAGACACTGGCGGATCACTGACACACACTGACACACACAGAGTGAAGACACTAGCGGATCACTGACACACACTGACACACACAGAGTGAAGACACTAGCGGATCACTGACACACACTGACACACACAGAGTGAAGACACTAGCGGATCACTGACACACACAGAGTGAAGACACTAGCGGATCACTGACACACACAGAGTGAAGACACTGGCGGATCACTGACACACACAGACACACACAGAGTGAAGACACTAGCGGATCACTGACACACACTGACACACACAGAGTGAAGACACTGGAGGATCACTGACACACACTGACACACACAGACTGAAGACACTGGCGGATCACTGACACACACTGACACACACAGAGTGAAGACACTAGCGGATCACTGACACACACAGAGTGAAGACACTAGCGGATCACTGACACACACAGAGTGAAGACACTGATGGATCACTGACACACACAGAGTGAAGACACTAGCGGATCACTGACACACACTGACACACACAGAGTGAAGACACTGGCGGATCACTGACACACACTGACACACACAGAGTGAAGACACTAGCGGATCACTGACACACACTGACACACACAGACTGAAGACACTGGCGGATCACTGACACACACTGACACACACAGAGTGAAGACACTAGCGGATCACTGACACACACAGAGTGAAGACACTAGCGGATCACTGACACACACAGAGTGAAGACACTAGCGGATCACTGACACACACAGACTGAAGACACTGGCGGATCACTGACACACACTGACACACACAGAGTGAAGACACTAGCGGATCACTGACACACACAGAGTGAAGACACTAGCGGATCACTGACACACACAGACACACACAGAGTGAAGACACTGGCGGATCACTGACACACACTGACACACACAGAGTGAAGACACTGGCGGATCACTGACACACACTGACACACACAGAGTGAAGACACTGGCGGATCACTGACACACACTGACACACACAGAGTGAAGACACTGGAGGATCACTGACACACACTGACACACACAGACTGAAGACACTGGCGGATCACTGACACACACTGACACACACAGAGTGAAGACACTGGCGGATCACTGACACACACTGACACACACAGAGTGAAGACACTGGAGGATCACTGACACACACTGACACACACAGAGTGAAGACACTAGCGGATCACTGACACACACTGACACACACAGAGTGAAGACACTGGCGGATCACTGACACACACTGACACACACAGAGTGAAGACACTGGCGGATCACTGACACACACTGACACACACAGAGTGAAGACACTGGAGGATCACTGACACACACTGACACACACAGAGTGAAGACACTGGCGGATCACTGACACACACAGAGTGAAGACACTAGCGGATCACTGACACACACTGACACACACAGAGTGAAGACACTGGCGGATCACTGACACACACAGAGTGAAGACACTGGCGGATCACTGACACACACAGAGTGAAGACACTGGCGGATCACTGACACACACTGACACACACAGAGTGAAGACACTAGCGGATCACTGACACACACTGACACACACAGAGTGAAGACACTAGCGGATCACTGACACACACTGACACACACAGAGTGAAGACACTAGCGGATCACTGACACACACTGACACACACAGAGTGAAGACACTAGCGGATCACTGACACACACTGACACACACAGAGTGAAGACACTGGAGGATCACTGACACACACTGACACACACAGAGTGAAGACACTGGAGGATCACTGACACACACAGAGTGAAGACACTGGAGGATCACTGACACACACTGACACACACTGACACACACAGAGTGAAGACACTGGAGGATCACTGACACACACTGACACACACTGACACACACAGAGTGAAGACACTGGAGGATCACTGACACACACAGAGTGAAGACACTGGAGGATCACTGACACACACTGACACACACAGAGTGAAGACACTAGCGGATCACTGACACACACTGACACACACAGAGTGAAGACACTGACACACACTGACACACACAGAGTGAAGACACTGGCGGATCACTGACACACACTGACACACACAGAGTGAAGACACTGGAGGATCACTGACACACACTGACACACACAGAGTGAAGACACTGGAGGATCACTGACACACACTGACACACACTGACACACACAGAGTGAAGACACTGGAGGATCACTGACACACACTGACACACACTGACACACACAGAGTGAAGACACTGGAGGATCACTGACACACACTGACACACACTGACACACACAGAGTGAAGACACTGGAGGATCACTGACACACACTGACACACACTGACACACACAGAGTGAAGACACTGGAGGATCACTGACACACACTGACACACACTGACACACACAGAGTGAAGACACTGGAGGATCACTGACACACACAGAGTGAAGACACTGGAGGATCACTGACACACACTGACACACACAGAGTGAAGACACTAGCGGATCACTGACACACACTGACACACACAGAGTGAAGACACTGACACACACTGACACACACAGAGTGAAGACACTGGCGGATCACTGACACACACTGACACACACAGAGTGAAGACACTGGAGGATCACTGACACACACTGACACACACAGAGTGAAGACACTAGCGGATCACTGACACACACTGACACACACAGAGTGAAGACACTAGCGGATCACTGACACACACTGACACACACAGAGTGAAGACACTAGCGGATCACTGACACACACTGACACACACAGAGTGAAGACACTGGCGGATCACTGACACACACTGACACACACAGAGTGAAGACACTAGCGGGATCACTGACACACACTGACACACACAGAGTGAAGACACTAGCGGATCACTGACACACACTGACACACACAGAGTGAAGACACTAGCGGATCACTGACACACACTGACACACACAGAGTGAAGACACTAGCGGATCACTGACACACACAGAGTGAAGACACTAGCGGATCACTGACACACACTAACACACACAGAGTGAAGACACTAGCGGATCACTGACACACACTGACACACACAGAGTGAAGACACTAGCGGATCACTGACACACACAGAGTGAAGACACTGGCGGATCACTGACACACACTGACACACACAGAGTGAAGACACTAGCGGATCACTGACACACACTGACACACACAGAGTGAAGACACTAGCGGATCACTGACAGACTGTAATACAAACTGATGAGGCTTTTAATAAAATGTTTAAAACAGCAATTTGATTAAAATAATATTTAAACTACATCATTACATTATTATTATTATCACTAGAAATAATAATTGTTAAATGTGTTTATTATTATTATTAATAATAATAATAATAAGAAGAAGAAGAAGAAGAAGAATGTTTTCTTATTATTGTTATAAAATACATAATAATTTAATAATTTTTAAATAAATATAACAATAAATAGTACAATAATTGATTATATAATAAATAATATTATAACTATAATAAATAATTTTATAACCAATAATTGTATTGTTATTATTTGTGTAATTATAATTAAATAATAAAAACAACCAATTTTATTATTAAATATATAATGATAATAATAATAATAATAATAATAATAATAGATAAATAAATAATAAAAAACAACAACAATAATATTCTTGTTATTATTATTAAATTATATATTTAATAATAATAATCCTTGTTATTATTATCATTTTATTTATTGTAATTATAATGTTATTTATTATTTTTACGTTTTTTTTCTTGACACTACTTTATAGCTTGAATTGAAGTCATTCCACTGAGAATCCAATCCTGGATTTGTTTAATTAAACTATATAAACTACTTAAACTAACTTTAACCAAATATCCTGCAGTATTAATCAGCTTCAGACTCATTTCAGTAAATGTATTTGAAACAGCTTTTATGTGATGTTGCGACACGACTGCACTAGATCACAGAACACTGTATAACTCTTTATAATATACTGATATCAAACTTGATTTATTTGGATCTGCATTTGACAACTTAAATAATCATTAACCCTCATAATGATGATGTTCCCATGAATTTCTCGAGCTCAACACACGATAAGAACAAAAGGACGTCAACTGCTCCGTCGGGATTTATTCATTTCTATCATTTGCACATTGAACATGAATTTGACATTTTAGGACATGGATACTGACATGCATAAAGCCCGCTGTGTAATAATGAACCAGTTAAACTCATTCTCGATCATTACCTGGCGGCCACGACCACAGACTGCCGCTGTCCGAACAGAGTGAATGAATGCGGGACGCCCCACTCGTCCTCACTTTCACGGATCTACACAAACACATCGAGAAGAAAGAGGAACACAGCGGTTAGTCACATGCTGACCTTGTGGACGAATATTAAAGGGTTAGTTCACCCAAAAATGAAAACTCTGTCAGTAATTACTCTCCCTCATGTTGTTCCAACCCCGTAAGACTTTCGTTCATCTTCAGAACACAAATTAAGATATTTCTGATGAAATCTGAGAGCTGGCTCACTCCTCCATAGGCTTCTCTGTAATCGATATCTGCCATCCCAGAAAAGTTTTTAGACATCGTTAAAATAGTCTAAATGTATACAGTGGCTCCTTCTGATGTTCATTCATGTTTATTTGATGCTATAAATTAACTGATGATCGGTTCACGAGCAGCTTTAACTGAGGCGGTCTGTCAGACACATTAAAGAGCCACAAAATGGTATTTATTGTTTAAATTTCTTTAAAAAATGACCAAATTTGAAAGCTGAGACTTTGTTTCATATCAAAAGTACCCTGGTCTGTCCTATCTGTCAGTGTGTTATCAGTGTTTCTCTCCTCCGCGATGTGAGAACATGGTGTGGCGTGAGAGGGGCGTGGCTTGTCGGACATAGCAACAGTAACTAAAGGGGGCGGGTCTTTGCGAACGGTCAATTACATTTACATACGATACGCAATTTACTGAGACGCGCTGGAGCTGCAGAACAATAGATCTCCTGTCTGTGTGAATGTAGAGACGGAGGCAGCGGGAACACGTCCAAAACAACAGAGGGAATATTGTGATGTTCACTCAGTTGAGTACTGAACGTTAAAGTCACTCTATATGGACCAAAATTAATCAAAAAATACCCACCGTCATGCCATACAGAGGAAGCTGGCCGTGAACTTTGAACTGATTAGATGCTGTCATCCCGCGACTCGTGTACATCAGAACATCATTGAACTGCAAACAATTTCAAGATGTGAAAGGAAAAAATTAGGATTTGTTATTTTATCTCTCGTAAAACCATCAAGAAAGATGATTCACTTCAGCCAGGAGTCTAAGACACTTGAATATCATTAAATATTGAAGAATATCACGGTATTACTATAGTAGAGGTCCAAAAAACATGGTAATATCATGGATAAATAAAATCAACACATAAAATAAAAATAACAAATAAATATAGCATAATCATTTAATATAATAAATAATATTATAAGTATAATACATGCTATTATAACAACAAACTATTAATATTAAATATATGACAATATATAATTAAATAATAACAAACAATAAAACAACAACAATATTATTATTATTAGTTACTATTATCATTAAATATATAATATACAAATAAATAATAATAGTCTTGTTGTTTTTGTTATTATTATTATTATTATTATATAATTTTATAATATTATTAATAATACTGTAATTATTATTATTATTATTATTAATAAAATAAAAATATTTAAAACAAAATATAAAAATATAAAAGAATCCAAAAATAAATAATTTAAAATAAAACAAATAATAAAAAACATAACAAATTACACAAATTATAGATAAAAAACCAATAAATTATTAAATAAAACAAACAACATTTAAAAAAAAATAAAACATTAAAGGGTTAGTTCACCCAAAAATGAAAATTCTGTCAGTAATTACTCACCCTCATGTTGTTCCAACCGCGTAAGACCTTCGTTCATCTTCGGAACACAAATTAAGATATTTTTGATGAAATCTGAGCTATGTCTCACTCCTCCATAGGCTGCTATGTGACCGAAACTTGCTGGCCCAGAAAAGTTATTAAAGAGATCGTTAATATAGTCCAAGTGATGGCTTACACCCAAACAGATTCGGATCGGATCTTCTGTCAGATAACATCTCCAAAATGTTAAATACCTTTTGACTAGTAAACAAAAGTCCAAATCATAGTCTCTGCTGCACCAATTTAACTGATATAAATAGTGTAGAACATTGCATAGAAACTGTGTCTATTCCTCGTTTAGTGAGATCAAATCATAAATCTACTGCAGGATCTAGAAAAAATCTAATTGTTATTAAACCAGAAAATGTTGCTATTGGTAATCAAAAACAATTTTTAAAGCTAGGTCTTTTAAACATTAGATCACTCACACCTAAGGCAGTTATTGTAAATGAAATAGTCACAGATAATAGCTTCGATGTACTTTGCCTTACTGAAACCTGGCTTAAACCAAATGATTATTTTGGTTTAAATGAGTCTACTCCTCCTGGATACTCCTATAAGCACGAGCCCCGTCTGAATGGTCGTGGCGGCGGTGTTGCAACAATCTATAGAGATTTTCTCAATGTTACTCAGAAAACGGGTTATAAGTTTATTTCATTTGAAGTACTTGTACTAAATGTTACGCTCTTAGATGATAGAAAAACATCCCTATTATCTCTAGCCTTGGCTACCGTATATAGACCGCCTGGGCCTTACGCTGATTTCCTAAAAGAGTTTGCAGATTTTCTCTCAGACCTATTAGTTAACTTCGATAAAGCATTAATTGTTGGAGACTTTAATATCCATGTAGATAATCAAAATGATGCGTTAGGGGCTGCGTTTACTGATTTATTAAACTCCTTTGGGGTCAAGCAAAACATAACCGGACCGACTCATCGATTTAATCATACACTCGATTTAATTATATCACATGGAACCGATCCAACCGATATAGATATCATTCCACAAAGTGACGATGTCACTGACCATTACATGGTAACTTGCATATTACGTACTCCTGTAATATATCATGCTGCGCCGCGTTATCGATTAGGCAGAACAATCCTTCCATCCACCATAGATAATTTTTCAAACAGCTTATCGGATCTGTCTCTGCTGCTCAGTGAACCCAAACAAACAGATGAACTTGAGGAATTAACTAGCACTATGAGCACCATTCTCTCTGGATCATTGGATATTGTTGCGCCCATTAGATTAAAAAAGGTCAGAGAGAAAAGTAAAGCACCATGGTACAACAGTACTACGCGTGTTCTAAAGAGAGAAACCCGTAATTTAGAGCGTAAATGGAAACAAACCAACTTAGAGGTCTTTAGAATCGCATGGAAAGACAGTATGTCACGTTATAAGGGGCCGCTCACATATCGCGTCTTTTGCGCGCGCAAGTTCGTTATTTCAAATGTAGCCGCGCGGTATGCGCGCTCATAATGGAAGCGACGCGGTCGCGGTGCGACGCGCTCGTTTTTTCCAAGCGCGTCCGCGCCGCATCGAGATAAAAACATCTCAACTTTTCAGAATGCCGCAAGCGCACCGCAGGTCACGTGACAAGAACCAAGCTTAGCAACGACAGACGCCTCCGGAGCGCAACCACCCGAGCGCTTTGGAAAAAAGGAGAACGCGGCGCGCCTAGCGTTTTCAACGCGTTTTTAGGCGCGATATGTGAGCGGCTCCTAAAAAGGCCCTAAAAGCGGCCAGGGCTGAGCATCTACGCAAACTAATAGAAAACAACCATAACAATCCTAAGTTCTTATTTAACACCGTGGCGAGACTAACAAATAAACAGATGTCTCCTGAACAAAGTATTCCATTACAGTTTAGTAGTAATGATTTCATGAAGTTCTTCACTGAGAAAATAGAAAACATCAGAACCACAATTGTAAACGTTCAATCCTCAATCGCGCCTTATAATTCAGCCTCAATTATCACGCCGCAAGAACAATTACAGTGCTTTTCAACTATAGAACAAAAAGAGTTAAATAAATTTATCATTTCCTCTAAAACAACAACATGTTTATTAGATCCCATACCAACTAAACTATTGAAAGAAGTGTTACCTGTAGTGGAAGAGCCTCTCCTCAATATTATTAACTCGTCTTTATCTTTAGGTCATGTTCCAAGAATATTTAAATTGGCAGTTATAAAACCTCTCATTAAGAAACCACAATTAGATCCGAATAATCTAGTAAATTATAGACCCATTTCAAATCTACCTTTTATGTCTAAAATACTAGAAAAAGTTGTGTCCGCTCAACTGGGCTCTTTCTTACAAGAAAATGACACCTATGAAAAGTTTCAGTCTGGATTCAGGCCGCATCATAGCACTGAAACTGCGCTCGTTAAAATCACAAATGATTTACTTTTAGCTTCTGACCAAGGCTGTATCTCAATATTAGTTTTACTTGATCTTAGTGCTGCGTTCGATACTATAGATCATACAATACTCTTAGATCGACTACAAAATTATACTGGTGTTCAAGGACAAGCATTAAGCTGGTTTAGATCGTATTTATCTGACCGCTACCATTTTGTTTATTTAAATGGAGAAAAATCTATCATAACTCCAGTAAACTATGGAGTGCCGCAGGGATCTGTGTTAGGCCCTCTATTATTCTCAATATATATGCTGCCACTTGGAAATATTATAAGGAAACATGGAATTAGTTTCCATTGTTATGCTGATGACACTCAAATCTATATTTCATCACGGCCAGATGAAAACGCTAAATTATCCAAATTGACAGAGTGTGTTAAAGATATAAAAGATTGGATGACGCATAATTTTCTTTTATTAAATCCAGACAAGACAGAGGTACTACTTATCGGTTCAAAAAACCACCCACAAAACCTCTCACAATACAACTTTAACATAGTAGGATGTCCTGTTACTTCATCCTCTACAGTAAAAGACCTGGGTGTTATATTTTTCCACCTTAGAAACATTGCTAAGCTACGTAATATGCTATCAGTTTCTGACGCAGAAAAGTTAGTTCATGCATTCATGACCTCGAGACTAGATTACTATAATGCGTTATTAGCCGGTTGTCCTGCATCCTTAATAAACAAGCTACAGTTAGTCCAAAATGCCACCGCTAGAGTTCTAACTAGATCAAGAAAATATGATCATATAACACCGATTTTATCATCCCTACATTGGTTACCTATAAAGTCCCGTATTAATTACAAGGTATTGCTACTGACTTATAAAGCCCTAAACGGCTTAGCTCCAGTCTATTTAACCGATCTTCTATCGCCCTATAATCCATCGCGCTCTTTAAGATCACTAAATTCGAGGCTTTTGGTCATACCTAGGATATCCAGATCCACCAAAGGAGGGAGAGCATTTTCACATTTAGCACCAAAACTCTGGAATAGTCTTCCGGATACTGTTCGTTGCTCAGACTCACTCTCCCAGTTTAAAACTAGATTAAAGACGCATCTCTTCAGCCAGGCATTCATATAATACTTTTAATCCTACAGTTAAATCCGACCTCTAGTTCATAAACGCCAGAGGAGAACTGGCCCCCGACTGAGCCCGGGTTCTCCCAAGGTTTTTTTTTCTCCATTAGGTCACCTGATGGAGTTTTTCGGTTCCTTGCCACTGTTGCCTTTGGCTTGCTCAGTTGGGGATATTTGGGGATATTTAATTGAATTAATCAATCAACGATACTATTGATCAGCATTACCGAACGTAGACGTTCCACTAGAAACAAACATTGATGTATTGTTCTAATTTATTACTGTGAAGCTGCTTTGATACAACCTGTGTTGTGAAAAGCGCTATATAAATAAACTTGACTTGACTTGACTTGACTTGACTCCAGTGGCTCAATCTTAAGTATATCAAGCGACGAGAATACTTTTTGTGCGCAAAAACAAACAAAAATAACGACTTTATTCCACTTTTCATTTCCTTCTCTCTGGGCCTCGTAGTGTTTTTGCGCTGCGCGTCTGTGTTGCACGTCATCATGCATCACACACATGACCGGCGTCGGCCAATAGTGAGCCTACGTGGTGACGTGTAACACAGACGCGCTGCGCAAAAACACTACGCGAACCAACTAGAGGTCCAGAGAGAAGGAAATGAATAGTGGAATAAAGTCGTTATTTTTGTTTGTTTTTGCGCACAAAAAGTATTCTCGTCGCTTGATATACTTAAGATTGAGCCACTGGAGTCACTTGGACTATATTAACGATCTCTTTAATAACTTTTCTGGGCCAGCAAGTTTCGGTCACATAGCAGCCTATGGAGGAGTGAGACATAGCTCTGATTTCATCAAAAATATCTTAATTTGTGTTCCGAAGATGAACGAAGGTCTTACGCGGTTGGAACAACATGAGGGTGAGTAATTACTGACAGAATTTTCATTTTTGGGTGAACTAACCCTTTAATAAAAAAATAACAGTTAAAAAATAAATAAATTATCAAATAAAGAATTCATAAAATAATATAAATCCAAATGAATTAAAATTAAAATATCAAAACAAAAAATAAAACAGTAACATTCAAGTACCTTTGTACTATTCACTGTACGTATATAGTCAATATATATATTCAGAATAAAATACCCGTACAGAACTTTTATTAAGAGATGCCACAAAGTCTGAATAGGTTATAATAACTAACTAACTAACTAACTAACTAACTAATAGACGTCTAGTAATATGAGAGTGAGCGACTCTTACCAGGAAGAACATCCTCTGCTGAAGACCTTTTCCAGAGAGTTTGCTGAGACAACCGAGCCTGATAAACTCCTGCCAGAACAGACACAAGCAGGTCAACGAGAGAGAGACTACAACACATTCACATTCAGCAACATGCTCAATGATTTCACACCAGCGTATATCAGATCAGAACAGTCCTTAACAACTTTTAAATCATCTCCTAAAACCTATTTCTTTTCCTTGGCTTACAATTCACTGTGAGCTTCTGCCATAAATGTGTGTTTTGCCCTGTGTTTCTTCATTTTCTATGTTGTTCAGCACTTTGGTCAGCTGTGCTTGCTGTTTTTAAATGTGCTATATTAATAAAACTTGATTTCGAGAACTGACCCGTCCAGGAACGGCGAGACTGTCGACGCCAACGAGGTCCTTCTTGAGCTCCAGAAGTTTCTGGAAGTTCTCCATCTTAATGAGGGTGCCGTGAAGCTGCACAACCATCTCAGAAATATCAGCAAGCGCAGCTGGAACAGACAAAAGTCATGATTAGAAGGAAGTCTCGGACACCTGACGGCAGGGCTCGATGTTAACGCTTGTCCATGACAAGTGGTTTTTTTAAAGGGACAACGAATTTTTGAGTCAAAGATTCAATGACCCATTCATAAACAAATGCCTCATTCTTGAATGAATGAGTCGTTTGATCGAATCGTTTGAATGAACGATTCAATGACTCGCTCATTAAGACGGTCCCCTGCCGCCACCTACTGGAGGTTTAGTGTTATGTTTAAAAGTATCATTCTTTCCAACATTTCTTATTTGCATATTCAAAAATATTTAAAGCAATATCATACCATTATTTAATGCACTTTTCATTTTTTTTAGTGTGTCTTTTATTCTAATTAAATTTATTGATCAAATTTAGGAATTTGAAATGAAAGATGAAGCATACATTTAATAAGATTAGGGGGTGAAGGTGCAGATATAACAATATGCAGATTAAATAAATAAATAAATATATATATATACATATATCATATATACATATATATACATATACATGATTCACTTAAAATATAAAAAAAATATATATATACATATATATACATATACATATATACATATATATACACACATATATATAATTAAGCTAACTGAACACTGATGAGAATATTGAGTATATATTGAGACAATTGTTTTTTTTTCTGGACAAGTGAATGACAAATGACAAAAAAAGTCTTAATGTGGAGCCCTGCTGACGGCGTGAAAGCATTGGGTCGCGCACCTCGCGAGTCTCTGAAGTCGTCGTGTGTCGGTGGATAGTGTTTGCAGAGGCGCTCCAGGATCTGCTTGTAGTGCATGAGACGGTGAAGCGGGCGAAGGAAGAAGATGTTGAGCGGCAGGTAACAGACTTTCTGAAGCTCAAAGTCTCGACACAAACTCTCCAGCTTCCGGGACGAGTGGCTCATTCTCTCCAGCTCCAGCAACGCCTCCGAATGCTTCTGAAGATGAGCCGTCAGCAGCTGAGGACACAGAGACGACCAGCTCAAACATCTGTGATGATGCTCAGAACACCACGCTACCATATTAACCAACACTATTAAAAACATTTCTGTTGAAGTCAATCATTTTATCCCTTAAAACTCATCTATGATCACCAAAATGACATATTTAAAAGTTTTTTCCTTGAAAAAAAAGGAAATATCTTGAATGTAACTCGACACCCTTGCCTCATTAAGTATACGCGCTCTATGAATATGCAAATGAGCCCCGCCTCCACGCAGCTCAGAGATCCACTCGCTGACGATCACACGTTGATCTGATTGGTTACAGGTAGGTATTAACTAAAACTATTCAAAACATTTCTGTTAATTATAATAAACCTGAAATTTAATCAAATCTAAATATTAGTTGAAAATTTGAAATGTTGACTTGGCAATAAACTGTTGAAGTTGAAGCACTAAAATTATTAGCTGGAAATAAATAAAAACCATAAAAAAAAAACAATAACATTTTTTTTTTTACCTAAATGGCAATATTTTAAAAAATAAAATAAAATAAAAATGACATAAGCGAACTAAATGACGAAATTACAAAAAAAAAAATTAAATTAACCTGAAATATAAAAACATAAAAATAAAAGCTAATTCAAAATATTAATAAAACTAAAATAGCACTGTTTCAAATTACCATCATACCATAGCCAAAAATACACTACTGAATGATGATACTCCAACAATACCAATATTATAGTATTCTTTGTAAATACCATGGTATCTGAACATTAATCATACAGTATGGAGTTTAGTATAGTACAGTATATTGCAACGTATCTGATATATATATATATATATATATATATATATATATATATATATATATGTGTGTGTGTGTGTGTGTGTGTATTGTGCTTATGTGGTTATATATACTGTATGTATTATGTATATGTACATATACATAAACAATATATATATATATATATATATATATATATATATATATATATATATATATATATATATATACATACATGTGTGTGTGTGTGTGTGTATTATATTATATTGTGTTTATGCGGTTTGTGACTTTTTCAAACATTTGTATGTCACACAATGAAAGCACTGAGGCACATGAACACATATCATAGAGAAATTCAAGAGGGAAAAGCAAGATGCCCATAACGAACATCTCACTGATATGAAAGAAAAGCATTCTCCTACAAGAGATGTAGATGTTCTGACCTTCAAACCCTGGATGTTCTTCAGCATGACGTCCCCGACGCGCTGGTAATCTCCTTTAATGTGAGCGTTCGATCTGCCTTCCCTGAGAACAATCAACACAAGCGTTTTATGACTGAAGCAAACGTTGTGCAGCAACAAACATGCTAAAATGCTACAGATATCCTAATGCTAATTAGCCATAGTTTATGCCCAAAATATTTTACTACAACACTGGTAATAATACCAAAACTTGAGATCAGTCACCACTGTCATTAAATGAAGTTCAATGCAAGTCTGAATGAGATTTAAAAGCTTTGTTGGAGTGAATAATGACTAAGATCTGTTCCTCACTTCAGAAAACTTGGAATATAGTCTTATTGACGTATTGATTATAATATTAAGGATTTTTCCCTTGTTTGTGCTTGACAGCCCCAGTCTCTACTTACTTTCACTGAATAAGCATCTTGCACATCTGCTAAACATTGACATTTGTGTTTGACAGAAAAGAGTCGCACAGGTTTGAACAAAATAAGGCTGAGTTTTAATTTTGGGTGAAGTAGTCCTTTAAAGTCCCCCCGTAGTCAATCATTTTATCACTTGAAACTGATCTTTGATCACCAAAAGTGATTTACATCGTGCCTTAAAATATCTTGAATGTAACTGGCCTCATTAAGTATACACGGTTCTATGAATATGCAAATGAGCCCCGCCTCCACTCACTCACTCAGCTCAGAGATCCACTGGTTGACGATCACACGTTGATCTGATTGGTTACAAGGTAGTTTGTGACGTGTTTTTGAGACTGTCTTTGGTTCACTGCAGTTTTAAGGAGGAAATACTCAGCAATGGTGTCGACTTATGAATTTACACATGGTTTATCTTAAAGCAGATTAAAAACACCACATAGACATATAAACAACATTAAAAGCTGGATTTTCCCCACAGGGGGACTTTAAGTCTTGAAGCGAAGTGCTCATGTCCTCCAGTAGATGTCTCTGTTGCACATCGTTCCTCACTGAACTCAACTCTTCCTGAACATCAGTGGACTCGCGTCATCTATCACACTGTTGAGCCGTTCCCCTAAACCCTCACTGAGAGCCACCCAACACAAAAACCACGATTCATCATCCTGTCTTTGAACACCGGTCCAAACCGGCTCCCCACGGACCATGTTAAACGTTACAGGCGAGAGAACGTTACTGACTCGAGCTCCATCAGTGTCTGTCAGGACACATTATGCTGTCGGGTCAGAGATCACACACACTACAGGTTTGTTCTGAACGGCCTGATGATCTTGAGCATTTCTAGGGACTCGCGCTCTAAAGAGATGAGATGACGAGTGTGTCTTATGACACAACATTGATTTGGCTGATACAGAAACGGATATTAATATAATATAGAAATATAACACAGAAATACAGACACATAATATAAAACATAAACTGTATGTATGTATGTATGTGTGTATATATATACACATACACACACACACAAAAAAACATAAATCATTCTAATATGCTGATTTATTATCAGTGTTTGAAACAGTTGTACTCGTGATGCTTAATATTTTTTTATAACCTGTGATACTTTTTTCAGGATTCTTTGATGTGAAAAAAAAAAAACATTACAAAAGAATAGCATTTATTTAAAATATAAATCTGTAACAATATAAAAGTTTGGGGACAGTATTTTTTTTTCTTTTTTTTTTTTTAAAGAAATTAATACTTTTATTCTGCAAGGATGTGTTAAATTGATAAAATTGATAAAATTGTAAAAAGTAAGTAAATAAATAAATAAATTAGGGCTGTCAAACGATTAATCGCATCCAAAATAAAAGTTTGTTTTTACATAATACATGTGTGTGTACGGAGTATAATTATTTTCTATATATAAATACACACACATGCATATATATTTAAGAAATATTTGCATGTATATACTGTGTATATATATTTATATTATATATAATTTATATTATATATAAATATTTTATATATAAATAACACATTTTCTTAAATATATATATGCATGTGTGTTTATTTATATATAGAAAATAATTATACTCCATACACAGACATAAATTATGTAAACACAAACTTTTATTTTGGATGCGATTAATCGCGATTAATCGTTTGACAGCCCTAAAATAAATAAATTCTATTTTGAATAAATGCTGTTCTTTTGAACTTTTTATTCATCAGTGAATCCTGAAAAAAAGTATCACAGGTTCCAAAAAAAAATTATACTTTTAATTGTAGTTTTTAATCCAATATTAATTAGTCAAATAACTATTGTGCATTTTTTTTTTTTTTTTTATAATTGAAATATATATATATATATTTCAATTATAAAAAAAATAAAAAAATAAAAAATGCACAATAGTTATTTGACTAATATAAACAATAAAAAAAACATATAAATATTTATTTTCCAAATAATATTGATTTCTCTTTTCCAAACTGGTCCAGGCTGATAAAAGCTGGTGACTAGTTAAACTAGTTATGAAGGCTGGAGAGGGTCACCAGACCACCAGCATCAAACTATACAATATTATGACTAAAGGGTGTTGTTAGAAAAAAAATGCAGCAGAAAATGTCTTTAAATAATGTCACAACATTAATAATAATGTATTTCAGCCAACTAGATTTAATAGAGCGTTTGACTCGCAGATGAAAAGGCATGTAATAGTGTATTAAACTAATGTGACAGATTGAGGTGTGTGTCTGTTATGATTGGCACAGATTGTACACATTCCTGACACCAATACAACACACACACACACCTTTATTTGAGATACGCACCACTGAGCCAGTCGCTGCTCCACTTCTTTCAGGAAGGTCTCATGGAATTTGTAAACCGGTTCGAAATTGGCAAATATGAGATTTCTCAAGGAATCCGGCATGGCTTCATCCTTCCCAATGGACTTCTGAAAGGACTGAAATCACATGAAAAGGAAGAGAAACATTAGAACAGCAAATATCAGCGATGCTTTCTTGGACCAAAAACCGTTATAAAATCATTTTCCCTTCTCTCCGTTTCTCGAGACTTTTATATGTAAATAAGCTCTGCTAATGTTCATCAGGTCAAGTCACTAAATAGTAGAGCTGCACGATTCTGGATCCATTGTGAATAATTTCACGAAATCATGATTCTCCTGCGATTTTGAACAGACAACTAAACAAATTAGCGTAATTTACTAAAGGTTCTGACAAAATGTTCATTGCTGCAGTCTATTTAGAAAAAAATAATTACTCTGAATGATCAATTTTTTAAAAAAGAAATAAGTTTGAGTGAATGATTCAATAGTCGCGTTTCCATTACAGATTTGCGCAAAACTTTTGCGATTTTTTCTAAATGTCGACAAAAAACTATTGCGAAATGACGGCGTTTACATTAACCGATGTTATGCGACTAAAACTCTCGCGATAAGTAAAATCATTCAAAAAACCATGGCGACGGATGTTGGTAGGATTATGTACTGTATCCCAGCCACTGCACTGTCATTATTATTAATCGAAGATGATGTATGTGTGTTTTCCAAGCATTAATGGTAAGGAACGAGCCTTATTATACTCGTGAGCGACACATATGAGGTGTTTCTGGGTGTTTCTCCCTCAGATCTGCTTCGAGCTCTTGATTGTGGCATTTATTAGAGGTTTAGAATCCAGTATTCCTGTAATTATTTAGTCTTTTATGAATTTAATAAAGAGCTCTGTCTCATTCTGTCCAAACACACCGCGTCATCTACCTCAGCTGACTGTAAATGCGCAAAAACAGTTTCCAGTGCAGTTTTGCGAAATATTTCTTTTTCGAATTGCCTGAAAAACCACCTCATGTGAGCGTAAAAACTTTTTTGCGATAAATGGGAGTTTTTACGAAATTTACGTGTTTCCATTGGGCGTATTTTCAATTTACGCAATTTGAAGAGTAATGGAAACGCGGCTAATGACTCACTCATGAAGACTTCACTTGTTTTATTACAGGATGAATCAGCATTTTCTGAACAAATCTCTTGAATGAATGATTCAATTACAAACACATTTTTAACAGTCACTTGTCGCCACCTAAGGGTGTAATTAAGTAATTGATACAATCTTTATTGAAGTTACTTTCAAAAGGTCAACTTGTCATTTAGGAATCAGATTGCGTGGGTGTTCGAATCAAGATCGCCATCTTTAAACAATTAATCATTAAAATGACTACTAAATGGCTGTTAAATAGGTGTTGACATGTAAATGTGGGCAGTCATTATGTTAATGAGCCTCTTTTTCCACAAAATAATTTGACAAACACAATGTTCTGGATGAGCGTGAACACTTATTTAAATTGAATTTTCATTCAAATGACCCTTCACAGTAATAGGAGGTCCACATCAATCCTTTGAAGCCTTTGTAGACATCTTCCATCATCATATAAAACATGAAATCACACACTATAAAACCATTTGACTACTTCATAGAGATCCAAACATGCCGTGGGCATTTCCCCAGACAAAGTGTGATGACTATCTCAAGCAGACTCTGACGTGATGACTGAAGAATCCCTCAATAAAGAGTCTTTGTCTCTTCGATCTAATGTTCTGGATACAGCAAGACGTCCATCAGGACTCCAGCACTAAATGTACTGTGATTCTATAGCATTTTGAATAACAGGCAACCACCAATCAACATGCTGAACACCCTCCCATCCGAGAAGGTGTTCAAACTGTTGAACAGATGCAGCTGTAATAACGTGAGCTTGTGGAATTCTGGGATCCAAAGCCTCAGATCCACAAGCCAAGAGGAAATATTTATGAGACGTGTAAACGCGTCGCCCTGCTGCTTCTTTCCGCTACCTTGCAAGACATCAAAGAGACGCGTTACACCCCCGACGTACAGACGGGGGAGGAAAACAGCAGAGGAACAATGACTAACTCCTTATCTCCAATTCTCCAGTCAACCCTTTCATTTGTAAATGGATAAAGACACAGAGTACGATTAAACGTCCTGATTTAATTTATTTTGCTTTGTGTAAAAGGCCTCTAAGGGGACCTTTACAAAAATATATATACAGACTTTCGCATGCTCACGAGAAACTTTTGCATACGCACGAGAATAAAAAAAAAAACTTTTTGAATAGTTTCTCAAGCAAAAAGTTTCTCATGAGCACGCAATAGTTTCTTAGTGAGCATGAAACTAGTTTGTGCGCATGAGAAACTCTTGCGTGCTCACAAGAAATGTTTTAAAACGTTTTACTTTTTCTCACTCTCTATAAAAACCCTGTAAAACCACTGAAATCTCCCTAGCAACAGCCTACCCAACACCTCAAACCTCCTTGTAACTATCAGAAAACAGTTTAACAAATACTGGGAATGTTAGCAGCATACATTTTTTCAGAAAATGCACAAATTAAAAGAGAAAGTGATTTAAAACTAATGCAAAACGTACATAACAGCATAAGTCACAGCAGCAACGTCCCAGACACATCCATTAGACTTTGAGGCATTTAATGACCACAAACATCCTGAAAACACACAGAGCACATGTGTGTACAATCTTACCACAGTGATGACCTCCAGATCCTTCAGATACGTTCTCTCTGTGGTCAGGAGCTCTTTGGCGATGAAGTACGCTTTATCGGTCGGGAACCTCTGTGAGCAGGAGAGAGGGACAGAAAGAGAAATTAAATTAAATTAAAAAATTATAGGAGATATTTCCATTAGTGCTGTTAAGAGTACTAATTAATCGTGCATTTTTCTGTAATTAATCACCATTAATTGCACCTAGTATTACAGTTTAATATATTTTTATGTTCACTGAATCTCCAAGATAATGTATATACTGTATATACAATATACGGTTACACTTTATTTTAAGGTGTCATTGTTACAGTGTAATTATATATTTAAGTACTGAGTAATATTAATCAACTACATGTACTTAATATAGGGTTAGGGTAGGATTAGGTTTTGGTTGAGGGTTAGTTGCATGTAATTATACATAATTTACTGTTATTACTATGGTACATGTAACATATGTAACAAAGACACTGTAAAATAAAGTGTTATCCCATATATACTGTAGGGCAGTCAGAAAAAAACAAAAACAGGATGCTGCGTAAATTGCGTTAAATATTTTAACGCGTAAAAAAAATGCATCGCAAAATTAACATATTAATTTTGACATTTCTACATAAAGATGCCATGAAATCAAAATGATAGTTTGGTGGCTTTTATGATAATGTCCATTAGCTTCAAGGCAATATGCTAATGTACTAAAATAAAAATGTAACTTTCAGCAAATATAAGCATTTTCAAAAAACGATTAAATATATTTAAATATCTTTCTCTTCTGATAAAAATAGAGCAGAATAAATAAAATGAATATTCCAATAAAATGTTCTACAGAATGAGAAACCATGTGCCGTCAATGTGCGATGGCAAGTAGCAAAACACTAGACAAGATCTACGACAAAACCAAATTTTATCCTCACTCAACTGCGTGAACACACACACACACACACGTCTCAAAGTAAAACACACTGTTCACTGAGCCGCTCACTCCGCCGCTACATAATCTGCCCTAAATAAGACTGGAATTTAGGTTGAGTTTATCTAGGTCTGCTATTCCGAGACGTCCACAGAGAGACACTGGACTAAAACGCAGTGACACTTGTGATGAGGAAACACTTTTAAAGCAGTCTTTCCACTTCTCATTGTAACCTTAATTTGTCTAGTGCACCTTCAAATCAAGCACAGTGAAATATAAATGGGAAATTAGCCGAGGGTCCGAGAAATCGACTGCGGAGGAGATGATTGATGCTGTGTTTGTTCATGACCTACAATTAAGGAGGTTAAAAAGGCTGACAAAAACAATTACTGGGTCCAAATGTAACGTTTTGCCATAGAAGAGAGAAACTAACTGGGCTTAAGTATATATTTGCAAGAAAACGTGAAAACTAGTGGCAATATATTGGTCAGGCACATTTATCTGCCAATATTTGATTATTATGAGTGAATTTTGAGTAAATACTGAGTAAAATAAATCTCTCCTTTTAATTTCAGCAATTTTCTGCATGTGATAATTGCTTAACACAGCCACATATCCTATTATAAAAGGGTATGCACACTTATGCAGTTAGTTATTCCAATGTTTTCTTTCTTTTTCTCTGAAATGTGTTTTCAGAGCCATTGCGTAGGCTGTAATTTTTATATTAGATGTGCAAAAGTTCTTGACATGATTTATCTTCATTTTTTACATCACAAAAAACAGCTGTTTTAACAGGGGTGTAGTATTATATATAGCAGGGCTGGTTCAGGTGTGTTTAACAGGGGTTGATCCCTCCAGGATTAGGATTGGACACCCCTGGGATATAATTTATCACTATATTCCTGAAAACCCATCATCGGCGAGGACCAGAATATCCTTCTCACAACTGTCAACAATTTGACTTAAACCACATAATGTATAATTATACAGTAATCTTCCAAAGTGACCCACCAGAGTCAGTTTTTACTAGCACATGGTGCTAACCTCACACTATTCCCTCCCCAAAAGACAAACCTTCCTCCGAACCTCGTCCTCGTCGTCTGTGCGAACGAAGCCGGCGTCGGTCAGTAAGGGGCTGGTGAGAGGAGAAGGCTGACGCCCATCTGGACTCTGGCCGAGACTTAGACTCTGTTTCTGGCCGTTTACCATCACGCTGCCTGCAGACGGAGACTCGTTGTGCTGAGGGCTCTTGGAAACTGGACCTACAGGAGAACAGGCAGGTCATGCTAAAGCCTCGAAGCAACACAGACTTGGTCATCAAATAGCAATGGATTAGTAGGACTTACTGTACTTAGTAAATGCAATCGGTGCAACATGTAAACGCAGTAAAACTACCCTGCTGAAAAAGAAGCCAAGCAAGCATTTAGACCACTAGAATTCTTCACTAGCAAGACTTCTTGGTCAAGGCTAGGCTTAGAGCGAATTTATCTTAATTTTACCAGTAAACTGCATGGCTATGATGGTCCAACCTAGCGTGCAAATTCATGCCAGTGTCAGCTGGTCTTTTCTGCAGGGTAGTTTTGACATTTTAATCCTTAACACTACTAGTGAAGACTCTGGATTTATCAAGGTCATTGCCAAGGGGTGAAGCTGCACAACACATTGTGTTTAGAAATGGACTATGGCTGACAGCGCCACATCGGGAACCAGACATGAGTGAGTCACACTATCCCAGTCTGGGATTTCCGCCTGAGGACACTGCCGAGATACATAACAAACTCCATGGGTGATGGGGAGGGGAACATGTTTTATCTTCAGACCACTACATTCACTACACAAGTACATTCACATACTTGCCCAACAACGTTTCGTGTCCCATGCCTTGGCACGAATGGGATGCGACATGCGAACCGGGACATTTCAAATGCACCGAGTGTCCACAGCGCAGCCATTATTGAGGAAATCTGCAATCTGGTGACAAAGGCCTCATGGTGGCACGCACACATGCGTCGTCAAACATGCAAAACACACAACTAGAATGACTACGGCTACTCTACCACAAGACAAGACACACGAGGGGGGCGCTAACATCTAAGGGGGGCCGTCAGGCATCGAAATGTAAACATCTGGAGTCCCGCTTCACAAGTACCAAGTTTTATTGCTACCAATACACATTCATTTACAATGTTAAAGTGTTCCAGAAATGAATAAGACAAGGGAAGAGTAATGAAAGGGGTTTGGAGTAGTAAAAAACCCCAACAGACATCAATCATACAGAACCTGTGAAGAGGCATCGAGAAAATGAACAACCTTGCAACTTTAGAAAGTCCATTTATATAAGTGCTACAGGATTGCAACAAAGAGGAATAGTTAAAAGGCTAACAGGTGTGAACTTTCCATTGCTTACCTGGTCATTAATTAGTGTACAGTCTACGTCAGACGGTTTGTAAACACATACACTTATGGTTAATTGTTTTGCATATGTGCCACTGAGATAGCACTGTTAATTATGAGTATACAGTTACAATATATCACACAAATATATCTGGAACTTTTCGTATACCTCAGCAACGTACATTGCATACTGAAAAAATCAGGAGGAATCACAGGTTAAAAAAGGGTGAATCATTCAATACTACTACGGTACTCTGATTAAACCTAAAAGAAAGTTAAATCACATTTTAGTGTAACTTGCAAAAAGCCAGAAATGCTACTTTGGTCACTGACAATGATAAATTACAGATCATTGAAAACGCTGGGAGAGTGAAGACTATATACATTCATACCGTATGTTCAACAGTGGCCTAAACTAACGCTTTCCAATAAATATCGTCAATGCTTTCTTTTCATGTAACGGGCCCAAAAAAATGCAGTGGTCCTGCAAATGGCTTCACTTTCGAAAACTTTTCACTGACATAAGATTGCCATGCAAAAGTAAAGAATACTTCTCAAACAAAAAAAAAACAGGAAAAGATTGCATTTGGAAAATAAGAAAAGATTATATTTTTAAATCGATATATATGATTCTTAGACTAGATTGTGAAACTTATACTCTGCAAGTATGTGAGAGCAAATGTTTTCCCTAATGCTTCAGAAGGCAATAAGCAAAAACCGAGAGAGCGAAAGTGCAAAAATGTCCAGATAAAAGGTCCTATTGAACATAAGTTGAAGGACATTTTGGATAGCTCTTGGAAACCTTCCTAATCTTTTCAGACTTCACATGCTGAGCCTCAAAACAAGTTTCTCTGTCCAAATCTCACCTACATCCATCTCCACTTCAAAAGACCACTGCATTTTAAGGGTCCCGTGTCAATGGCAAGTCTTTTACAACAGGACAGGGCGGTAAAATGCTGGAGACAAGGACAGGTTGACATGCTTCCAGGAGAGGGAAAAAAGACAAGGTGAGGCATTCCAGAGATACATGCTGGTAGAACAGTGCTGACATTGGGCAGGAGAAGTCTTAAAAGCAATGCAACCTGAGCACAGGTTAATATACTCAGAAACCGAGTGAACATCAAGCATTGCAAACACCGCAGACAGATGACATTGATGAGGCGCGCCAGAGATACAGCAGTTTGTTTAGGCAAAAAGAAATTAAGCAGCAAAGCAAAACAAAATAATATGAGATCTTTACGATGTCGTTTTTCTTTTAAGGAGTGATGCATGCTGGGAAATAGGCAAGCAAACATGACAATGCCACCAGATCGGCACCCCAAGTACAAAGGTAAAGAACTTGGAGCTTCTACTAGTTCTAAAAAAACAAACAAAGAAACAATAACAAAGCTAGCATGACGACGTAACTGTTTACGTCTCGTCTACACAATCTCTTAGTTTATCTAATATACCATACACCACCCAAGCAGTATGATCTATTTATATGACTATACAAGCCTAGTTCAAGTTTTTACACAAGTTATCCATTGGAATATCGAAGTTGCAGCTGTAAATCAGCTAGCCTAGCTGTGACAGTCAAAGCTACACAATAGTGATATTACATCTTGATATGCATAACATTAGCTTCTGTAAGCTATAGCTATGGCCAACAGAGAAGTATTTACAGATTAAGTAAAGGTATGGCATCTTTCAGTATTTTTGTAATTCTTTCATTCTACAAGACTGACAAAGTAGAAATATTTCACAATATTAAACTTTTGGCAATACTCAATGACTAATCAACTGGTTACCAGTAATATGGGTAACTTTTTTTAGCAGTTCTAATCAGCTTTCATTCTCTACATTTACAGACATGGCACTTTGCAATAGGACCTTCAATTCCTCATCAATCTGAAGTTAATCTTCAAAGAGTAATAGTTATGAATTGTGCATATTTGAAATATTAAAGTATTTCCTTTAGGCAAAACACAGTCTTCTTCCTAAACCCTCCAAATCTTGAGAAAATACCATCATCGCTAATCTAGTTGATCTTGAAATGTGTATTACTTGCTCAACTAGTGCCACTTAATGTAATTACCAAACACTGCCTGTATCTGCCAAACAGATAACCAACCCCAATTGTTTAATGCTATTTCAGGTCATACCATGCCCACTAGCGGCACAGAAACTACACAATGCACCTGTAGTGGCAAAATGGGTGTATAGTCAACCCTCAACCAGGCACACTTCATCTTCTCTAGCAGTTAAAGCATTGCGCCCCATCCTCATCATTGATGGGATAACCGTAGCCATCTTCTCCCTCTTGGCCCTCGTCCTCAAGTTGGAGACTGCCCAAGGAGAACTTGCTTCGGGGCATAGGGGAGGAATTGGCTGCCCCAGGGTTCCCGTAGACTAGGGGCTGACTGTATGAGTTGCTGCCTGCATCTGACTCTGAATCACTAGACTCCGTTCCACTACTAGTGGATCCATCGATCATATGAACTGGGCCACTGTGGTCATTAGCACTCAGCCGGCTTCCATAGAGTCGCTGGACATTGCTGGCCCGAGCTTGGCTAGGTGCTCCAAACCCATTAGCAGCAACACGCCGCTCTAGGGCGGCCATACGTTCAGCCCTCGAGACCACTGATCGCGGTTCATTAGCCGGGGTTGAACTTAACTGGCTCAGAATCATGGGGTCAGTGTCGGAACGGTTGCGCATGCCATTGTGGAGTTTCTGCAAGTGTGGGGATCGACTGACAATTGGGGAGTAGCTCCCGTAATGTTGAGCCTCGCTCCCATGTCGGCCATTGGTGAGGTAATGGCTACCGTCATCCCAACGGCGATGACCACTATAGCCGATCTGCTCTGGATGGTTCAGGGAGTTGGTTTTGTGAAAACTGCTCATCATCGGGCTACAGTTTGCACTTCGGGAACCAACTAAGCGACCGGAAGGTGAGACCAGACCACGTCTATCCATACCTTGAAACAACTCATCCACCAAGGTACTGCTCAGGGGTAGAGCACATGGTGATCCGTTACCACAAAATGACCCATTAGACAATTGACTACCACTGAAGGTGTCTGAAATCTTCCCCAACCGATGGGTGGTCAAAGGAGACTCCCGAAATCTAGACTTGCTTGCCCCTAGTCCATTGTGCTGACCGTTTCCATAACCATTACTCTTACTCGTTCTACAGCTAGTTGGCTCAACCTCATCATTGTCATATGTGTGGGAGTGAGACCTGGTGACTAGGCCTTTGACCACATCATATTCGCTATCTATGTCACTGCAGTCGATGTAAGGTATCGAGGAGCTGCTACCCTTGGCAGCATGCGATGCTAGACCTGTGCTCAGATGCTCAGCCTGCTCCTTGGATGGGGATGGCTTTAATCGAGCATCTGCCTCATCGTGGGTCCCGTTTCGGCATCCGTTGGTCTGTGAGGTTAGGCTTCCAGTGTAGCGCTGGAGAGACGTGTTTTCAACAGTCACTTGGGTGCGCCCAAGAGGTGAGTCCGCCTGGTGTCCTGAAGCACTGGCATTCCTCTGCAACATGTACAATGCAACGATTTGAGAAGGAACAGGATGAGAGGCATAAACTGAGTCAACAAGAAAATGCAAGACAAATGGAAGCGGACCAAGTTACAACAGGCAGACAATTTGGTTGAAAATTTATTAAGACATTTACTTTGGAAAAACATGCAATGATGAATAAGAACATTAACGTTTATCAACTCTTTCCCCACCGGTGGTGGAATATGCCGTCATTTATGAGACAACGCTTCCCCGCCATTGATGTAATTTTCCGGCTTTACGTGTTTTCACTGTTATGCGATAGGGGGCACTATTAAGACAATTCTGATAGAGTACTGAATCTCCAGATCAAAAGACATGTGAAGAAGAAGCAGAAACAAACGATACGTATTTTACGTATGCATACATAAAATAACGTGATCATCAACAATTAACGGCATATAAATCAAAACTTCCTAATGTTACCGAATGAAATGTCGACCCAGGACGAGCTTTAGGGGTGTTGATGGACTCGATCTACTGCATCTGTGTTTTAATTTTTGTTCTGAATCTGATCCAGATGTAGCCTAGAAATCTAGACGCACCCTAGCGGCAGCAAAATGTATTTTGCAGCCAGGGTAGTCTAGCAACTCTCCATTGACTTTCGAGCTGCAAAAACCTAAATTGGGTCAGGCCAATCACATCGCGCATAGAGTAGGCGGGGCGGGCTTAACATAATGACGACAGAGTTGCGACGGTTCTCTGCTACTTGAAAACAAAGAATGACGGCTGCTTCTGGAGAACAGTCTTTCAAATCGGCTTTGGCCGCGACTCTGGAGGACTCGGAGTTAAGTTTTTCTTTGAGAAAAGAGCAAAGAACGGCACTTAAGTCATTCTTAAAAAAGGAAGATGTGTTCGTAGTTTTGCCGGTCAGATATGGCAAAAGTTGAATCTATCAATTAGCTCCGCTGTTGGGAAAACAGCCCTGGGCTGCGTTTCCCGAAAGCATCGTTGGCCAACTATGGTCGCAAGTTCCGTCGTTACCAATAGAGTTCAATGGACATTGCGATGAACTTGCGACCATAGTTGGCTAACGATGCTTTCGGGAAACGCACCCCTGGTTGGTTGAAGCGCTGTCCTATTGCGTGCAGAGGGAATTTGAAAGACCCTCGGATTGAGCCGTGTCTAAAGTGAGTTGCCAGACCTAACATCTTGATTTAAGTCTGGCTTGCCAGGCTAATCCAGATGTATTATTTGACAAAAACATGATTTTATCAGCTTTTTGCTCAAAATTTTGCTTTTTTATGAAACTTACCCAAATTCAAGTTGAGTAAAAAAAAGAATGCATGAAGCTAGAATAAAATAGGGTTTTTTGTTTAAAAGCAGAGAGTCTGTTCTTTCTTTTGATATATTGCATGCTCAGCTTTTCATACAGCCAAATATTTTGAGGGCCAAAAATAAAATAAAAAACGCTGGCGGGGAAAGAGTTAAGAAAGTAATTGGGGTTGATTTTGATGCTGACTTTAAGCTTGCATAATATGGGTTACTTTAATGATTACACTCACCTCTACTTGACCCTCAGCACACAGCCTTGGTGGGAATGGAGAATGATCACTGTTGAACTGGACTTTACTATGTTTTCTGAGGATGGAAGATTGGAAACAATCAGCAAGGAGTTTTTCCAAGGGGATCTCCTCACTAGGTTCAAAGATGTGGCCCTATATCCTCTCAGCTATTTCATGGATGTTGGCTGATTGCATTACTGTACGATAATGAACAGACCTTGACTACTGCGCATTGACTACAATGATACTGCTCGACAACAACAACTAGATTTTTCATCTAGTGCTAAAAAAACTTGATGCTGCATGATGTGGGTGGTTGCTAAGTGGGTTCTAGGGTGTTGCCAGGTGGTTTCTAGGATGCTGTGGATGATTTTTAGGGCGTGTGTAGATGGCTACTAGAGCATTGCGAGGTCGTTTTTAGGGTATTTTGCAAGGTCGTTCTGGGAGGCTTAATGGTTACTAGTCAAAATAAGCATTCCTCAAGTCTCTATGAAATATTTTTTGAACAAATGTTTTAGCCTGTCTGATAGTCCACCTGGTGAAAATGCTAAATGAAGACATATTTATGTGGCTCGAATGGTATTTGGATAAATCATATTGAAAAAAATGACGTATAAATGAGGCGTGTTGTTTATGAATGGGTAATTTGATTTATCTTAATAAAGGTTCTTGGGAAATAGATAACTGCACTCATACTTTGTCTTTCTCATTGGCGTGTTGACTTTTGGAGAAAAATGAAATGCAGCAGAAAGCTAGTGACATTTAGACAAAGGTCAACAGAGAAATCTCACCTTTCAAATGGAACCTTTTTGAATTCTGAGTCCTTTACATAATCAATCACCTGCCTTTGTGTGCGGCCACTGATGAGACAAAACATGACAAATGACAGACAGGTTCAAAAACAAAGCAATGTCAAAACATTAACCATCTGGCAAGAAATGAGACCTTCTTGGACTATTATTTAGCAAATAAATCAATGCAGAATATACACTGAACCAGGGAAAGAAGTTAAATATGTCTCTGAAATGTACCTTAACGGTACAGTAAATTTCTGATGATGTGCTGAACTGCATGAGACACCATTTGAGTAAATGTATCTGCACTATTTGTTACCTGAACCTGAAGGACGAACCCCTGGTGAACAAAACCGGTTTGGGCTTGGGTTTGGGTTCTTCGTACAGGCGGAAAAAGGCATGGTACTCCACACAAATCTTCCAAAACACCTTGCAGCAGTCCCTGCTTCCCATCATGAACTCCAGAGTATCCTGACAGTTACTCTGCTTTAGAGAACAGAGACGGAACATTGCGTCTTATTTGTCCTAGTAAAACTACAAGTCGCACGGGTATATTTGTGGCAATAGCCAACAATACATTGTATGGGTCAAAATTATCGATTTTTCTTTTATGCCAAAAATCATTAGGATATTAAGTAAAGATCACGTTCCATGAAGATATTTAGTAAATTTCCTACTGTAAACATATAAAACATTTATTTTTGTGAGTGAATGCAGCACAATTGCGAACATAAATGGACAACTTTAAAGGAGATTTTCTCAATGTTTCGATTTTTTCGCACCCTCAGATTCCAGATTTTTAAATAATTGTATCTCGGACAAATATTGTCATATCCTAACAAACCATACATCAATAGAAAGCTTATGCTCATTTAAAAAAATTCATTCATCTCATTTTAAAAAAAATTACCCATGTGACCCTATCTTACCCATATTAGGGTAAATGGACAGAAAATGCCAAAAGTTATTTATGAATCCATGACTCAGGTAAAGACATAGCTTTGAGTTGAGACATTCGGATACTGCTATAAAATAATAATAAAAAAATAAAAAAAGAGCACTTACATTTAAGTCAGGTCGCAGTTTTATGAGAAAGCGCTTCCTCTTGAAGCTCAGCTTGCGGACTTTAGACCAGTTGAAAGCATTTATTTTGGTGTGTCCCTTTAGAAGTCATATAAAAAAAGATATAAAAGTGCATTCAGTGAGAGTTTACGACAACAAGAAAGCTTCAATAAAAGCAGAAATGAGTTAGGATAATAAAATAAAAACCAGGATAATCCTCAGTGCTCATCTCGTAAAGCTACAATGGGTGAAACTTTAAATAGCATGTTAACTTACTTGAAAAACCAGCACACCAGAATGAGCCACGGCGAGGCTGAGCTTCGTTCCCTCTCGATCCTTCGCTGGGTGAAGACGCACTCCGTACATCTCAAGTCTTCGTGCAATCTCCAAAAGCTGGTAGTCCGATTCAGCTGGTGTCTGGCCGCTGTGAAATGGTTAAATCGTACAAAATTAAGCCTCTTTTTTTTGGCAAAAAGATAAATAAGCTTAATTACGACCTCCACACTCTGTATATCATTTAAGAATCAGCGTCCAGGAACAGAACGTTTATAATTTCTTATAATTGCTGCCTACTGATAAATATCACAGTATGCTGCACTTCCTAAATTAAACGTGGGATGAACTTTAAATGTCAAAGCAATCCACAAATTGTACACAATTACCAACTCCCTGAATGTCTGTTTAATCAGCAAAGACATAAAAAGAAGGAATTTTGCAAAATAAGAAGTTCCTTCATAAGTGGCAATAAACAGCACACTGATCATTTAATGCTGATGTTATCTTTGCTTACAGATGGTCCATATTGCATTAAACATCCACAAACTGATTTGACTTCTCTTTGAGTCATGACTTCACACTCACACGTGTTTCCGATGGTATTCACCGATCTTGTCCATCAATGTGTCCTGCTCTGGAATGTACTTGTTGTTGAGTAGATGTTGTTTACATTGTACCTCGTCAAAGTCTCCAATCTCAGCTGTAACCATAGTAACAGAGACGATTTTAATATGCATCTTTTTATATATAACACACATGCATACATACATACATACATACTGTACATACAGATAAATATGGGTGTGTGTAATAAATATACACACACATATGCATGTATGTATGTATGTATGTATGTATGTATGTCTGTACTGCATGTATGCATGTATGCATGTATGTATGTATGTATGTATGTATGTATGTATGTATGTATGTATGTATGTCTGTACTGCATGTATGCATGTATGCATGTATGTATGTATGTATGTATGTATGTCTGTATGCATGCATGCATGCATGCATGTATGTATGTATGTATGCAGCATACATACATGCATGCACACATACATGCATACATACATACATACACACACACACACACACACACACACACACACATATATATATATATATATATATACACACACACACATGCATGTATGTATGTCTAAGTATGTCTGTACTGTATGTATGCATACATAATATATATATATATATATATATATATATATATATATATATATATATATATATATATATATATATATATATATAAATATACACACACATATGCATGTATGTATGCATGTATGCATGCAGCATACATGCACACATACACATACACATACACATACACATACACATACACATACACATACACATACACATACACATACACATACACATACACATACACATATATACATATACAATGTGATATACAATATATATAATGTTAATGCCGGTCTATATGTAACAGAGTTTTAATATAGTTTAAGATTAATTATTTTAATATATGAAATTATTTCATATATTATATATATTTATATATCATATATATCTGTATTATTACATACATAAAGATATATCATATATATCTTTACATTTATTTATGCTTATTTAATTTTTTATTATTTATAAATAATTGGTTTAAATGTGTGGGTTTTTGGTCTGCCTCTTGATTCTGATGCGACTCTAGTCCATATTTATGCTCAACAGTGGTTTCCATAGCAACTAACCGGTCTGTGATTATGTGATGAGGAAGTGAAGCTTGTTGGACATGATGGAAACACGGTTTTGCATGAGCGACTACACAAAAAAATCTGATCCGTCCACCCGATGACAGCGCTGTCATTTACATAAACCATCAGAAATTCTGCTGGAGGATCAGCTTGACAATGCAAAGCCTAAGACAAGATTAATGCACTTAAAAAACATACAGCTCTGTGATAGAGATTTAATAACACTATATGATAATTATTATAATAATACCCAATGTATTGTGCATTGTCCAAACACTATTTTTGACCTATTTTCAGCTCCCTGTGTGAATGTCTTTGATCGCATTTGACTGTATGGATTGTGCTAAAATCATCAAATTGAATCCGATGAAAGTGCAAGATGACCATATCGACCTAATAATGAAACTCCAATGCATCTATTACGATAATATAATTACTATAATAGTATGCAATGAAGTATGCATTCATTTCTTTTTCAAAATACAATTACTGACCTACTTTTAGTCAACTATCGACCAAATCTAGCTTTGTAATTAACTTTAGAGGTAGATGCACAAATTAAACCACGCATTGTATTCCGTAAAGCATCATAATCAAATTGAATCTTTGTCAGAGTAAATCTTTACACCCTTAGTGCTGTCAAAAGGACTTACACTGCACTATATGAGCCACCAGCAGGGCGGCGCTGCTTTCATTACAGGTCAGACGTCCACAAGCCAGGTCATGCTTGATCTGCAAGGCGAAAAGATACCTGTCGACAGAGAGAAGGACATCATTACAGCTCGTCAGCAAAGACACTGAGTCAGAATGACAGACAGTCAATCAATGGAAAGGTTTCAGGACAGCGACAGACACTTATTGACTGAATTACAGGCAATTTAATGCGTGCAACAATTACCTAATTGAGTTGGAAGTTATCAAGGTAACAATGTATTTTGGGTAAAATCATTCATAAAAATCAATATTTTCAGTTTTTTCATGAAACAGATCAGAGAAGTCCTTGTGTTTGAAGGTTAGCCTCACTTCAGGCACGCTTTAATAGCATCTTCTCATGACGCTAAGTGCAGCCGTGAACTATAAAGAGACGCTCTAATTGAGTTTGGCAGCGTTTCTCTCTCAGTATGTCCATCTGCTGTGTGTGTGTGTGTGTGTGTGCATGCATGTGAAGGGGGTGGATTGGAATGTAATGAGTGATTATAATCAAGGTATTAATCAATATTTTTCCTTCTAAATATCACATGAGTTGAATGACTTTCCTAAGCTTGTGAGATATTACTGTGTTACAGAAGTTACCAGTGATATTACTGAAATATTATTTTCATGTATTCTATAATGTCTGTATCTGATATCTGAATACAGTAACAGTGCTTGCTCATTCAGCCCAGCTTCCAGAAATGAAATATGGAAAGATGTTTTGTTTGAGAGAGGTCTTGACATGTGTCAATACACACGTCTGTTTTTCTCGGGTACTCTGACAGCAATGGTCACTGGGGTCAATAAAGTCTTTAGGGACCATCTCTTTGTTAAAGCCTTACTTTCCAGTTAGACTAAAGTGTAGCTCTCCTTCACAGAAAGAACGCATTATCCTGATGTTTTGAGACGACTCTCCTCTTTATAGTTAGAGCCTGGCCAAATCCAACCTTTTGGAAAAGCTGTGTGTGTGTGTGTGTGTGTGTGTGTGTGTGTGTGTGTGTGTGTGTGTGTGTTAGTTTTCTTGGTTACAGGTTAAGGAACCTCTGGCATTATTGGAGATTGACTGAGTTGTTGCTCTGGACATGTTGGCACTCAGAAACCCAAATCTGCGACCCGGAAGGTCACGACGTGACGAACTTCAGGGTCAGAGTGTCAGCGGCATAATTCATGGAGATATGCTTCAATCTATCTGTATATGTGTGGAAAATTACTATGTTTATGTATTCTTAGCCAATGAGAATCATTCAACCTGAAGCAAGACGTAGCTTAGACTTTGGTGTAGGGTATAACTGCTGTGTGTGTGTGTGTGTGTGTGTGTGTGTGTGTGTGTGTGTGTGTAACTGCTGTGATCTGTGTAACTGTAAGCGGGGTTACGGCCTACAAACTCCTGTATGAGTTATACACGCACATATATTATATATTTATGAACGATATTAGATAAGATTAATATCGTTTAATCGATTTGACAGCATGTATGTATAATATCAGTATCTGCTATAAAAATAATATTAACGTGCTATAATTTCTTTAGCTATAATAGAAATTAAGCTGAAATAATATACTTCTTAGATAAAAAAAAAAAAAATAGAAATGTTGCTTTGGCAACTACCTGAAATAAGTTCAAGTACTACAGATACAAAAACTATATATAGAAATAGTAAAAAATAAAAGACAGAGGCACATACAATTACTAAAACATTAAAATAAAAACTGAAAATATAAAAATAAAAGCTATTTCAAAATATTTATAAATAGTATAATATACAAATACACATAATCTTCAGTTTTCAAATCAACCACCAGTTCTTCAAACTGATTTCCCAAATACACTGGTATGATATCAGCAGTGTTTAATCCATCAAAGCGATTTTTACAGCTTGAAGTGTTTTGCAAAGGCATAAATGTCCTTGGACGAAGGTTTCAGGTTTGGCAGAAATATAATACGCAGCCATCTCAGGAAAATAAGAAACTCTTTGTGTGTTGCCAACAGCTCCCGAGAGTCCGTCCAGAACAGTGTGTCGATCCACAGAGACTCCAGGAATCCTGGGAGACCCGAACACAGCGCTCATTCTGCCCAAGACTCTCTCTCACGGCACCAATTGTTCTCTTGACTGATGCCTGACTCTATAGCCGGCGGGGAAATGTGCCACAAGTCATTCTGTCTGTGAAGACTGCATGAAAGTGTTGTAAAATCCATTACGCTTGTCAGGCGAGAGCGTGTCGACACAATCAGCCGCAGAATATTATCATGCAGTTTGGCCATAAGTAAGTCATCAGTTAGGGACATTACAGGCAGTGCCTGGTTTAACAGACATTCACTTTTCTACATCAGATGCATTATATTTATATTATTGAGCGATTGAGGCCACATTACAACCAAACTCAATAAATCTCTCCAACATGCATGTACTGAACATTTATTTATCGAAATGCATACTGAGAATGGCCTGCAATATTTATCATTTTTTATAGGACGATACGGACAACACAAGGTATGAGAAATTTTATCTTAAAAAAAAACAATGATTAATGACTTGAATTCATGCATAATTCATGAAATTTATAATATATATATTAAAATATTCATTATATATATTAAAATATTGTATATATAGTGTCAAAGAATATCATTTTATAGATATGCACTTGTATGTAATATTTGTAACATAAATATATATATATATATATATATATATATATATAAAATATATATTAAAAAAAATAATATATATATATATATATATATATATACACATATATATATACATACATACACACAAACACACACATACATATATACATACATATACATATTATTATTATTATTATATATATGCACAAAAGCCTCTAAGTGCTATCTGAAATTTTCTTCTAGAATGATAATTTTTATAAAGCTTGTATATTTAAGTTCAGTAATTTCACTTCAATGACAATTAATAGGTAATTTGCATTGCCATTTAAGTGAAATTATGCAAAAGCCTCTAAGTGCCATCATATATATATATATATATATATATATATATATATATATATTAAAGAATATTATGTTGAATATTAAATTATCCAAGTATGATAAATATATTAAAAATAAAACTCATTGTGTTGGTTATTTATATATACTTTAAATTAATAATAATAAGAATACTATGTTGAATATTAAATTATCCAAGTATGATAACTGGTTACAATTAAAAATATAATTCACTATAGCAAGTGTTGGTTATCTAAAGCGCTTTAAATGAATAACACAGATCATACCTGGTCAGTTCTTCTAAAAGCTGCGTGTGATCCGGAGGGAAGAACTTCACCACGAATCTCAGGATGATGTTCTTGGGTCCTGCAGACAGAGAAACATGTTGACGTGCAGTCAGAACGTGTCGTCTGGTAGTCACGTTCAATATTCATATCAGAGATACATACGTCTGATTTGCTTCAGAATCGGCTTCAGCAGATCCAGCCACACCTGATGCATGAATCAAACGACAAAACATCTCAGATGAGGCCGTTCGTTAGGCATTCAGTTTTATGCATTTACATTTACAATCATCTTCCACACATTGAAATCAGAGTTAAAAATGTTTCTCACGGTCATTTTACGCTGGTCCAGGAACTCCAAACCAAAGTAATCGCCCTCGACGAGATTCATATGAGCACAAACCAGGTCAAACAGCGCCTTCCCTGGAGCCCGTTGCTGTTCAGACAGAGAAGAAAATCACTTATGAAGCTCGTTAGACATGAACCACATGAACAGGCACCTGTGTAAACGCACAAAAACATTTATTTTAACGTGGAATCGTGTTTAAAGTCCAAATGAATATCTTGTTTCACTGGTAAAATAGCTTGCGAAAGCAATTTCATTCCAGCTTCAACATCAACTTTCTCAGTTTCTATTTACGCAGCGGTAGGAATGAAAGACTTATAATTACAGTAAACGGTGTCGGCAAACACTAAAGACAACAGCAACAAGAGTTTGTCATTCAAGCAAGCATTGGCAAACAAACACTCTTAACTGGCCATTGGCGATTTCACAACAGTTTTAACAAGACGCTTGCAGCACGTGACCCCTGACCTCACTGTTAAAACTAGGCCAGACGACACAAACACACACATGTGTGGCCCAGCTGACATTACAGTCCTGTCAGGCATGAAAACACACACTCCACACACACATTCAGTGTGGAAATCTCTCCCCCGATCACTCTGTTGTGTTAATACTATTTCTGACTCACTTAAACTCACTTATTTTCTGAATGTTCCCATTGTTAAGTTGTGTTACATGTCGTTGTGTGCTGCCCGGTCTACATAATTCTCCTTTACTGTACTTTTACATTCATCTACCTAATGTTGTTGTATTTGTTATCATTGTCCATTGCCATTATTGTTGCTTGTTCATTGTAAAGCGTCCTTGAGCCCTGGAAAGGCACTATATAAATAAAACGTATTATTATTATTATTATTACTACCCCACACACTGACCGCCGTCACAATTACCAGTCAAAAACAATAATAAAGAACCAACCACAGCATGACATTTTGTGACCCTGGACCACAAAACCAGTCACATGGGTCAATTTTTTTTTAAATTGACATTTCTACACAATCTGAAAGCTGAATAAATAAGCTTTCCATTGATGTATGGTTTGTTAGGATAGGACAATATTTGGCCGAGATACAACTATTGAACATCTGGAATCTGAGTGTGCAAAAAAATCGAAACATTGAGAAAATCTCCTTTAAAGTTGTTCATTTATGTTGGCGATTGTGCTGCATTCACTCACAAAAATAAATGTTTTATTTATTTACGGTAGGAAATTTATAAAATATCTTCATGGAACATGATCTTTACTTAATATCCTAATGATTTTTTGCATTAAAAGAAAAATGGATAATTTTGACCCATATGATGTATTGTTGGCTATTGCCACAAATATACCCGTGCGACTCGAGACTGGAGACGTGATCCAGGATCACATTTCTGCTTTCATTTGCAACCTAAATGATCCTAATGGGAATTTGCATACAGGATTCACAGTGAGAAAACTAGGGATGTGTTTAGATTCATTATAAAAAAAAAAATAGAATCACTATAATGACCTGCAACTTTTTGCATTAAAAACCTTAACAGCTCAGACATTTCCTTCATTTCAAGGCATCCGTGAAGCCCTTCAGATGTGCAGAACTGCTGTAGGTCTGATTCTTCAACACTGAACGCGATAAACCTCACCGAACCTGAGCAAACACACACTGCTACCCTCACACACAGCGCTTTAAAACTTCTCTGGACTTCATCACCTCATCTTCGTCCAGCCAAGCAAAACGTCCAGAAACACACGGAGGGCGAGCTGAGGTTAGCATTCGAGAAGCAGGCGTTCAGTTAATATATGGAGGATTTCCATTACGGAGGACAAATGAGCCGATATATCTGCGCTCCTCGCTGTGTGCGTGTTTACAGTAACGCCAGGCAAACCACTCCCCGTGAATAATAGTCTCTCAGGACGACATGAAAGCGAGTTTGGATGGGATATTTAGTGCATGCTATGCTGCAGTTTCCATGTGTGATAACAGATGATCATAGAGGTCCCAAATAGAGCAGCAAATCATGTCAGAACGATCATATTAACAAGATTAGTGTTTAATGTGTGCACGTTTAATGTGCCAGCACTTGAATTCAAGTCATGATAAAATACATTCACACTTTGCAGAGACCAGCACAAATGCTAAAAAAAGAAAATCTCCAACGGATCCATTTAATTTTGTTCAAGAATGTCACCAATACATTTCTTAATCACGAAACATCCAAACTCACAAGGAACAAATATCCCGCAGGACATGAAGGCGGCATTAATACAGTAAGTTTCCATGGACATTTGATGTCTAGGAACTTTTTGACAGCTGAACTGAATCTGTTTCATGGCAAGAACCACATAATAAGGCAAAAAAGGAAAATAAAATAAAAACAGATTTAAATGTGAAGATTATAAAAAGTTGCAATACAACCAAATTTAATTCCATGTGAAACATCTGAGAGGTTCGCTGAGGATATCTTCTCCAAAATAAAACACTAAAAACACTTGTACTTATTTTTATTGAAGTGAATTTTGGCATCACAACATGAAACTCTAATGTTTGACAAATGGAATAAAATGGACATTTTTAAGATTTGTTGAAGATAGAACTGCATATACTAAATGAGGCAAGGGTGTAGAGTTACATTCAAGCTATTTTAAGGCATGAAGACATTTTTTTTCAATGAAGAAACGTTTAAGTATGTAATTTTGGTGATCAAATATGAGTTAAAATTATTGACTAGAGAGAGACTTTAAGAAATTAATACTTGTATTAAGCAAGGATGCATTAAATTGAGCAAATGACATACATTGACATTTCATTTCTATTCATAAAAAAGATTTAAATGGGGAAGGTTGCAAATTTGCAAGCAGATATGAAACATTGAAACATCTCAGAGATAATTCACAAGAGCATCTTGTCTACATCCCACCGGGCGCCAGCTGTTTCCACAAGGTCCGTGCAGAAGAGCAGAAGAGCCCTCGAGCCGCGGCGGGGGGGGGGGGGACCGGGAGACATGCCAGACCAACACCGAGCCACCGCCGGCACGGACCAGGTTACGCAGGGGTCGCTGGGAATCTGACCCCCAGCGTAAACAGCTGATGTCATGCGAGCCGAGAGATCTCAGCCCGGCATGATGTGTTTGCTCTGAAACACAAGCTCAGATAAGGACTTGGGCGGATCAAGAGCCTTGACTCTCAACACAAACACCTTTGTGCCAAACACACAGGACACATTCAGTGCTTTCAGTCAATAGGAAACAAAACGACTTTTAATTAATCGCTGACGTGTCATTTAGGTGATAAATCCTAATTTAGACCCAGACAGCTGTTCCAGTCCGGATGCATCCAAATCCCTCTCTATTGTAAAATGTGGGAAATAGCAGCCAGCCATAAATAAATCCAGACATGCCTGCAACGTGAGACATTTGTCTGTGGTTGCAGAAGTATGCGTAAAGACGGTAAAGTTAACAACAAAATCACGAAAGCTTGGTGCAGATCACTAACACTAAAGCAATAATTAAAGTGATACAAACACTCTCGCTGTATGTTTGGGAAACGACACAAAAAAACAAAAACGTATCATCATTTCGGAGCATGACTGGACGGGCCCCAGTGGATACAGTAGCTCGCCCTTTCTGGGCTTCCACGTGTTGCTTTCATTGGATCCAGATGTTTCTATCCCACAATTCAGAGCCTCACTGTTCTTCTGCTGCAATGCAATTAAAACTGCAGACGTTATCAGACTAACCGACTCTCGGACGCTTGGAAATCCCCTGCATTTCAACAGCTGGTCGGATCTGGCACTGAAAAAAATACGGTATTTATAGTACAACACAACTGGATGCATTGAGCCGCGCTATTGTTTTGAAGACGCACAAATCAGAACTACTTCGCTCTCAGGCGTTTGACAATAAGGACTGCACTAAAATCAATTCTTATTTTTCTGCCTTAAGGTGCACAGTAAATGTAAACAGTATTTAGCGTAATGCAATGCAAAGAGGAAAGCCAAGTATAAACGTGCAAAAAAAAAAAGTCAGTTTACACCTTATTTAGGAGAAACTTTACAATGGTACGTCTTTCACATTTTTGTTAAAGGGTTAGTTCCCCCAAAAATGAAAATTCAGTCAGTAATTCCTCTCCCTCATGTTGTTCCAACCCCGTAAGACTTTCGTTCGTCTTCAGAAAACACAAATTAAGATATTTTTGATTAAATCTGAGAGCTGTCTCACTCCTCCATAGGCTTCTATGGGATCGAAACTTGCCGGCCCAGAAAGTTAGTAAAGACAATGTTTAAAATAGTCCGAGTGACTACAGTGGCTCAACCTTAAGTTTATCAAGCGACGAGAATACTTTTTGTGCAAAAAAAAAAAAAAGACTTTATTCAACTCTTCATTTTCTTCTGTGTTTCTCTGAGTGAGTTGACGTAGTATAACAGCGCAGCGCTTCTGGGTTGTACGTCAGAACGGAGGCTCACTATTGGCCGACACTGGTCATGTGTGTGATGCTGGCCAATAGTGAGCCTCCGTTCTGACGTACAACCCAGAAGCGCTGCGCTGTTACACTACGTCAACTCACTCAGAGAAACACAGAAGAAAATGAAGAGTTAAAAATGAAGAGTTGAATAAAGTATTGTAAAACTATTTTTAACATTGTTGTCTTTACTAACTTTTTGGGCCGACAAGTTTCAATAACATAGAAGCCTATGGAGGAGTGAGACAGCTCTCAGATTTAATCAAAAATATCTTATTTTGTGTTCTGAAGATGAACGAAAGTCTTACGGGGTTAGAACAACATGAGGGAGAGTAATTACTGACAGAATCTTCATTTTTGGGTGAACTAACCCTTTAAGTAAGCCTGACGTCTCCATACTCAGATTCTAGTCAGAATGTGAGTCTGATCTGATCCATTGGGCTGTGATTATGGGGCGTGTTTTAACCGAACCAGGAGAGAAAATGCCTCTGCACTCAATTGGATAGACCTACAACCAATCAGAGCAACGGAGAAACCACAATGACCACAGGGTTTTCATTGCACCCCATCTTCTCAGCGACCATCGGGGCCAGCTGATAAATTTAACTTCTGCCGAATCCCGTAGGAAGGACGGCAAAAACATGTTTCCGATCGACAAATGCCTTGATTGCGGTTCTCTGTTCCTCTTTTAAAATTAATGCGCTGTCGATATCTTCTATAACAGATGCGATGGCGGCATCTTTGTTGTAAACGAATTCAACCCAAGCGTTCTTTGGTGACGTGGATGAGTACGTTACTGTTGATCATCTGTCCATCATCGTATAAAGCCCGCCCTGACAATTTGATTGGTCCGAACAGCTCTGGTTCGGGCATAATAGCTCCACAACGGATCAAGTCCAGACCGAACTTCCCGACCTCAAATGTTGTGGGCGGGGCTAAGTTCGGCTGGCATCCAGCCTACCTTTAAGTCATTATTAGTCATTGTTTAAAATGATTGTGGAGTTGTGGACTAAAACAAAAGCACAAAAACAAAAGTAAATGTGTGCCGGCAGTCCAACAAAGAAAAAAGCATAATGGAAACTCGCAGAGAATGTAAATTATGTCTTCCTCAAGAAACAAAATAAGGCTCCAAATGAACAAAATGTAATCCAGCCATTAATCTTGGCAGCACAGGATTGCAGTCAGCAGGAGTCAGACACGCTCTCATTGACATTCCAGTCAGCTTGAGATCCCACTACAGCAACAGCCTGACAATAGATCCAGATTCACGATGGGAACTTGCAGAAAGGGCACGCAGATTCATTCACTCGGGGAAATATTCACAGAAGGATTGATCACATTTAATTCCGGATTGAGTTCATCATTTCAAAGACAGTCAAAACAATGAAGGAGCTTCATAGTTCATGTCTTTGAAGTCCATCAGACGGACCATCAGATGTTCAGAGGTCATGAGCAACAGACCACATGCCAAATCTTACTGAATATTATTCAATAAATAAGTCGTATTCAGTACACTTAAAATAACCAATGAATGAACATTCATGTGGCTGGATGCGCATTAAAAGCTTAAAGGTCAAAACATGGTGTATCGCATACAGAATTTAATTTCTTGATGCTAAGTCTTTTACAGTCTTCAAGTGGTTTAAAAGGTGAAAATATTGTGGACTAATTCATTTACAGTCTAAGAATAAAAACAAAAAACACAAGTAAATGTGTGCCGGCACTCGAACAATGAAAAATGCACATTGGAAACATGAAGATTTACAATATAAGATGAAGAAGAAAAAGAAAAAAGTTACATTTATTTTAAATGTAACATTACATGAGTGTAAGATGACAGCAGCAAAGGGAATCTGGATGTAAAAACGGGAAATGAGCATGCAAATGAACTCTTTTCCCGCCAGCGATTAAAAAAAGAAAAAAAAGAAGAAGAAGTTGCTAGCCACCTCCAGCATTTTTGATCATTTTTGCAAAAATGTAATGGCCCCAAGAATATTTTGTTGCATGAATATCTGAACATGCTATATATCGAAAGAAAGAACAGAGCCTCTTGCATTCTTTTTTTATCAACACTTGAATGTGGGTAAGTAAAAAAAAAAAGAAAAATAAGTACAGAACAATAGAACAATAAGCCGAGATCATTTTTATTAAAGACTACAACATTCATAACTAATACTTTTATCACTTGTTTCTGCTCATTTTTTGCACGTGTTTTGATCAAGCGGCAACATCCCTGTCTCTCTCTTGAAACCAACCCGGAAGTGAATTAAACGGCAATTCATCGACTGGCCACTTGAGGCTGGCTGCAAAAGTGAGTCAAATCTGCATCTCCCCCATGTTAAAATGCCCAACTTTACAGCAGAAAAAACCTCAACTAATTGACCCTTCGCTAAGCCACGCCCTTCGTATTTTGAGCACTTCTTGCGTTGTTTTTGCCTCTTCATGATGACTCGCTTAACTTGGTCCTAATCTGTAAGTCGCTTTGGATAAAAGTGTCTGCTAAATGACTAAATGTGCAATAGCGCCCCCTACCATATAACAGGGAAAACACGGAAAGCTGGAAAATTCCATCAATGGCAGGGAAAGAGTTAAATATCTAATAACTGAAAATGAAATCCACCTATCAGTCTTTACTACTAGCAAAGCAATTCCACGTTTTGTAGTGAAATATCCAAAGTAAAACTTGTGCACAGATGATAAAGACTTGAAAACTATCTGAATGAAAAAGTATCGATGCAAAACGAAAAGGGCCATCGTGAGTCTCTGACTGAGCTGCATTCATCAGCTTTCAGATATCACCCAAATATCTGCCACCTCTTCAAGTGTGTCCCTGTGGTGGAAGGACAAGCTGTCCCTCACTGAAGCTCTTTCTGCAGATCTGATCAGCAGGAACATACGGACCCGGCTGAGCTCGCAGCGACGACACAACAATGATCCATTCATCCGCCGCTGAAAGAGCTTTTCTCCCGCGGGGCTCTTTTATTTCACCATTCCTCACATCTAACGGGATGCACAAGATTTGACAACTGCTGCTCGCTCACAAGAGGAGAAAAACACTCAATCTTGTGATCGGTGATGCAAGAAATGAGGAAACTACTGAAACAAGCCTGACATTGCAACAATGTCATAATACATTAGAATACATATAAACTAACTCGATTTTCAGAGGAACTGGAAGTTTGGGCATGATGTCCTATGATGTTCTGAGTGGTTGTTAGCCTGTTGCTACGTAGTTGCTAGAAGGTTCTGGACGGTTGCTAAAGTGTCCAGAGCAGTTGCTAATTTGCTGGTTTCTAGGATGTTGTTTGGATGCCAAGTGTCGCTATGCAATTGATAAAGTGTTCTTGTGGGTTGCTAAGGTGTTGTTATGTGGTTGCTGAGGTGTTCTGAATAGTTGTTAATCTGTTGGTATGTGGTTGCTAGGATGTTGTTTGGATGCCAGGTGTCGCTATGCAGTTGATAAAGTGTTCTAGGGGTTGCTAAGGTGTTGCTATGTGGTTGCTGAGGTGTTCTGAATGATTGTTAGTCTGTAGCTGTGTGGTTTCTAGGATGTTGTTTGGATGTGTGGTGTGTCTATGCTGTGGATAAAGTGTTCTAGGGGGTTGCTATGGTGTTGCTATGAATGTTCCTGAGATGTTCAGAATGGTTGCTAGGATGTTGTTTGGAAAATTGCTATGCAGTTTATAAAGTGTTCTAGGGATTGCTAAGGTGTTGCTATGTGGTTGCTGAGGTGTTCTGAATGATTGTTAATCTGTAGCTGTGTGGTTGCTATGATGTTGTTTGAATGCCAGGTGTGGCTATGCAGTCGATAAAGTGTTCTAGGGGGTTGCTAAGGTGTTGCTATGCATGTTGTTGAGGTGTTTGGAATGGTTGTTAGAACACCCAAGCAACTAAATTGCAACAGACTAACAACCATTTCAATTACCTCAGCAAAACGCATAGCAACAACTGGCAACTACTCATAACACTCAAGCAACTACATAGCAAGTCAGGTGTTGCTATGCAGTTGCAAAGGTATACTGGGTGGTTGCTAAGGTGTTGCTATGCAGCTGCTGAGGTGTTCGGAATGGTTGTTAGTCTGTAGCAATGTGGTTGCTAGATAACCAGGGTGTTGCTATGTGACTTCTAATGCAATCTGAGTGGTGAGTGTTTGTTAGTCCATTGCCATTGTGGTTGGTGTGCTTGAGTGGTTGCTAGGGAGTAGGGAGTGTGGGTGGTTGCAAGAATATTGAAATACAGTTGGTAAATGGTTGTTAGCCAGCTTGCTATGAGGTTGCCAAGGTGTTCTGAATAGTTGCAAAAATGTTGATATGTGGCTGCTATGGTGTTCAGAATGACTATTAGCTATGTTAATGAGGTTGCTAACATGTTCTGAGTGGTTGCTAAGGTGTTGCTATGCGACTGCTAAGGTGTTTGGAATGGTTGTTAGTCTGTTGCTGTGTGGTTGCTATGTGTTCTGAGTGGTTTCAAGAATGTTGAAATGCAGTTGACAAGGTGTTCTGAATGGTTAATACCCAGGCAGGTTGCTAAGATATTATGTGTGGTTGCTAAGGGGTTGCTATGAAGCTGTTGAAGTGCTCAGAATTGTTGTTAGTCTATTGCTATATTGTTGCTAGGAAATTATGTTGTATATATTAGTCTGTGTGGAATCACCAAGAAAATGCACATGAAACTGTTTATCCGGACATTCATATTAGTGTACAAGACTGAGCAAATGACCAGACAAACACTATTACTGAAATCCAATATAAACATCTGAGCTCTACTCCACTTCAGCGAAGAAAATTATACCGGTCAATATTTCCCCCACTTTGACTGAGTGAACTGTGGTAAATGAGGCGGAATAATAATGGAGCATGAACATTTCAAACTATAGGAGAGAAAGTATAATGACACAAAACACCTGTGATAAAGCCAAATTCACAACTCGCAGAAGGACGAAAATATAAAGATATACTTTCTCAACTCGAGCACAATTAGTCTACTATTAATCCAACTGTGAAACACAGTTTTGGTTCCAGGATAACGAGGAAACCCCTAATCCGATCTGACAAACCCGTCACAGTCTGTCACAGTGTGTATATGGATGAGCGGTGTGTGATTCGATTTTAAGCCCAGACGTTATTAAAAGCCACGGTCAGGTCATTAAAATGCAGCTCACGTCACCGAGTCTCTGAGGTTATGTTAATCATGTCGGGTACTAATGAAAACTAATGAAAAACACTGCAAGTCACGCTCTCAACTAAAGTGGAGATAGTGGATTAGACACGCAAAAGCCCCATGGGAAATACCACATTATGGTCTCGACATTATCAAATAAGGAAGGAGGAACCATCGACGCAGCGAATCAAAGACGGCAAAATATGTCTTTCAATGGCATTTCAATAGAAGATTCTGCCATCGTTTATGTCGTTCAAAACTCTATGAATTTAAGAAGATACAAATATATTTTGACTGTAAATGGGGTCCAAAAATGTTGATATCATCACTGCTTTTTAATGATTAAATATTACCTTTAATGTGGGTAAAAGCCAAAATAAACTTAAACTGAAAGAACAAATCATATTTCCTTGCATTATCGTCTAAGTATCGATCAATACCATTTTTGGTTTTGTTGTTTGTTAATAACGTAAGCATAAAGTGTATTACTTTTAGCCAGGCAGCAACTTTCTGGTTTTAGATACTGTCACATTGTTGTCAACTTTTTACATTAATTTACACCAAGACGGCAACAACACACACGTTGTGTATAGAAATGAATCTAGAAAGGAAGAATAAGGCCCAGTGTCATTATTGTCAACTAAAACTATTTTTTTTTTAAACATTTTTGGTGATTAAAATAAAGCTGAATTTAAAATATATAAATATTATGTATATTATAATATAATATTATATAAATATATAAACAAATAAATGGAAAACCTAAACTAAAAAAATATGTAAAATAGAACTTTAAATGTTTTCATGCCATAAATTGAAGAAAAATTATTAAATTAATTATTATTAATTTTAGTATTGTACTAAAATTATTCAAATTAAAATAAGTTAAACAAATAATATAAATGACTAAATGCACACAATAAAATGACTAAAACTTGAACTAAATATAAAAAGAAAACAACTGAAATCTCAGATCTTCCATAATATGCGAACATGTTCTACATTCATTCCAGAGTATTAATTGTTCATATTTCACGCAGCTGCAGGGACACATCTGTTCTCGTGGCCTGATCTTCGGGGTGAGTTGCAGGACATGACCGACCCAAGGAAGGTTTTAGAGTGCATTTCAAAACCAGCATGAAGGTTTAATGAGAAGAAACCAATCAAAGGTCGGTTTTGGTATGTTGATGATGTTTGTGATTTACTTACAACTGACTGCAAATCAAGCCTGTAAATCAGCCTTCTGGTCCAGCACATTCCCTTCAGAGAAATGTTGAGAAATGTGACCTCTGCTAACAGCAAAGACCGACAGGGATTAGGTTAAACTTCTTAACCTGCAGCTCCACAAATCCAGTTACTATCCCATCCATTTCTGATGGGAAAACTCCAAGCAACTTGGGCTCATTATAAAACATCCAAGCGCATATGAGACAATAAATTGGGTGTAAAATTCGACTAAAAGCCTGGAAAACCATGTTAGTGCATCTGTGTGGAGCCTGACATTAGATCTGGAGCTGGAAAAGAGGAATTCAACAGCAGATTCCAAGAGTAATTGGATATTCAACAGCAGACGGCATCTGAGGAAAAGGAAATTAAAGCTCATTTTATGGTCATATATCTCACTGACTGATCCTCAATAAATTCAGAGGAGATATTAAAATCATAATTCAACCCCCTAATCACTGGGCAAATATGCACCATGATGATTATTATTATTTTTTTTTTTTTGCATTATTACATTTTTCCCCTCAAATTGTCATTGCTATAATCTCACATAAACACCTCCTGCACACTTTCGTTTCCTGAAAATCTCATTACATTTTTTTTTTTTTTTTTGTGGCGAAAACAAGTTGCTATCTAATAAAGGTTTGCAAGCTGTTCTCCAGCTCCAATGTTCTGCAATGATAAATATCATTAAAATATTAACTATAGGCTTAATTTTCTTTATGCAAAATGTTATTTATTATTATTTCTATTTTTCAAACTAGTGATATGTGCTCTCACTACTATATTTACAGATGTATTTATTTATTTATTAAAGAAGCCTCTCTGTATATGATTAACACTACACAAGGCAGAAAACAAAGATTTTTAATGAAATAAATTCTTAAAAGAGTGATTTTACACACAAACCAACAAGGTGAAAGGAAACTATCAAAAATAGCTCACTATAGAAGCCTGACATGAGCTTTAAATGATCTAGTTTCACCGGCTCTTGACATAAAAATGTAAACGGACATGCACATTAAAATAAACATGTTCACATGCAATGCATTTAAATAACATTGCATGTTGAAGGCTTACATAATATAATTGGCGTATGATGCATGTAAATATGCTCAAATGGGAAATAGTCTTTTTTTTTAGATTTGATCTCAGATATTCCGAGAAAGTGTTTAATCTGGTGACATGCCATGATCTCGCATCACCTGACATAGTCCAGGTCATTACACCGCTAAACACAGCAGATTAGGGCTAACCACAACAGGTCCTTCTAGCTCCTCAATCCCTGTTCAGAAATCAAACAGAGGCGGTTACACACACTTGTGTTCGACACACAACTTAATCTGCTTAGCCGAGGGTGTATGTCACTAGAGTCGTGTGTGTCGCACGACGACACTGCTGAAACACACATCTCTGCTAGCAGCGCTTCCTTCAATCTAATACAGTTTCCTTTTGACATCAGGAATATAATACATGACTGGAGCAATCTGAATAACACTAAGTGTGGTAAATGCATGGCATTGTGCTGAATAATTGCCATATTCAATGATATTTATAAGGTACCATGTCCAAAACAGAATATATACTCATTTTATTTGTACATATTTAAAACATAAAGAATATACTATTATATATGTATTTGTAAATATATTTACTTAACTATTTTTATGCACAAATAAAATCAATTACATTGTGTTTTATTACATTTGAATATATACAATTAAAATGAAATTAAATATTAATTATATCATTTATAAATTATATAATATATGTATTTATAGAATATATTTGTTTTTGCACACAAAATAAAAAATCTATATTTTTTGCATTTCTATTAATTAATTAATTTCTATTTTATAAATATTTATTACATTTTTAATATATACAATTAAAATAATAATAATTATTATACCATTTATGAATTACACAATAAAAAAAAGTCATATTGCATTTGGTTAATTTTCATTAAATAATTTTTTATGTCTATGTTTCTAATATATCTGCTAATATTTCTTTAAAGTGTAACTTTGTCGATTTTCAACCTGCTTTGTATTGTTATAATCTTGGTAGTATATATAAATAATAATAAACAATGTTTACTCATTCTCCGTGTTACCTGGACAGAAATTCAAGTCTTTTCTACTAAAGCAAGGCAGTATTTGACTCAGGTGAGTTTATCCATAGCAGACTGGTGGGAGTTGCCTTGGACGGCCACATGCCCAGTGCATTATGGGTGTTGAAGTTTTTATACCTATTCAGCAAATGGGAAGAAAACAGAGTTTTTGTTTTCTCTTGTCAGGTACCACCAGTTTCTATCTACTGTATAGGCAGCCATGTTTTATTGAAAGCACCCCTTTAACTTCATTTACTGACCCATATGCACAATTCATCTATCTTTTTTGCTAAGGAGGTCAATAAGACAGTGTTTACACAGTAAAAGCAGGGTAAACAGAGCAGAACAGTGATCCTTTAATCAGTCAGGAAGACTCTGAAGGCTGTGTGTGGGTCTATGAGCTCAGCACTCGATAAATAGCCTACAGCCCTCCACTGACCAAACATAGCTAAAGTTTGACTGCTGAAAGACCAGGAAAACATCACTAAAAACATGTTTGTCATTCCCATTTATCTGAGTCCTATAAAACCAGGAATGGGAAGATACAGGACAGCAGACGTTCACTTTGTGTTGGTCATGTGGTTCGTCCTGCTCTGAATCTGTGCCAAACTACACGGAAGAAACACGGCTCATTTCCCAATCTGGCCTTGATATTCGTGTATATTACAGTGAATCTGGGTTGAAATACTTGGGTAAGTCAAAAGCAGACTTCCAGAAGACTCAAATTAGGAACAATAACAGAGGATCAAACAGAAAAAGGAACTGTAAGTTGGTGTTAAATGTGCCGGAAACAGAAGCTTGTCAGATTCATGAGGAACTCCAGCTCCTGAAGGCCAGATATGATATCTGTACTGTTGTTTGAGTAGCTGATATCATATCTGGCCTTCAGGAAATACACTTTATACTCAAACAACAGCAGGAAATACACTTTAGACAATATATAGATTAACAAGACTGTTTAGTTAACGTATTTTAAATGGACAACTCATCCCACAATGCATTACAAATATATATAAAACAGAAGCGAATGGACTGGATGATAGTGCTGATAAGTATAAAAACCTGCAAAATAATCTATATATTTGGTATTTACATACTATTATAGGTTTATAGCTTTTATATTTTTTTGTAGTTTTCATTTTAATTGTAGTTTATAATTATTTGTAATTTTGGCATGTACTTTTGTCATTTTTACACAGGTCTCTCTCTCTCTCTCTCTCTCTCTATATATATATATATATATATATATATATCCAAATAATTAAAAAAAATTATTTCAGTTTTAGTTTTATTTCAGGTAGTAATTTAGGTAGTACTTCAACTTTTTATCTAATATTTATATTTTATTTAAGCTTATTTAAGCTTCAGCCATTTCATATTAATTAACAAAACGTTTTTTTTTTTTTTTTTTTATACTTTGTTTTAACTTTTAGTTGATGAAATCCCTATTAGAAATGAATGGGAATAAAACTTCCAGAAGCAATGCCGCTGAAAAAGTTGCACTCTAGTAAGTGTTATAGAAACACACACACACACACACACACACACACACACACACACACACACACACACACACACAAGCAGCTTTTGATAAAGGCTAGCTTTCACTTAGACTCGAAGTGAATTTCTGCCTTGTTAAGAAAGACGCAGGGGAGTCTCTTGCATAAGGAATGAAGTGGGGTTCACATGCCAGCCGAGCCGAGAGATCTGTTAAGTGTCCGTGTGAAGGGTCTGTTGTCCATTACCAGGACAAGCACTTCCCAAGCTAAACATGGGAGCGTGAAAGCCGAGCTGAGAGCTGCACAAACGCCCCATTCACAAACAAGAGGATCTGGTGGCCAAGCGTCTCACACACCTCAGTGTGAACTCGCACGGGACGCAGAGCGCCTCTATTGTTATTCTAGACGATCCATGAATTATTAAAGCTAAATATTGAAAGTATTGAAGGAAAACATAAAACGTGAATGTGGATATGCCTAAGCTAGGGCGAATGAATTGCATACTACTCTTATTATTTTTGCAGCATGCATGCTGTGCATAGTATGGGAATTTGCAGTATGCATCAGCCAATCAGAATGGACGACTGCTGCGATGCTTCATGCACACTGTATACTAATTAGTACGTATTGTGCAATGATGAACATTCAATCTGTATACTATTGTTGTCAAATGACCTGTAGAGTAAAAGTCTTAGCTTTTATAATGAGATGCTAAAATGTGCAATTATCACTTCTGCTTCATTAGTCACACAGGAAATGGAAGGTCAAGCTGAGTGCATTGCATTATGGGACAGAGTATTCCATCTGGAGATTTCATGCATACAGAAATGTGCATATGGCACACATTATTCTGAGCATATGCAACCAAAGAATGAAATGCACTCAACTTGAACTCAATCTATTATGATGAATGAATCGGAAATATCAGTCACAATTTTTACATGAATATCTAAATTACAGGATAATGGACAGCACTTGCTGCATGAATACAACATTTTTAGATATACTGCATATGGTTTAAAATTATATTCTTCATAAAATAGTACAGTGCTGCATACAATATATACTGAGCAATATGCAGTATAACAACTATATGTCTTTACAGTATATGAGTGATTCTGACGAAATCTTGGTTTCAAAGATTTCAAACATTCATTTTTTTTAAAAGATTTGCATCAACAAACTTTATTTATAGGCATTAAGAGCAAGGTCTGAAGTGTTTGTGAGCATTCATTTTAAAAGTTTTACTGACAATATAACACCCTTTTGAACACATTTTCCAAAACAAGCCCTTAAAAATCATTACCGCAACAGTCTGCAAATCATTACCGCAAAAAGTCAATTCCAGAAAACTAATACATTATCAAAAGATCATAAACAGTCATGCACAGTTACTTGAAATTCTGAGATATTATATATTTTTAAATTGACATTTTATTTGACTGATTTCTCTCATTACCGCAACACCTTCCACAATTCACAACCTAATATATTTAATTAAAAATGATGTGGCAAACCTGAAAGAGCACAATTTATAGATTTTGCTCATGCAATTTAAAGCAAACTAGTATTTTTTCATTTATAAAATAAACATAAAATGAACACCAGTTGCAGTAATGATGATACACAGGTTACGGAAATGAGGTTGATGATTTCGGTAATGATAATCGGTATACCAAGAATGAGAATATAAAAATTGAATGTTGAAAATAATTCTGTCTGACCAAGTCTGACCTATTTTTAAAGCAGAAAGAAAATAGCAGTATTACATAATATAAATGACTGATTGTATGAATCCAGTGAAGAATCTCACTTGGCGTCTCGCTCCAGCCGTCCTGCCAAATCCTTTGCATTTTTTCTCAATGAATGTCCCAGAGATGGAAGCTTGTGTTTGGGTGAAGGGAACAGGTCTTCCGCTCCCCTACATGGACACACATCAGGCCCTGAACTGAGAGATGCTGACATATGGCTATATATATATAAATGCAAATGTAAACAGGTTAAACTAATAATCCTACTGAGGTGCAGACAGATAGATGGTCGGTAGTAACATGACAGAGATGATCATGGCAGAAACTCCAGTGGATGAAATGTCCTCTATTCCAGATTCATCATTGACCTCAGATGGATATTCATAATTCATGGAGGTTCAGGGATCTGGAGGAGGTTAATATAGTGTAATATACCACACTATTGGTTTCCATTCCAAAGTTTTCCCTCCATCACAAATGAGTTGCGTCTCAGAGCGTCAGACGAAACACAATAAACACTGTCATGTTCTCTTGCGTTCGGATGCTGGTGTTTGGGAACACACTCGTGTGAGACGCTTCTGGAGGGAATTAAACCAAATCATTCTGATGGCAGAGTTTGACTCCGGTGTTTCAGAACCACCAAACCAACATTTGAGATGCTGTGATGCGATTGGCCCGCTGGTTAGTCCAGTTATCCAATCACAGCCTCTGCTGAGGTAAAGTCACGTGAGTTGAGGGATTTATTCAGTAAATGTGTTTTCATCATAGTTTATGCTCATGTAAAAAAGATGTATCCGCCCTAATTGAGTGCAGAAGTTTGTTATGCACATTTTTTGGGGAATTTATTTGCATTTTGGTGCTTCCATCCAAATTTGGTGCTTTTTTTCTTCTTCATGCAATATCCCAAAATGCACATAAAAATAGGTTGATGGAACGAGCTATTTTTTATTAATTAAACTACTGAGAGTTATAAATTAAGAGCTATTGTTCAGTGTTCACCGAAAAATAACTTCTCGTATATAAAATAAGTTTTTCATAGACTACAGCATTAAAAGAATAATATATGTATTATAATTTATATGCATATTATTATATTTATAAAATGTTAATAAATATTACAAAATATTAGCAATAAAACAATAAAAACACAAACAATATTAACAAAAAATAATAAAAACAAAATAATATTAAGAAATCTTTTAAAAACAAACAAACAAACAATAAATAAATTAGTAAGAGAAAACAGTGGCTGATTCATTACAGTTACAGTTACAGTTACAGTAAAGCTTGATTCCTTACGTGTCAGTATAAGTGTTGAAGAGTGCGGTACACCAGAACACTGCTGAACACCAGCTCTACGACATCTCTCGCCGTCTGACATATGGCGAAGGCTTTTATGGCTCATTAGCGTACCTGATTTCAAAGCCACGAACAGCTCCACCTGAGAGAACGAGAGCCCTCCGGGAAACAGCGCTCACTAAAACCACCCAGACGCCGTCTCCCAGACATGTGCCCTACACGTGAATATTAATAACCCTCCCTGCTGGGCCATACGCACAGGTAGTCGAGCACACTGCATAAATCTGAGCTTCCTCCAATAATAACTCGCTCAGAGGACAGGAAAAATCTCTTCAGTTTCCATAGGAACTGTGTGTGCAGATGGTGAGCAGAGCTGAACCACTGCACTGATACAGTGAGACTCGCAAAATGTGAAAACCTTTATGAAATTAATATGCAACATGTTTTTGTCAGTTCATTCATGAAACGATTACTTTCTCAATGCATGTTCCTGTCCAAAAAAAAAGGTTTGTGTGATCTTCCATCACAATACGGAAGTTATTTATAATATTATATTGATATATTATTTTAATAAGAAAATATTTTACAATATACATATGTATATACATACATATGTACATATGTATATACATACATATACACATCGTAGTCTGCCTCGACCCAGATTCCACTCGATATTTTAGAATGAGCTCATCCCCAAAATGGCTTAATTATCATAGAGATGAAGGAAAGTCAAGTTATATTGTTTCTTCACCATTTGGGTTGATCACATCCTGAACAAATGGTAGTCAATTGTATCAACACCGAGATTCTTCTCAGACAATGGGTGTCACAACTTCATTAACATACAGACCACAGCTGTTGCAACAAGAGCAACTTCATTTACATTAAGAGTGGTAAACTAACAGGATAAAAGGTTTAAGATTTGGATGTTCAGGGTTTATTCTGACGCCGGTGAACCCAAGGTGCTTCGCGTACCTTGCCACTGCGCTATGCTGTAATAAACTTCATTTTTTAATTTAAACTTCATTTTTTCTTACAAGGGTGATAAACCCCACAACCACCAAGATCACCAAGTCTGCCATACTTACATTTATGCATTTGGCAGACGCTTTTATCCAAAGCGACTTACATTGCATTTCAAGGTACACATTTACATTCTTATCAGTTCTCGCTTTCCCTGGGAATCGAACCCATGACCTTGGCGTTGCAAGTGAAAAAGCTCTACTGTTTGAGCTACAGGAATACTTAGCGAGAAGCGCCTTTGTTGGCTCGGCCAGGTCAGGAGAATGGGCTCAGACCGCATTCCCAAGGTCCTACTGTACGGCGAGCTGGCAGAAGGCTTCCGACTGACTTCCGGTCTGTATTTTCACAGCGATCTTGCGTATTTATGAATGAACGGCTCGTTTTACAATCTTCCCGGTCTACTGACATTTGTTAAGTCCTCTGCTTTAAACATTACAATCCTCATGATAACTTTCGTTAACTTTACATTAAGTAAATCCACTTCAAAAGCTAATTACTCCTGGACAGCAATGCCATAGAAATATACAGAGGGACCGCAAAAATGGAAGTTCAAAGACAATATTCTAAAGATGGCGGCGCATCTTTTTTCTGGTTCTTGTTTTAAATTATTTTGTTCTGTTATTATGCTTGTTGTCGTCATCTGTTGACGTTGTACAAGCAGAATGTGGCGGTTGGTCGGTGTGGTATTAGTCCCGCCCCTCCTCCACTGTGATTGGACGGTTGGGTAAAAAGTGAGTGATGAGCGCTGCGTTTTACCCAAAGTTGAACATTCTTCAACTCTCAGCGACCTGTAAAAACTGTTACGCTCATGGCGTTTTAAAAACGTGGCGCTCCCATTGGAAACAATTGAACAATTGGTGGACACACGGCCTTGGGTCTTTTCAACCAACTTGATTCACATTTCACTGAAGGCCTCTGTGATTATGGATGTTTATGTGTCTCTTGTGACTCCTCATAACACATTGCCGGTGGAGTTTTACAGTCACTCGGTGTCCGTACACCATCTTTACAGACGCACAGGAATGAGCTGCAGTGAATCTACCGCTGCATGTACAACACATAAATGCTCTACATAAACACTTTAACTCAATGAAGTGTGACTGCAGCACACGGCAAAAAAAAGAGAGCATGTGGTTCACTTCAGGAACATAATGCCAAAAGCCTGAAGATATAAAAACATATCACATATTAAAGAGAACTGCTCTGGCAGAAGCACATGCAAAAATAAATCCAGGAAAACGGATATTCAGTTTCAAAATGAGGCATTTAAAAGTTCATTAAAAGTACAAATACTTTGGGAAAACAGAAGTTTTGTGGCATTTTGAACTCATCTAAAAGCGATCATACTACTAAAAGATGCAGATGTACACGAAGAACAGTAATATGTTTCAACAAAGAAAAAAAAAAAGAACATTTCGAAAGGCAGCTACCATGTTTCATTAAAACCATACGTGTATCCGAAAGCTTCAGCTCTCTTTTCTAAGAGGAAAGAATGACAAAGACATGAAGTCAAAGCAGCACTCGAACACATTCATGCATACTAATGATGCCGATAACACAAATCCAGCAGGGAAGCAATTTCCTGCTCACAAATAAGAGCAGTAAACATGACTTCAGCGAGGGACTGAAAGAGCCAGTGTATTCAGAGGCATGAGATGACCAGTCCTGACCAGTTAAAGACACGTTTCATTGGGTGGGAACACATTTTTGTGGCCAGAAATTTTCCTTGAGGTCACATTTTCCAAAATGAAATAACATGAACTTCCTCTCCTATATGAAGGACACTTTCAGGCCTACATCCAGAGAAATTGGATTATCCCAGAGACTTACATTGAAGGATGGACTCGAGTTATATATAGAGACCAGGGGCCGGAAACATTATTCACCGATTATGCTTTCACATGTTCATCTTTCTTTAGTGTGTAATGTTGCTGAAAAAGGCCCTCCAGCGAGAGTTCTTCTCTATATCAGTGTCAGTGTTTCTGAACTCCTGAAACGCCTCCATTGTAGTCTTGAGTTTCTTCCGGGAACGAACACATCACAATATTCCTCATTTAAATAATTCATGCGCAGAATAAAGGGTCGGGGCCTGGTTGAGTTAGTTAGTAGTGTGTTAAACTGGCGGTTATGGTAAGAGGCGGGACATTTCCCAAACACACTCGAAGCACTCGACCAATCACAACACACTGATCCAGCCAACCAATCAGAGCACAGTGTGCTTTTCAGGAGGAGGGGCTTCATAGAGACAGGAACTAAACAGAGCGTTACTGACAGACTGGGAAGAGAGGAGCTGCAAAAATGGAGAATATGAGGAAAATAATCAAGCGTGAAAACCTGTTCTAGTAGAGGCTAAAAACAAATCAAGACTGAAAAAGGGAAAAACCTCTTTCTTAAGACAATTTTCATAAATCCAGCTCCAGAAACCTCCTATCAAAGCACATGTTCAGAAATAAAGGGGTTGGGCCGGTCTGGTAGCAGTGTTTAATAGGTCGGTTGATGTTTCCTGTGGCGTTAAATCAAAGATGAAAGGAGTGTAGAGGAGTGTGAGCGAGTGCCAGCCACTGCGGTCAGTGTGTGATGATCACTGCAGGAAAACACCAATTACCAGCATATACAGTTCAACAGCATGATGTCAGAACCACCACAGGCCCACAAACACTGCTGTTTACAATACAAGGACAAACATTCAGGACACATGAGATGAGAGCTAATGTTGTGTATAAACAAAAAGAAATAGTTAATAAAGTCCACATAAACACTGGCTTCAAATCCCAGCATTGTTCTACTCTAAACCTGATGTTTTGCACACGTGATCATAAGCATTCAAATAAAAATAACTATGCTTACTATATGTGTTATCTATAAAATTCAGCATGCTAATAATTCCTTAAAGATTTACTAAGGTAACCATAATCCAAAATATTACAGTTCATGCTGAAAGAACATCTTAAACCAGCCTAAACTGGTTAGAAGATTATAGATGGGTGATAATGTGATGGATGGATGGATGTTTACTATTTAAATATGACAATGGATGGATGGATGGATGGATGGATGGATGGATGTTTACTAGGGGTGCACGATATATCGGCCGCCGATATAATATCGGCCGATATGGTCATTTTTTTTACACATCGGTATCGGTCCGATGTCAAAATAGGGCCGATGTGAACAGGCCGATATTTGACGTGTGAAGTTGAAGATTAAGTTACTGATGCTGACTCGTGCAGTGAACGCGCCTGAGAGAAATACACATTTCATACAGATGACATAAGCAGAGAACAGTCTGTTTTCTTTCATTTTGAATTGTTCTGTTTAAAAATAGATGTTTCAAGCTTTCTATATAGGCTATGTCTCAGGTCTGTGAGGCAGGTAGGTTTCGGTTCATTTGAGACGCGCTTCAGTTCACGCGCTTTCGCCTCCATGTCCTGATTAAATATTTTCTAATATTTACGTTGTTTATTTTTGATGAAACATTGATCAAAATTAAGATACAATTAATACAAAACGAAATTAAATTTAAAGACAGGCTTTGTGCTTTCTGTTTGAGGTCTCTGTGAAAGTTTTAAAGCAGTCTTTGGACGTGCGTTACAGAGAACTGTCCCGTCAGTAACATTGTTAACGCAGTCCAGTGCGACTTATGATTTTTCCCTCTTCATGACACATTTTTGATTGATCGTTTTTTGACTCGTAGATATTTGAATATTGCTTGATATTTGATACCCGTTCGAATTTGATTTTTCTCAAAAGTGACCGCACGTGTGATTTGTGGATTACTGATAAGCGCGAGTGGAGAAACAGGCGTTTATTATTCATTCTCAGTGTTGAGAAACGTAGCCTTCATGTGTTACGTTATTGTGTTAATAATAACTAAAGTATCCTACCTAATTATGTTACATATTTATTTTGTATGAAAACTAGCGCGTTCGTTACTTATGGATTAAAAGGTAGGCTACCGATGTATCAGTGCTGCGCGAGCTCTCCCTCACAAACACGGACGCGCGCACACAGAGAGAGAGAGAAGATAATTGTAAAATGAAAAATTGACGGGCTAAGTTTAAATTTTGTTCTTGCTTGTTTTTTTTTTTCTTTCAAAATGTCAGAAAGCATTTTGTATTATCCATCCGTGTTTTTAAAATTCGTTAAATGACGGACGTTTTACTGTTAACACAGCCCATATGTCGGATTCGTCTTATAGCATACTTGTTATTATTTTTAGAATAAGTGATTCGTTAAGCCGGTCGCACACCGGACGCGCAGCTCAGCGCCGCGCAGCGCAGCGCCACGTCTTTTAAATTCGAACACATTATTCTCTATGAGAGTACACACACCGGCGGCGTCTGTCCGCGGCGCCCAGCAACGGCTCAGGACCGTGTTCAAAACCCTGCCGCGCCACACAGCGCCATTTACATAGTTTTATATTAAATTTACATTTATGTGTCTCAAATCGTAGTTAATGTATATACGGACTTAACCCCGTGCTGCAATATACATTTAGTTTTATATTTATTTACAGAAATCAGAAAATTGCTGATGCTAACGGATTTTCAGGTGACAGTTGTCCTAGACGTGGCGCGGCGCGGCGCTGAGCTGCGCGTCCGGTGTGCGACCGGCTTTATGCTATTATTGGACTCCTGTCTATTCATTGTCAACTGTTTTCTATAAATATGTTTGAATTGGCTAACATTTATTCAGCTAATGTGTGTCCTGATTAAAATGTGCAATGTTCAAAGGCAAAGACAGCACGTCACAAATAGAAGCCCTTTTCCCTGTGCTATTTAGTATCATATTTGGATATTGGAATAATAAATTAAGTAGCCTATGTTAATTGTACACAATGTTCCTGTTTTTTTTTTTCCTGTTTTCTAAGGGTTTCTTAATTTTAGACAAGTTGACCAGCACACATTATATGCAATGCAATATAATGCATGTGTGTCGTATGTGTGACATATTTTGCATACAGGTAAAGGTGCCCAATATCAGTCATTTCTAAAGTAAAAAAAAAAAAAAGTGTTTTGGAAAATAGCTCTTTATTTGATAATCATTAAAATTTGTTTTCTATACAGAGATATCGACATCGGTAAATATCGGTATCGGCCATAACAGCAATATTAATATCGGTTATCGGTATCGGCCACAATTTTCACATCGGTGCATCCCTAATGTTTACTATTTAAATATGACAATGGATGGATGGATGGATGGATGGATGGATGGATGGATGGATGGATGGATGGATGTTTACTATTTAAATATGACAATGGATGGATGGATGGATGGATGGATGGATGTTTACTATTTAAATATGACAATGGATGGATGGATGGATGGATGGATGTTTACTATTTAAATATGACAATGGATGGATGGATGGATGGATGGATGGATGGAAGGATGGATGGATGGATGTTTACTATTTAAATATGACAATGGATGGATGGATGGATGGATGGATGGATGTTTACTATTTAAATATGACAATGGATGGATGGATGGATGGATGGATGGATGGATGGATGTTTACTATTTAAATATGACAATGGATGGATGGATGGATGGATGGATGGATGTTTACTATTTAAATATGACAATGGATGGATGGATGGATGGATGGATGGAAGGATGGATGGATGGATGTTTACTATTTAAATATGACAATGGATGGATGGATGGATGGATGGATGGATGGATGGATGGATGGATGGATGGATGGACGTTTACTATTTAAATATGACAATGGATGGATGGATGGATGGACGTTTACTATTTAAATATGACGATGGATGGATGGATGGATGGATGGATGGATGGATGGATGGATGGATGTTTACTATTTAAATATGACAATGGATGGATGGATGGATGGATGGATGGATGGATGGATGGATGGATAGATAGATGTTTACTATTTAAATATGACAATGGATGGATGGATGGATAGATGGATAGATGTTTACTATTTAAATATGACAATGGATGGATGGATGGATGGATGGATGGATGGATGGATGGATGGATGGATGGATGGATGGATGGATGGATGGATGGATGGATAGATGTTTACTAATTATATACAACCGGCCCCAGGTTCAGAAAGTAAAAGTCCTCAGTATTTTGTTTCAATCACCTGGATTTGCTAATTAGCACAGTTTTTCAGCCAGGAGATAATTATAACTAATTAGTGAAATCAGCTGGCTGAGTTCATGTGTGGAATAAACATATGGCGGGACTTTTACTTTCTGACCCCTGGACTTACGCCTCTGGAAATTTGTCAAAACGCAATTGCTAACACAACACAAGTGCTTTGCATTCTCAGTATCGCTTTAAGCTTTAAATTGGTTGTTGACGTTTATAACTAGCTAACTGAACTAAACACACCAAATCCACTGTGCTATTCAAAACACTGAAACAATCCCGACCCTTCATGAGGTTTACATGTAATCATAAAAACATGAGCGGGATTTAAGCACATTCCATCCAGTGTCAACACTGGCCCTTTCCGCCATGATCCCGTTAGCTGGAATACTGGTGGATTGGAGGGGCAGGAAGCAGACGGGATTGTGGGATTGTTGAGAGGATTATCCCGTGGCGGCTGAGGCCTCGGGCTTCCCTTCTCTTCCAGAGATGATTAGTGCATTCATGAGACCGCGCTGCTGCATTATTCATCAAAGATTCACCCCAAAACAAGCTTTTCCATCATTAGCCACATGCATTATGCTAGCTTTAGCGTAATGAGGCAGCAGGGTTTGGCATTGCTAAGCTTTCGTCAGTGGGATATTACAGTTAAGCTGGGAATGTGTGTTATAATAACAGTACCTGGCTATTACGATGATCCATGAGCGGCAAAAACTACTTCAACAAAAACATTTCATATTTTCATATAACTAACAGATGTGGCCTAGCGGTTCAAGCATACGCACCACCATTCATTACTCGTTAATCCTCTAGATAAAAGATTAGCATAATACTTTTTTTCATAATACTATTTCAGTATTATATAGGTTACAATGCACAACAATTACAATACTACAAAAACAATACTACATTTGCCAAAATTTCACACAATGTAACTGACTAAATCATGCATTTCTAATGAGACAAATGAGCCAGAAGTAATATCAACTTCTTGACTCAAATATTTGACCTATATTTAAAGTAGTGTTCACATCCAAAATTAGGCAAGTGCTCAAAAAAGCACCAATATATTGATCAAAAAAGTCAATATTTTACCCTACAGAAAAAGGCAAAAAATGGATTTAAAAAGAAATTCAAATTAGATAAGTGGATGCCTCTTGCTAAATCAAAAATACATATGACTTAATGAGATAATGTGATCTTTAAAGCATTACCATTGCATATTGCATAATATCACATACTATCTTCACTGTAAAAAATTATTCTGTGGCTTAGTAAATATTACAGAAATTTTTAACTTTATTAACTTAATAAAATCTCTGTATATCGTTTACTTGATTGTTTGAGTTAAACATACCAAAATAATTGAGTAAAAATCCAACAGTTAATTTTATCTAAAATTTACAGATATATTTAAGTTTTTTTCAATAAAATTATTTAGTATTTGACTAACCAATTATTTCTTTATAATATACTTAATATATATGTGAAATTTCTATCAAAATATTTGAGAATATTGAATTAAACTGATCTGTTTCAAGAAACAAAAAAATTACTTAATTCAAATCAATATTATTAATATATTTAACACGCTCTTAAAATTGAGTAAGTTTACTCAATTAAAACAATGCCCCCCCCCCCCCCTCCTCCCCCTCCCCCCCCTCCCCCACCCTCTGACGTGACGAAAACTCGACGGTTGGAGTGAGCGTGGCTGTTTGAACTCTCCAGTCAAGAACAACAGCTCTCTTCTCAGCGTCGCAGATTTGGTGCATTTTCACTGTGAAATTCAGGTTGGTGTATGTTTTATTTTATCTATAAAATCATTACTGTGCTTTAAATCATATTTAATGCAAAACAACATAGCCTACAGAGGCGTAATTCGACACCTAAACGAGACGAGAGCCGCGTTTGTCTTTTTGCGTGATTGAAACGCTTTGCATAAACACATGACTGACTTTCATAATGATAATGAATATAATTATTATCATTTGGATGATAAAATGTCCTCAGAACTATCACTTTTTGTTTATTGGCAGGTTATGTCAGTCGCTCGCAGTATATTTCGGCTGTGCCTCAGACAGTGACTGTGAGTGAAATGCAAGACGGCGGTATGAAGTTCAAAGTTCACCCGCAGAGCGCGAGTCTGTCTCCGGCACGAGGACCAGCGCAGATTCGGTGGATATTGGATAACAGAGTGGTTGATTACACTTGAATTTGGCTACCTGAATGTTTAAATATTTCATTTTTACTTGTTAAATAAGTTTAAATGCAGGCAATATTGTATACATGAAAAAACAGTCTAAAATGTGCTGTATTGCTGTACTCATTGAAAATAAAGGCCAATGTAATGTATAATGGTGGTTGTCTGGAGTACTATTTTTACAAAGGTTTAGAGAAAATAAAAAAGTTAATATTACTCATTAATAAAAACAGTTAATATTACTCATAAATATTGTTTTTTTAATGTTTAAATGTTAAATTATTTCTACTCAATTTTATTTGTTAATGTACCAGATGCAGTTACTCAGATTTACTTAATTTTTTTACTTGCATTTACTCAATTCATACAGTATATTTCATTGATTTCACAGCTTTAAAATTTACTCAATTTTTTTGAGTGTAAAAATGTTTCACCAATAAAATTGAGTAAATAATAGTTAAACTTTTTACAGTGTTTACAAAATAGTTGTCAGCATACCGAGAATAAAATGTGCAGAATGTAGTGCACTACACAGGGCCGAACAAATGTATGTGCAAAACATTAAAAAAAGCAAATTCTTGCATTTATTTGTAAAGCTATTCTTTATGAAAATTGTAGTTAATTACAAAAAAATATACCAATACATTTTTAACATTTGATTTTTTTTTATGTACACAACTGTTTAAAAGTCACTATTTTTTTTTGGGGGGGGGGGGGGGGTTGAAAGAAACTAATACTTTTAATCAGCAAAGACGCATTAAATTGATCAAAAGCGACAGAAAAAAAGACATTTATAATGTTACAAAAGATTATACTTCAAATAAACGCTGTTCTTTTGAACTTTCTACTCAAAGAATCCTGTTTCGAAATTTCCACAAAAATATTTGTATTATACATAATTAATGTTAAATTGTAATAATTTCACAATATTGTTGTTTTTACTGTATTTTTGATCAAATAAATGCAGCCTAAGAAAAGATTTTCAAAAAAAGACATTAAAAAACTTTTGAACAACAGTGAATTATAAATTAACAATTAACAATACTATATTTACCCTACATTAATAAATGCTTTGTTAATTAAAATATCATGGCACTTAATGCATTAACTAACTAAAAACTGTCTTTTGCCAACTATTCTGTCAATTGTCACATTGAACTAAAAAAAAAATGTATATATAATTTTATATTTATATAATATTATATAAAACCAAACCCCATAGTAAGTACATGTAGTTAATTAATATTTCTCAGAACTCAAATGCATAATTACAGTGCAACACTGACACTTTCAAATAAAGTGTAGCCGAATGTTTTCAATGACAAATTTCCACCAAAATGTTCTACTTGTGTTTTATAAACGAGTCCGTTCATTATATAATACAAGACATGTAATTTAATACAAGTTTTGACACTTTTTTTGCTAGATACATCCTTCAAAACGCCAGCTGATGTCAGGAGTGAAGGATGAACTGTGACAGACAGATGAGAGATTCTCCATCTGCCGAGAGCCGTCTTTATCTCGTCACGACTAGCCGGCTTAACGCACACTAGCGACACACAGCTGTGGATCTATTCCCAGATCTCTTCAGGAGAGGATTCAGCAGGAGACAGTGACCCTGTCACACACACACACACACTCACTCCCGAGGGGGTCGATTCATTCAGAGAGGGAAACGGGAACTCCAAAAAATGATATACTTGTAGTTAGATTATACAGGATCATGTGACACTGAAGATGCTGTAAAATTCAGCTTTGATCACAGGATATAAATTATATTTCACTATATATTCACATAGAAAATTGCCATTTTAAAATGGAATAATATTTCACTATTTTTACTGTATTTTTGATGACATGAATGCAGTCTTGGTGACTTTTGCACAGTGGTGTAAATCTGACACCGTTTCTATGCAACAAAAGATATGCATTAGCTAGAACACTAATCAAATGTAATGCATCTTTAGATTCTCTGTTGCTATGGAATCACAGATATTTTGAGCTTGTTGTGAGTGTGTAGCGACACTCGAAGCCTCTGCGATTCGGTGTATCCAGTAAATGTCGCTGTCCTACAGGATGAGACCGTGTAACATCAGATGTACCTTTGCCCATGTGAATTATTCAGACCGCGAGATACTGCGAATACACTGGTTTTCTGTCTCCAGTGACTTGCTGTCTACATAACCACTTATACACACTCACAAACAAACACGCACACACACAGATGACTGACAGACGCCATTACACAATCGATTTAAAGAGATAGTTCACCCAAAAATGAAAATTAGCCCATGAATTACTCACCCTGAAGCCATCCTAGGTGTATATGACATTCTTCTTTCAGACAAATACAATCTAAGTTATATTAAAAAATGTCTATATGACTGGCTCTTCCAAACTTATAATGGCAGTGAATGGCCATTTCTGTTTTGAAGTCCATAAAGTGCATCTGTCCATCATAAAATGTTGTAGTGTTGCTGTTTGATCATAAACAACATCTTCAAAATTACAACGCTCAAAGTTCAAAGCAAAGGGAGATATTTGCTTTTACATAAATTGCTTTTTAAGGTCTACAACAAACGGCTGGTAGAGACTACACAACATTCCTCCCGGGTTAGTGACATCACCAACCCTAGAATTTACATAAACCCCGCCCCCTGAACACGATTTAGAGATTATCAAGACAGAATATGCTAATCAATGACTAGAAGATAACTACACATAAGCTACATAAATTCATCAACTAACCATTCAGAAATGTCCTGTCGCTTCTACATGTTGTCACTTCTTCTTGAGTCTCTCCATCATTGTCTGACTCCGGTTTGAACATAAAAGGCTAAAAGCTTTTGAAATGTTCAGTGCATGTCTGTGTGAGTGCATCTCTTGAAGCTCCGCCCCCTGTGCCGGGAGCAGCAGCTCATTTGCATTTAAAGGAACAGACACAAAACAGTGCGTTTTTGCTCACCCTCAAAAAGTGACGATTTTAACATGCTATATTAAAATATCTGTGGGGTATTTTGAGCAAAAACTTCACACACACACTCTGGGGACATCAGAGACTTATTTTATATCTTGTGAAAAGGGCATTATACCTCCCCTTTTAAAACTGCAACTTTTAAAAAGTGCAACTTATGCGAGTAATGCGACGTTCTGCTGATATTTACGCTACACCATGACGCACTACGCTACTTCCCACGTCATAAGTTGCGTAAGCAGACTGCGCATGTTCATTTGGCCGGAAGCTAGAATTTTACTTTGTAAGGTGTTAAATATGAATATTTTTCTTACACTAATGTATGGCTTCACTTCAGAAGGCCTTTATTAACCCCCCGGAGCAGTGTGGAGCACTTTTATGATGGACAGATGCACTTTATGGACTTAAAAACAGAATTGGCCATTCAATGCCATTATAAAGCTTGGAAGAGTTAGGACTTTTTTTTTTATAAAACTCCGATTGTATTCGTCTAAAAGAAGAATGTCATAAACACCTAGGATGACTTGAGGATGAATAAATCATGGGCTAATTTAGTTATTTTTGGCTGAACTAACCCTTTAACACTGCTGGGGCATTTATATATATATATCCAAAGAAATGTCCATTTAAGGGACTGAAATGAGAGTGATCAGACCATGAAATCCTCTCAGCTGTACTGAGAACAACACATTCTTGAATAAGAACTAAACCTTGACAAAAGTGAAGCTTCAGAGCTTCTGAATGGACGTTCGCTCCAAAAATTCAAATTGAAAGTCAGTGAAGTAAAACATCAGCTACGCTCGGTGGACGTAAATAATGTCTGCTCAAAAACACGTTCAGATAGCGCCACAATCTAGATATGCAAATGGTGAAGAACTCATTTGGGTCACACAATGTGAGCCCGTGTCCGTGTGTGTCCGTGTGTGTCCGTGTGTGTGGCGGCTGGGTTTACTCTAAGGGCCGTGGCTCTTCCTGTTGGACCATCACAATCTGGGAGAACAGAGAGGAAGTTTCCACTATGAATCTTCACACAAAACTGCTGCTTATATAGGAGCAGAAACGCTTCTTTACTTCTTTACTTTGTTGGAATACTCGGAACGTTGATTCTAGATTGTTACCCTCAACATGGGAGAATCTCTGTATGAAATTTAGTTGTTTGTTGTCCCCAAATAAAATATAAAAAACATAATTTTAAAAATACATAGGAAAGTCTCTCAATGAAATTTAGTTATTTGTCATCCCTAAATAAAAATAAAACTGTATAAAAATTATTTAAAATATATGAGAATCTCTCTACAAAATGAAGTTCTTTGTCATCCCTAAATAAAAACAATATATGTAAAACATTCTTTTAAAAATATATAACATATATAAATATATTAAAAATATATAGGAAAATCTCTCTACGAAATTTAGTTACTTGCGGTTTCTAAATAAATGTTTTATAAAAATCTCTCTAAAGTGTTTTTTTTTATTAAAATCATAAAATTAAAATCATAAATCAAACAATATATACTAAATACTACCAAAATCAATTTGCACATTTCCAGATAATAACATAATAATGAGGAGTATAATAATGAGAATTTAGGGATCCTCAAGAAAGTCACAATGTAAAAATGTGCAAAAAAAGGCTTTGCTTTCAAAAATAAAATGTCTTATTTTTGATTGAACATTTTGGGGTTAAATATGACACGAACATGTTCGTGAGATTTGTCCATATCTGTAAATATTATATATATATATATATATATATATATATATATATATATGGAAGAATCTCTCAATGAAATGTATTTGTCGTCCCTAAATAAAAACAATTTCAATTTATATAAAACATTATTTTAAAAATATATAGGAAAATCTCACTACGAAATGTATTTATTTGTTATTCCTAAATAAAAAAATTAAAAATTCTTTAAAAAAAATATATGGGACAATATACAGTGTTTTTTCATTAAAATCATAAAATTAAAAGCATGAATCAAATAATATATACTAAATACTACCAAAATCAATTTGCAAATTTCCAGATAATAATGAGAAGTATAACAATGAGAATTGAGGGATCCTCAAGAAAGTCACAATATAAAAATGTGCAAAAAGGCTTTGCTTTCAATGACATGAACATGTTCGTGAGATTCGTCCATATCTGTAAAAATATCTGAGGCCGATGTGTTTGTCCTAAAATGTTGCTTTAAAATTCAGTCTGTTTACCATACCTCTTTTTTCTCAATCCTAAATGACAGTCTTGCATGAAGAAGGAAACCACAGACTCCAAGCATCCAATAACACGCGACACACCCTCCATTATAGGAATACTTGGCATTTTCTCTCTTCTTCAACAAACCAGAGCATTAACTAGAAAGCATAACTACACACAACTGAACACGTGGCGTGTGTGTAACTGGTAAAAGGCAGCTGTATGAACACTAACCAAGATGAAGTCTAGCATGGTTAACTTTAAACCAACTCAAAACCAGCTGTGCAAGCAGACTGAACGCTTATATCTCTGAATCAACAGTTGCTGGAAAAACTGCAGTTTCGTCAAACACCCTCATTAAGCCAATTTAGACAACGAGACGTTGCCGTGCTGTGGGCTTGTAATTGCAGACTAACACAAAAATAGAGAGTAATTCCATAACCGTATGGCTTAAAATATTATGCACGCAGAATTATTATGCAGATGAAAATAGGACACTTTTTAACACTTTAACCTGCATTTTATATACCATGTTCAAACCTCAGTGATACTGAATCAAAAAATAGGGCAAAACTAAAATAGCAGCATGTCCAAAAAATACCCAAAAACGACTAAAATTCTATTGATTCATGAAAAGGTTTGATAAGAATCTAATATCAAAAGCATTTGACAACATGTGAATTCTGTGATCTGATGTGAACTCGGAAACAGGAACTGTGTCAAGAGTCAAGACCATTGGGATTTCCTTACTGAGATCCCATCAAACAGGAAATCCTGAGCGCTGCAACAGGGCAATATGACGATGACAAGCGTTCCCTCGACGGCCACACGTGACATTAGACTCTAGACTCCAAAATTAGACTTTTATTCAGGCAGGATGATCAAATTAAAGTGATCAAAAGTGACAGTAAAGACATAATGTTACAAAAGATTCTATTTCAAATGAATGCTTTTCTTTTGAAAATTCTATTACTCACTCACTTGAGCATTTCATCATATTAGAATGATTTCTGAAGGATCATGTGACACTGAAGACTGGAGTAATGATGCTGAAAATTCAGCTTTGATCAAAGGATATAAATGACATTTTACTATATATTCACATAGAAAACAGCCGTTTTAAATTGCAATAATATTTCAAATTTCAACTGTATTTTTTATCAAATAAATGCAGTCTTGGTGAGCAGAAGAGAACTATTACATTTACATTTTTTACATTTATGCATTTGGCAGACGCTTTTATCCAAAGCGACTTACATTGCATTTCAAGGTACACATTTACATTCTTCTCAGTTCTTGCTTTCTCTGGGAATCGAACCCATGACCTTGGCGTTGCAAGCGCCAACGCTCTACTGTTTGAGCTACAGTTATTATATTATTATTGAAATAGTCTGCCTGAGACTATTTCAAAAACATTTTAAAAAGCCTCCCAACCTCAAACTTTGTGTATTTATCATGTAGATCACAAATATGTAACTTTGGTGAAACTTAAAACACGTGTTCCTCTAAAGCACTAGCTAATCCAGTCGAGACCAGTATGAAATCAGACATGCATTCTCAGTTCAAACCCTCGGAGAAGCGCTGGGTCCCACAGGAAATCAGCCCTGTTCAATCCCAGCATGCACCAGTCCTGCCAACTACAATCTTCCAACACAGATCAAACTCTGCACATCAGGCCGTCTCATCTCCATGATTGCGGGAGCTTCCTTTGCTCCTCATCTGAGCGCTGTTCACTCCAGCATCACATCAGCTGTGATCTTACTCCTCAGAGAACAAGTGTTTTCTCGTGTGCTATCAGACTGAAACCGCATCCGCAGCGTCTGGACCGGATCGGCACGGAACGGAGCGCTTAAGAAGTTAAGCGGTTTGGCCCGATGCTGGAAAAGCGGCTTAAGGGTCAAAGAGCAATTTACACTCCCAAAAACAAAAACTAAAAAAATCATGGCATTGTTTAAGTATTTGTATCCTTTTGGTTTTATTTAAATAATCATATTTTCAACAAGATATGCATAAAATCTGTTAAATCTAAGCAGTGTGAATATGGTTTAAATATGGCTGATTGGAACAAGCAAGATTCGATTAGTTAAAAATGTATGATTGAAACAGAAAGGATTTATTGATGATAAATACACTGTAAAAAACATGTTATTGTGGATCTAAAAAAAAAACATTCTGTTTTTAGTTATATTAAAGAAATCTCATTCTTACTTGACTTCTTTTATTTATGCATGACTGACAAAATATGCATCACATTCATTTTATTAGTTTTTGTTAAAACTGTGTAATGCAAATATGTGCAAATATTATATGCAATTAAAATACATAAATCTTAACTATTGTTGTAGGTGATGCAGCCTTATATATATATAAAATTATATGTATACAGTATGCATGTGTGTGTGTGTGTGTGTGTGTGTGTGTGTGTGTGTGTGTGTGTGTGTGTGAGTGTGAGTGTGAGTGTGTGTGTGTATGTGTGCATGCATGTGTGTGTGTGTGTGTGTGTGTGTGTGTGTGTGTGTGCATGCATCCTCTTTAAAAGTGAATGCTGGTCAATGTCTGATGGATAAAAATAAATAATTCTCAGTTATATGTGACACTACAAAAATATGATGGGTTCTTTCGTTAACTTAAAAAAAACGTACATTTATTTTCCATATAAAGTGACCTCAACGTGTATGAAATACAAAACCCTCTATCACACACACACACGCACACACACACACACACACACACACACACACACACACACACACACACACACACGCGTATGATACATATTTATGATGTTATACCTCTGGCCTTTGGGGAACAGATAAAGTCTTTCATCCATTTTTTATCCATTTCATTATTAATTCTTGCCCAAAGAGGGTGTGCGGTGTAGCAGGTGTGTGTGTGTGAGGTGTGTGTGAGGTGACTGTCAGATTCACTTAGAGATCTGGAGAAGTGCAGAGGCTTTACTACGGCTCAGTCTGAAAGCAGAGACACATTCTCCTCTGTGAATACATGAGGGACCCAATCAAACGGGTTTTCAATGGCCATTATAATAACACACACACGCTAAACTATATTTACTTGATGCTAGAGCGTTCTTGATGTCTTTCCTAGATGTTTGGGGAGGTTTAAGACTGTAACTGACAACATTTTTTGGTCATAACACTTACGGTAAATGGACAAGGTTAGGTGCGGATGCAGGTCTCAAAATCACAAATTCAGCTTTCAAATATAATATAATCATGAATTAGAGGCAATTAATGGAAATAAATGTATTAATGGAAATAAACAAATGAAGCGTTTGATTAATTCGAACACCGAGCTGATGCATTAAGGCAGGTAAAGCACACTAAATCAACAAAAGCTGCAGGTGATCTGGTGTCACGTCTGATCTAGATCGTCTTCACTGAAGCATTTCTCAACACAGACACACACACAAAGCAGAGCACGTGCTTTTATAGGCCTTATCTCACTATTAAAATTGCCGTCAACAACAGCTGCCCTCAGGGCATCAGCGGTGCACAGGGTGTGTATCCTATACACACACATCACAAACCTGAGGAAGAAAAGAGTCAGGGAACTGTCCGATTGTTCGCTGCTTTTACTTCAGCTCAAGTTTTTCCTGTCGAGATCTGTCAGGAATTCCTACGAATGTCTTCTCTTTTCTCCTACCCAACATGCCTGAGGAGCTTATGGCTCCCTTGGTAGCGATCAATGAGGGCATTTTCTCATTAGTGAACAAGACTGAGTTTTTCAACATCATTACCATTCCCAGGGGAGCTTAAGTGACGAAACGGGAGGGCAAGTGAACACAAAAGAGTCTAAACTTGAGGGGGAGAGCAGCAGACGCTCTAGTGTGCACTTGCTGACCCGCTGGGATACTCAACAAATCAAAACACTTGTGAAATGCAGGGGTTTTTCCATGCAATTAAACCTGGGCTGTGTTCAAAAACGGAAAATTAGCTTACTGCTTACCAATTATTTTAAATAAGCAATTCAAACAATAGTATGCTACACTGTTGTTGCATGACCTCATTACATTCATTGTCCACTGCTGTCCAGTTATTGTCTTGGAATCAAACTTTTTTTCTTTTTTTTTCATAAAGTGCAATGCAATGCAATGCAACAAAACTAAAAAAAAAAAAATAATAATAATAATAATAATAAAAAAATTAAATTAAATTAAATTAAATTAAATTAAATTAAATTAAATGCAACCAGGTAAATATCAGTCAGTGCAGTAAAAGAAAATGAAGTGCAATAAAATGCAATAAAATAAAATAAAGCAAAATGCAGTGTAAAAACAAAGCAAATTGATGTGCAATAAAATAAAGTAAAATGAAATAAAATTCTTTAATGTAAAATAAATAAGTGCAATAAAACGCAATGCAATAACATGAAACAAAATACAATGCAATACAACAGAACGAAGCAAAATGCAATAAAGTAGGAAGCAAACAGTGTCTTACCGAGACCTCAAAGACTTCCTGAGTGTCGTCCAGCATCTGGACCCGGATGGAGATCTGTCTGCCTGGAGGCATGGTGGGGGGGCGCTGGCCGGGCTCCAGTGTGCTGATGCCCAGGCTCTCAGGGGCCCCGAGCCTCTGCCCCGCCCCCGAGGGCCGCTCCTCTGGCTCCACCATACTGCTGCAAACAGACAACATTTCAGCATTTCAACGAGGGCCAAAACCTTCCATATGGGATATACACAGATTCTGCACTAGGTTTGGTGATCACACAGGACGCTGACATAGTTTTCCTTTTTTTGGAATTCCAACCTCGTGCTGCCCTGGAAAATGCCAAGGATGATTTATGATATTTCTGCAGTAATCTACTTGTGCTGCCATGGCAATTTCTCACACAAGTCTTGATGTTAACTCTCGTTCTGCCTGGCTGCTAGTTATCCGCATAAACACAGCTGTTAGTTATAACTCATAACCAGCTCAACTACAACAGCCACCACTGGTGAAGAACTGAACCAGACAAATCAACCTGACGGCAACAGGTCGGGCATATTTGTAAATGCAAAGGTAAATGCAATGCAACAATGCAATAAAATGCAATGCAACAAAATACAATAAAAAAAAATGCATTAAAATAAAAAAAAAAATTGTTTCACAGACCTACTTTGTGGTTTTAATCCAATCTGAATTGTGTTCAACTTTAGTAAAAAAATAAAATAAAATGGAGCACATTACACTTTGTAAACAAATTCCGTCTGGATATAAATGTTTGTGATTGCACTATATTATACTTTCACACACATACAAAAATGCTTCTTATATGTTCGCTACATATGAAGAATGCAATAATGAAGAATATTTTACATTATGGACAATGAAAAAGACACCGATTCCAGTGGGAACATCCCATAGGAAACACGTGGATTCATTCAAACCTGTCAAATCCTTATTACTGTTGTGACGGCTTAAATTCAAACAATAGGCCCAACGTCTCTCACCATTGAAAAACACTGAGTTTATGGGTTTATGGAATCATTAGGAAGGGTTTAGAGGCATTAAATCCAGGGATTTCTAAACCTAAAGAACCAGATCGCGCACTGCGACTCCAACATGATGGATTATAAGCTTCAATAGAACACCAATTTAACCAACGAAATGGGCAGATATGTAATTGAAGCACGTTATAATTTTCATTAAAGATGAGAAATTCTTTCAACCAAGGTACTCAAAACAGCTTTTTACTAGTTCTGTCCTCATGCTAACCCATCTTTCCAAGGAACTGAGAACTTAATGAAATGCAAATTTGTCCACTTACATCTAAACCCTCTTACAGACATCCTCTGAAATATTCAAAGCCTTTTTTAGAGGAATTCAGTGAAGGAGAAATGCTGTGAATGACTACATTTGAAGGGTCTAAATTATACAGAACTCAGCAGAATTAAAGTAAACGCCACAAAATAACTCCCACTTCTACGTCAAGTAATCAGAGCGCTGCCTCCTCCATCAGGAACCGATCCAGAGCCTCGTTTACCTTCGGTAAAAACGCTCATTCAATACATAATAGGGCATTTCTGTGGACAGCAATAATAAACTGGAGATTTATAGTCTTTCCTTCTCCGCAATTTGGCAAATGTTCTGATACTGATGTTGTTGAGGTGTTTTCTGAATACAAAAATTACTATAAACCATGATAAATAAATGAGAAGATAACATTGTGATGTGAGTATGCATGCATGTGTGTATATATATATATATAACCAAGATTAATCAACCATCAGAGTCTGTATCACTCACTCCGCCTGTCTGTGTTCACTCCTTTTAGCTTCTATTTTCATTGGCAAAGCTTGCAAACAGCTGGCCATATTGTGACTAAAATGTCAGTTACATAATATTAACATCTCGTTTATTGAACTATTGTATAAAGCAATATCACTGTGTATTCAGTGCAACAACCCTCGAGCGCGTGATAATTAACAGGCACCTCCCAGTCAGCTCTCAGAGATCCACCGATGGAAAACACTATCACTCAGACACAAGAGAATGAGTTCCTCCAGGAATCACAGATGGAAAATGGGCACTTAAAACACTTCTCACGGGATAATCAAACGTAAAAACTGTGTGTGTGTGTGTGTGTGTGTGTGAAAGAGAGATGAGAGAACAATTATCCGCTCGTGGCACTAAACAGCTCCTATGACAATGTAAAGTGTTTTTCACAGATGCGACACTTTCAATTATTCTACACAGACATCAGAAGTACAGCACAAACGAGCACGTACAGTAGCGTATTCCTGTGTTCACTCAACACAGGGGATTTACATACGGGAAACAAACATGACAAGTGAAGAACGCCACTGTTACATGACAAAGCAGAGGATCGTGATTCAAAGAGCATGCAAATGACACGAACATTAGTCCAGCTAAAAGATCACGAATCACGGATTCAAACACCCACACGATCTCATTCCTAAATGACAACGATAAACCTTTGACAAATACGATCACAGCAAACATTAAATATATAAAAGTTTACAGTAAAAGTTTATTAAACATATAAAAGTTAAAGTTCGGATATAAACACTGATGTTTATGGTGGTGATCAAAATGATGTAAATCACCATTTATAAGTAACTTGACGCTTCAGATAAACATTGTATCAATTACATTGTTACACCAGTAGGTGGCGACAAGTGACGGTTAAAAATGTATTTGTCATTGAATCAATCATTCAAGAGATTCGTTCAAAAAACGCTGATTCATCCAGTCATGAAACAAGTGAAGTCTATATTCGGTGAGTCATTGAATCATTCAAGTGATTTGTGCAAAATGCTGATTCATCCAGCAATGAAACAGGTCTTTATTAATGAGTCATTGAATCATTTATTTAGGAGATTCTTTCAAAAACGCTGATTCATCCAGTAACAAAACAAGTCTTTATTAATGAGTCATTGAATCATTCATTCAAGAGATTCGTTCAAAAACACTGATTCATCCAGTAATGAAACAAGTGAAGTCAATGAATTTTAAAATGAAAAAATGATCCAAATTAATTAAATATACTTAAATAGACTGCAGCAATTAATATTTTGTCAGAACCTCTAGTAAATTATATTATTTTGTCTATTCAGAATCGCGGGAGAATCGTGATCTCTATTTTAAACCTAATCTTTTATTTTAAATTAAAAGATTCTCAGTTTATCCAGAATCGTGCAGCTGGAAAAAATGGTGTAATGGTGGAAACAATTCTCACTTATAAATTGCAAGTAAATTTCACAAATAATTACAAAGTAATTAATTAATTAGCAAGTAACTGAATTAATTTGTAAAAAAAAAAAAAAAAAAAAAAAACAGTGTAACTTAAGCCACTATACAAAAATTGGACAAAGACTGCAGGGCGACGCAAAGAGGACAAAACTTTAATACTTAGTGGTTTGTTCACTAACACTAACCAGGAACACATTCCAGCACTGATTGAATCTCAGATCCAGACGCTGAACTCTGGAATCTGATTCTGCACTCAGATGTGAGCTAGAGACGAGTCACGACAGGTTAACAACCATGAGAGGGTTTCAGCATTCACACACACACACACAGTCAGAAAACCTCCTCAACACACACATCTCGGAGTCTATCCTGCGCTATCATGACACTGACGACAGGACATCCAGTGGATGTGATGATCATCATGAGGCTAGAGATGATCACAAGGCTTTATTCATCAAGGGAACGAGGGAGTGTGAGATGTTCATGGTAACAAACTCGTCCTGTGATGGAAGATGATGATGAAAATGCCATTTTAATATTGATTTCCATCTGCAGTTTGACATTTTGTTTGACAGAAAGAAGAGTGATATAGACGATGAAAGGAGATTATGTGTCTAATATTTTGAAATATTTTTTAGGGTTAATATTATAACATTACATAACTAACATAAAATTGTATAAAATAAATAGCTTTACACAATTTACTTTAAATTTTTTTTTTAATTTTATTCAATTTACTTAAAACTAATAAGTAGATATTTATTTATTAATCTAAATAATAATAATACATAATATACATCATTATAAATATAATTAAAATCAATAAAAAATTGTAATTAATTTATTTATTTATTATTTAGAATAATAAATCTAAATAAAATAAAAATAATTCATTTATAAACTTATTTTACTTCTATAAAAATATGTTTATTAAAAAAAAACATAATAATAAATACAACTTATTTTACATAACTTACTTTCACAAACACAGACTTGATTTTAAAAAAGTTGCACAATACTGAAGAAAACTGTGATATATGCGATAACTCGTTAAATAATGCGATATGCAATACGATAATGCTTAAAGTGTGTAAAATAAACTTAAATTATCTTTAAAATATATTTAAAATTATATAACCTACATGTGTTTCACATTCTTTTTGTGACAAGAAAATATCCCCACAACTTCTGAAAGTGAACATCAGTGTGTTACTGTAGCGTAAGAAGTGTTATTTTAACATCAGGGGGTTCAGGGTTATCCTACATTAGGGTTATTTAACAACAGAAACTGAATAATCAAATGTAAAAATAAAACACTGCTTAGTTAATTAAATAAATACTGATTCTTATTAAAGCTACAAAAGTTATTCAGCCAAGAGCAGCGAGTGATTTTCTCTTTGTCTTCTGTTCATCATGACCCCAGTTATTGCAAGCTGTTGCGATATGCCTATCGCGATAAATACATGATATTTTGATAATTTCGATATATTGTGCAGCCCAAGTAGTTAGCAGTCAGTAATCTCAAAAATTGCCTTATTTACTGCCCATTTACCACTAACACCGACCAACTGGGTGCGGTTACCAACCAACAATAATAATGGCTGACAAAAGCACAAGAAAGGAATAAAGAAATGGAGCAAGAATAATAGACACTAGAAGCATGGAGAAGAGGATGAACGGGAGAGAGAGACCAACAGGCTCCCGTGAAGTCTTCAGGGGCCGTCCACAATCACAAACACTGCAATAAAGGGGCCATTCATTCCCGTCCCGGGCCGAAGTTACTGGTTACACACATTTAAACTCAATGAGTAATTGAGAAGCGGCTCCTCCGGGACCTTTAATCCCCCTAGGCTAGCAGTTTCATTACCCGCCGAAACCCTAATTCATGCCTTAACCACTGAGCGTCCGCAGCTCTGTTAGTGTTAGCAAACCCTCACTAGAACAAGCAAACACAAACGGCACTGACAAACTCGTGTAAACAACTGGATTTCCATTCCAACGAAAGCTATTAAAACCCACTCACAGACACATGATGACAAATGCATGGCCATTATATTTAATCTTCCTTGTGCTATCTTTAGTTCACCCATTTTTAACCGCTCATCTTGCAAATGTGCTGGAATTATAAAGGGGAAAAAGCTTTGTTGTCGTTGTTGGGTAAAGCTTGTGTTTTAAGCATGCACTGATCTGGTGAAACGCACATGACATGAACTGCACTGTTACTGGTTCAACAGGTTCACCTTCTTTTGCAGGAAGGATCAACGTGACTTTCTCACACTTCGTTTTATGTTTTCTCGTGTCTCAGAAGAACACATCATATTTCCCAAAGGAGATCGTACAAACATAAAGACAAGGGATCACGTTCCCATAACTGTGTTCAGATCAGATCAGCCGTACTGAGCTGTACAATCAGTGAAATGCAATCTATTCTAGAGGATCAAGAAACAATACTACAAATTACAGTGAGATTTTCATATGTTTGCTAGGAGGTTGCAAAGGCATCTGAGTTTTGCATTAAGGATTGTTGCTAGGCAGTTTGGACCCCTGCCAGGACATTTTGGTGGTCGCCGGGGCGTTGCTATGCAGCTGCTATGGTGTTCTAAGTGGTTGCTAAGTTTTTGTGCCACTAAGCATGTTGCTATGTAGTTGCTAGGGTGTTGCTATGTGGTCACAAAGGCATTCTGAGTGCTTTAAACATGTTTCTATGTAGTTTCTAGAGTATTCTGAGATATCGATATGATGTTGCCGAGGTGTTTAGAATGGTTTAAGCATATTGCTATGCTGTTGCTAGGGTGTTCTTGGATGTTATGTGGTTGCTAAGGCATTCTACAAGGTTTAAGCTCATTGCTATGTAGGTGCTAGGGTGTTCAGGGATGTTGCTAGGGTATTGCCAGTGTGTTCTGGAATGTTATGTGGTTGCTAAGGCATTCTGAGTGGTTTAAGCGCATTGCTTTGTAGTTGATGTGTTATGGAATGTTGCTAGGGTGTTGCCAGGGTTTTCTGGGATGTTATGTGGTCGTTAAGGCATTCTGAGTGGTTTAAGCTCATTGCTATGCAGTTGCTAGGGGGTTCCGGGATGTTGCCAGTGTGTTCTGGAATGTTTTGTGGTTGCTAAGGCATTCTGAGTGGTTTTAGCCCATTGCTATATAGTTGCTAGGGGATTCCGGGATGTTGCTAGGGTGTTGCCAGTGTGTTCTGGAATGTTATGTGGTTGCTAAGGCATTCTGAGTGGTTTTAGCCCATTGCTATGTAGTTGCTAGGGTGTTGCCAGTGTGTTCTGGAATGTTTTGTGGTTGCTAAGGCATTCTGAGGGGTTTTAGCCCATTGCTATGTAGTTGCTAGGGTGTTGCTATGGCATTCTGAGTGGGTTTTTTAAGCATGTTTTAAACCCTGTCCTGATGCAGTGCTATGATTTGCGACAGCTTGTTTTTCTACAATCGACCATTAGCAAGTTTCTCAAGCAAAACTCTCACACTGAATGCTGATCAACAACAGGTGAAAGGGAAACCTCAGCAAAAAGGCCACAGACTGGAAACTTTTACTCTAAAGGAAGCACAAAGTAGGAAGCAAGCAAAGCACAGAATGATCGTCACACATGCAGAGATAAACACGAAGAAACAGGAAGTACTTCTGAATCTGGAGCAAATTAGGTCTCATTAAAACCAAAGTGCAAATCAACACATTGCATTGCATGACTACAAACTCAACGATTAAGGAGAGGCCCACTTCAAACGACATGCCTGCTAAAAAAGAAATAAAAAGAAAACAGTTACCTTATTTAAACACACAATCTTTCTTTTTCCATCCTATACAAACACACACACACCCTTCATAGAGAACAGAGACAGAAAAGTGAACTAGGAACAATCCGTGCAGCGAGGGCTCGTTCCCAGACTCACGCTCGCTGAACTAGTTAACCTGCCTTTCAACTTGTTTGCCTGAAAGTTCCCAGAGATGTGTTCAGCGAGGCGGACACGTGAAACAGAGGGTTCACTGAGACAGACTCAACATACACACATCTGAAGGCACGGATCCACACCGCTGGCCCAGACTTCACTGAACAATCAGTATGGCACTCATCATATCGGCTAAGCACAAACAACACTGAGAATTAGTGATGCTAAAACTAAGGGTGCGTCTCAATCAGAGAGTTTGAGATATTTCGATTCCAATTCTGCTTTTCATTCCCAGTTTCGATTCCAATATGGTAAAAAAAAAAAAAAAAAAAAGAAGTCAAACGTTTAGATATCAAACATATTCTGTCATATCTGCTGAATACCATGAATATTCTGAATACCTGTATACAAAGAAACAAAAATCAGCAGCCTAGAGAACATCTAAGTAATAAACTACTAAACTAACTAATCAAACATTATTAAAGACAAGTATACACTCAGTAATACAATAGGAACAAATAAGAAAATTAGCAATACCACAACTAAACAAAGTTCAGAAATTGAAGACAAAATGTAAGATAATACTGCATAGTTGTTGTTTTTTTAACAAAGAAAATAGATCAATCCTTAGTTACAAAAGTTATTCAGTCAAGATCAGTGAGTGATTTTCTTTTTCTCTTAACATTAATGACATGGACAGCGGGAATATTAGGCTCCTGTCACTTTAAAAGCTAATGCACGGATCCAATACACTGTTACACACGAGTTTTCTTTCTAAACTGTTTACGTTCACTTTAGACCCGCTCGGTTTACAAGGATATTTTGGCATAATTTTGCGTGCATTTGTCCGTTCAAGCCCGAGACGACGTGAGAGAGAACTCAACTCGGTATTCGAGCACTACATGAGCGGCGGCTCTGGATGTTCCCGGCACAGAAAACAGCGCAAAAGTGCCGAATTGAGTTCTCGTTGTACAATGAAGATGTTGTCATGTGAGTGACCATCAGTGTCCCAATGTGTAGTGAGCAAGGGTCCTTAACAGTGACCACGACATACTGACTAAGTACTTAATGCACTCTACATTGTGTGTGTTGAAAGATTCCTCAAATGAGAAGAGGTGTGTTATTTCTCAACTAAGTGGTTCTGTTTACTAACCATCTATTAACCCTGGAAACATGGTAAAAACACACTCAGATGTGCTAGTCAGTGTGTTTACTTATCAAGATCACTGAAGATAACTAGTTTCCGCCAACATATCTACCACCATTTTTACATTTAATGTTACTATCTGGTACAAGTCACCACTCAAACATTAAATAATATTAAATATATTAATATAATAATTAACATGGTCAATTCTCTAAAAGGATTTCAAAATCTGTGCTTGCAGTCGGCGGATGTAGGTTAGTCGAGTAATCCTTGAGGTTCAGATGTTAGTAGGTTAAGCTGCATTGACTGTGTGTGTGTGTGTGTGTGTGTGTGTGTGTGTGTGTGTGTGTGTGTAGCCACATCAAGAATTCATGTGACAGGGAAATCCCATAATGTCCAAATGACAACCTGCACAACCACTTAAAACACATCTCTGCAGCTCTTATGAATATATAGTGAAAAAATAATGCAAATTATTGTTACAAAGCTGTAAAAACTGATTTTTCACCTGATTCTGGGATATATTAATGATAATTCCATGCATCAATAACCCCATGCTGTGTTGCATTAGTTTAAAAAAAAAAAAAAACAGGCTGAGGGGAAAATATGTGACCCTTACGAAACTGCATTGTGGTAATACCATAGTGATGCTTTCGAATAATACCAAGGTATTTGAGATAATACAAGTCCAAAAGCCATGCCACAATTACAAAAGGGTACTACTGTGTTTTGGACATGGACCAATGCATTCTTGTAAATGCCATTTAAATAATCTAGAGTGGTGATATTATCACTATACCACAGCACTTTTTGAAAGATCCAACAAAACATGGTATTACCATAGTATTTGTGTAGTACAGTAGAGCACTATGGTAAAGCACTACAGTAAACCTTTGATGTGGAAACGTACGATACGACGCGTGGCAGCAACGGAGGCTCGTGAGATTTAATCGTGTAACCATGGAAACCGCTACAATATATCAGCGTGTCCAGCGATCGGAAGATTAATAGTAACACTTATTCGCTCGCTGCCGGTTTATTGCCAATAAAATAACACAGAATCTTACCTTTCCTGCTGAATTAATACTCCTTGTGACTGGATACACGCGTAACTATGTTGTTAAACGATATTCCGCGAAAATAACACGCAGAGCAGCGGCTGGAGTCGCGAAGAATCAGTTTATCGGCGGTTATTCGCGGGAAGCGCTGAAATCCACCGTCTTCCCGGACGCCATGACTAAACGACTGATCCCGAACTGAACTGATACAATAAAACACCGCCTCCAGCCTCCAACACCCGCACTACAGCCTCACACAGCAGAACCGATGGGAACAGCGACACCTGGCGGACGATTCAAACTCACCCTGGTTACAATGTTGCCAAGTCCGCGGTTTTCCCGCGAAATTGGGCTTTTATGTACAGTAATCAACATTTGAAGTGGATCAAAACCTTTCATCAAAGTTATATGCATTTCGAACAATACCGGTTTTTGTCTTAGGACAACTTTGATTCACTTTTTTTGATCCACTTCCAATGTTGACTAGGCTACTGTATAGTATTATCTGATACCATCACTGCCATAGTAGTTTTGTAAGGGATGGTTAATAATGGCTATGTAAGCAAAATGGTACCAAACCATCTAACGGTTAATTCTCAGAACATTCTGGTGACGTTCTCTTAAAGCAAAAAACAAACGTTCTTCCAGAAACAGTAATATAATGTTTGTTCAAATTTATCCGGTCTTTAGTAATGTTCTCAAAACGTTCACGGAACTTTTGTCTGAAGGATTTATTTGAACGTTCTTCAGACGTTCTTTTTTTTTTTTTTTTAAATGTTGCTTGTTTCAGAACGTTCAGAGAACATTCTAAAGTAACGTTCACGCGTTTTTAGAACATTTTAAAAAGTGTAGAACATCAAAAAGAATTCAAATAAATCGTTCAGGAACATAAAATCCTTTTTACAGTTTTATAAAGTACTGTGATGAGAAACAGCGCCACCAATCTGTGGAAACAACACTAAGTCTAAAAATGCATTACTATTGATATTTTAGGCAACACTTTATTTTAGTGTCATTGCTACATGTAGTTGCTATAATTATAAATCATGCTTAATTATATGCAACTAACCCTAAACCAAACCTAATCTTAATCCTATAGTAAGTACATGTAGTTAATATTTCTCAGTACTGAAATGTATAATTACACTGTAACAAACACATTAAAATAAAGTGTAACCAGATTTTATGTAATACAATGGGATTTTGAAATATGGGATTAGGATTTATTAAAAAAGGACCCAACATTTTATTTCCCTATAAATGCATAAATTCCCAACACTGCTCCCAGAGGACAGATACACTTTCAATCGCTGTCAAAATACTTGTCATTGGTACTGTAATTATGAAATAATAGTTTAGAGCCAGCTATGAACTACAATAAACATGACAACAGAAGAAAAATCTTTGAGGATTTTAAAACTTCAAGACACTAGTACTTGTCAAAAGTAGTGTTGGGATAATCTAACAGGATTCATCCATTCATTCCAGTTAGAATCCATTATAGAACTTTTACTTTATCAGAAAGTAAATGAAGTGCAGCTTTCGTTCAATACTGGGTTTGACTAAAACTCAATGTCATTTACTTTAAAGTAGGTAGGCAGCACAAGTTTTATAATTGTGTTTATATGCACTTTTGAAAACTACAAACACGCCGATTTAAGACTGATGTGACAATAGAACTTATCTTTTCCTATTCACTCATAATCTTCTCTAGTTACCGCTGTAAAACCATAAAAGATCAAAGTGAACAGCTTTGAGTTTCTGTTTTATGTAAACTCTTGTTAAAAACAAGCATTCAAGTGAGAAAACCTTCTGAACAGTATATTAATGTAACTTTAAATTCACATTTTAATTGAATTGAATGTAAATAATCACTGGATTCCTTGAGCAAATGAAACACTGACGCAGAGTTCATCATGTCTTGCAGCTTTAATACTGAAAGTGTTGTAAAATGATGAACCAGGATAGATTGAATATCATAGAAATGCTCCATGGACATGTGACCACCAATAAGCCAACCGGCTTCAGACTTGTGCATTTCCTTCATATATCAGAAGCCCTGAACCCAGAGTCCCGGTTTTCCCGTGTCGTTTATTTCATTGCATGGATTAAGAGAGCCAATGACACACACTGTTAGCCATGTGACACAGATATCATCAGCGAAGGAGGAGCAAACCGATGCCCATCTCTCCCAAACATCACTTCCGGCCCTCGGGACCGGCGTCGAAGAGAACAAAACAAAAAGAAACAAAAGTCGACGACATGACCGCTAAATCATCGCTCTATTGCATTCGAGCTCAACCAACACGAGTCCATTTCAGACGGATCCGTCTCAGAGTCGGAGAAAACAGCTTCGGCTAGGATCGACAGACACACGAGTTGTGACAAAACAACTATAACTGATCTCGTAAGGGAGAAAAGCACAATTTCTACATCAGAAATTCTTAAAGAACTACGATGGATGACGGTTAGTTTCATTTCATACCCCTAATCCCCCCCGCATCCGCTCCAGATGAGGGTTTGTGAAGCCGTCGGCCCTTTTTGAGGCGATACACACACACACACACACGCTCGCTGGAGCCTCGGCCCGGTTGTTGTTGTAGAAGACTTTGAGATATTAGGTCCAGACGGCTCAGAGGCCCAACACAGACTCAAGTCACATGACCATTCATTGTTCGAAAAAGGGAAAGGGCCAAAAATCTAGATGTGGAATTCCAGGTGCAAAGTTTTTTTTTTAAATCCTCATTAGATGGGCTGTTTTACAGGGTTAAGGCTTCGCTCGCTCACTCAGGCCGAGTTCAGGAGGTCCTGGATGGCCTTCTGCTGCGTCTCATTGAGTGCCGACACACACTGCGTCCAGAGGCCTCCAGAAACCTGAAAACATCGAGCACACAGTCACACATTTGACTCGTGAAATGTCATGCAAATTCTGCTTGGGACAAACTAGAGCTAAAAAAGTACATTTGACTAGGATGTGCATGTGTGTTTGCTCTGAAAAGGGTGACTTCGACCAGTACATACTTAAAAAAAAAAAAAAAAAAAAAAAAGGATAAATATATATTTCGCAATATTTACCTCTAAATTTTAAAGGTGCATTGCGCAAGTCTCTGAGTTTTTGCAGAACTATGCCCCCTCTGGCGACAAGCGAAACTGCAATATATGCAATTTAATAGGCCCAGTCTCAAATTCCGACCCGAATCCCTCTTATTTATTTTACTGTACAGGATTATAGAGGCAATCGCAGTGATCAGAGAAGGGCTCATTCAGCCCATCAGGCAATTGTTCAAGCATGTATGGGTTAGAAAAACGGGTATTTTTAACATGAAATGTTGCGCAATGCACCTTTAATGTTAGCTCGTATTATAATACTGACTGATAGACTTTAAAGAACAAAGATAATGTTATTTAAATGCATCAATAGTTAATTAAAATGCATTTACATGACAAGGGTGACAAATCAGATATCACTACATATGTAAAAGCATAAATTGTATAAAACATTTTACAATAATATTTCCATATAAATTTCAATATAGGCTAAAGTTAAAATACATTTTTTGCATTTTACTACATCTTTTAACAAAAAAACAATTTGATAATTATATGCATTAATAAAATAGCAATATTTAGCTACATTAATGTTTGAAAACAGACTACATGATATAAAGTAAATAAATCAGCCCTTTGATGTTCAATGTTATTCACATTTTAAAAGAGTGGCTTTCCGATTACAGAAACCATCAGTTTGAACAGGCATTGCTTCTAATTATTTTAAATATATAATGCATGAAAACAGTAAAAATCCTGTTTGAAATCACCTTTAAGTCCCTTTAAGCACCAATATAATATAATTAAAGCATAATGCTTATCCTGTGCTGAAAGCTTCATTTTTTTTAGCTAAAAATAAGAATTTTGCATCCAAATTCTGGATCAATCTGAGATTTTTCACAAGTCTGTCTCTAATAAAGCATTTGTTCATATTAAAAATGACATGAAACTCACTTGTACTTGACGAATAACATTGGCCAATCGTTTGCTGCAGTCGCCGTCACCTTTAATCGACTCATTGGCAACGCCGTCAGCGATTATGGTGAAAATCTTGGGAAGGTTCGTATTATCGGGTCCGAGAACGATGGGATTGTTACTGTGGGAGGAAACCACATTAAACTCAAACTGCAAACCGGCACATCCAAATCTCCCAGAGTTCACGTCAGGCAACAGACGCTCACCTTTCGATGAGGTCACAGAGATAGTTAAGCGTGTGGACCGCCTCCTCTTTATCCTCGTTGAGTGGCAGCCAGGACAGCCAATGAGGGAGGACTTCAGTGACGTTGACGCACTCTGGCCGGTACTTCATGACTTTGGCCACAGCGGAGATGCAGTTCTCTGTGGCGTTGACGTTCTCTTTAACTCTGGAGTCTGCGGACTGGATCACACCCACAAGCAGCGGGACGGCCTCTGAAACAACAACGACAACATGCTTCAATATGTGACCCTGGATCACAAAACCAGTCGCACGGGTATATTTGTGCCAATAGCCAACAATACATTGTATGGGTCAAAATGACCAATTTTTCTTTTATGCCAAAAATCATGAGGATATTAAGTAAAGATCATGTTCCATGAAGATATTTTGTAAATTTCCTACCGTAAATATATAAAACGTTTATTTTTGTGAGTGAATGCAGCACAATCGTGAACAAAAATGAACAACTTTAAAGGAGATTTTATCAATGTTTCGATTTTTTTGCACCCTCAGATTCCAGATTAAATAATTGTATCTCGTCCAAATATTGTCCTATCCTAACAAACCATACATCAATGGAAAGCTTATTTATTCAGCTTTCATATGATGTATACATCTCAATTTAAAAAAAATTGACCCATGTGACTGGTTTTGTGGTCCAGGGTCACATATAAACCCTGACGTGAGGCACTATGAGGTCCACGACGCAGAAAACACGGACGTAATCCTGTCACAACTGGAACTCACTGCAAAGAACTGTTCAAATTAAAGTGCAAAAGTCTAGCATTAAATCTGGAGTCTGCATGTTCTGTGAATGACTACACACACACACACACTGAAGGACGTGGTGTTTTCAGCATAGATCTGCCGTCTCACTATACGAGAACATGAACTTTATCTGCATTTCACCGTTTCATTTGAGAACTATCAGATGCACACAGAAACCCCAAAGATCTTCACTATAAACCCACCAAAACTAACAGATATATTACTAAATGTACAGTAGAATATACTTAAATTAAAACTCAAAGAATCTCAGAAGTTTCTTCCATGTTTTAATTTGAACTAAATCTGCACCACTTTATTTGCCCAAACTTAACGAGTCCTTTTATTTCTTCAATCAATTACATTTTCAAAGATTAAAATCATTCATGTTTTATGTCTTTGATTACTACCATTTGATAATTGTATTAAAATCATAAATCCAGTACAAGACACAGAATTGCTGAAGATAATAGGGCCCTATTACTGAAAAATTAATGAAATTAAATTGATTAGACTAATCTGATTAAACCATTAAAATTGAATCGAGAAAAATAATTTCATAGGGCCTTAATTTGTTAAACTTGTAATAATGAAACATACAATTTGCTTAAAAAAAAAGTGTTAGTCATTACAATTAATTAGATGTGCTTATTGACGACTACAATTTTAATTGCAGCCATTAAAATGGAATCGAGAAAAAAATACAAGGTGGAAAAACTACTTTATAAAGCCCTAAAAGTGGAAAAACTACTTTATAAAGCCCTAAAAGTGGAAAAACTACTTTATAAAGCCCTAAAAGTGTAATTTGTTCAATTTAAATTGTTATTATACAAGTCTCATTATTTCAATTAAATAGATATGTTTCTTGACTAACTGCAAATTTAATTTAACTTAACCAAAATGACACATTTAGGGCCCTATAAAGAGAGTTTTGTGTTTTAAGCGTGCAGTGCAGCAGAGGTCACCCCACCTGTGAACGCAGGCCTGTAGTTCTCTCCTCCAAACTGAGCCATGACCCCGACACCGTACGCCGCCGCCTGCCTGACCTCCGGGCTCGTGTCACACAGCGACTGCATCATGGGCCGCAGGAAGCACTCGGCGTATTTAAAGGAAGACGGGCTGCAGTGTTCGACGATGTCATCGAATATGCACAGACCCCACTGTCTGTCGGCCCAGGGTCTGTGTGGACACTGTCAGGAACAACATGAGGATGTTAATAAACTGAGGGGTGCGCTTCCCAAAAGCAGCGTTAGCCAACTATGGTCGCAAGTTCAACGAGTCGGCGTTTCCCGAAACCATCGTTCCAACGAATATTCGCAAACAGTGTGTGTTTGGAGCGACAGATCTCGACCTGTGATTAGAAACAGTTTCTTGTTTGCATGACATGTGGACTCAAATCCTTATCTCCAGCCAAATAAACAAGCTGACATTCAGTATAATCTGTATCCAGGGTCCGTACACCTTTTCCAAGGTCAAATTCAAGCACTTTCAAGGTCCAGAGCGCAAATCACTCTGTATTTGAAGGGCCACATTTTATTTCTCCATTTAATAAACAAACTATTCAGTCAGATCGGTATTTGTTGTGAAAGTTACAATTTCAAGCATTTTATCCAAAATTTAAGCACTTTAAGGATTTCAAGCACCCGTACGAACCCTTTATATCTTTCATTTAGAATGCATACAAATGTCATTTATGTCTGAGTTGGTCAAGAAAGCACCGTTTTTGAAGAGTGTGCATGTGTGAACGTGCTCGACTATGTAAGAACGAGCCTATGATTGAATCTGGAAATAAAGCAAAATAACTGAGAAAAATTTGAATTAGTCCTCAGATGTAATGTCTGCAAATTAATGCTAGTTTTTGCTATAAATTAATCTCAAACAGATTCATTAAAAGTAGTTATCACTCCACCACCTGCGTGACATTAACCAACGTGGCTGATCAACCAATTTGCGACAATACGGTTTCGGGAAACAGTCATGACGAGCTAAGCTGATTTCTTCAAGGATGCATCGTACTAGCGGTCGACCGATATTGGTTTTTGATGGCCGATGCCGATATCTTTATATTTATTTCAATCAATATTTTATAAATTTTAAATAAATTAGACAACAAGTCTTTAAAATAAACATACTTATACTTTAGATGGCAACTTCTTGAATCTGCAATCCTATTACAGTATGTTTCACAAATAAAGTAATTGTTAAAACATATGAATATGCCAATAAAAAGGAAGTAAACACTAACATTGCACTCAGTAATCTGGTAATATTGTGTGCACTGGTAATCATTGTTTTCCAAATAAAGAGAAGGTAATGCTAATGTCACATACATCACACAGTGAAAACGATATGAATATGACAACTGGATATAGCACAGCATATTTTAAAATGAAGGATTTAAAGTTTTTCGATCGCGTCTCCTGTGAAGCTGATCTTCTGTTCGCATTCACTCACTTCGCACACTTCACAAGATATCACAGCTGGAGTCCATTAAATCTGCAAGGTTTGAGAAATTAAATGTTTATTAGATATTCAGAGATTTGTTTAAACGATGTAGATGCGCATTTGCTGAATGTTGACAGTAAATAAAGTATTTTAGCCTAATTGTTTGCCTTTTCTGTAACAAATAATATAAAAGCAACACTTTACTTTTTCACATACCATTTACTTTGTTTACCAGTTCTGTCTAACAAAGTATTAGATATGACTGACAGAGATCGTAAACTAAGACGGAGAATGTGAGTGAGCTCTGTGTGATCAGAGTGTGGTGTTCTCAGCGCCGCCCGTCAAAATAAAAGTCCGGAGCGACGTCAAAATAAAAGTCCCGCTTCCAAAAACATCAGCCAATGAGAAAAACTTATCGGCCGATGCCGATATTTTAAAAGTGCCGTGGCGAACCACTACATCATACTATAGTAGAGAAGCACACCGTAGTACAGGAAACACTCAAGACTGAACGAGTTCACTCACGATCAGATTGACTATGAGCTGCAGCAGCTGCTCGAACCACGGGAGAACCTTCTCTCTGTAACTGCTGAAGATCGAGTGCAGGATGTCCGACACCTTGGTCAAGATGTAAACGTCATTCTCGTCCTGAAACACACGTGAGAAACATGGAGATCAAGAGGAGCTTTAAAACGAGGGCAAACTAACATTCAGAACCTGTTAGACGAGCAGCACACCTCATCTTGTAACGTCTCCTCAACCTGCTCGTCATAGTCTTCATCTTGTCGTTTGGCTGAAGAGAAAAGATTTGTATAACAATACATTATATGGGTCAAAATTTGATTTTTTTTGCACCCTCAGATTCCAGAATAGTTGTATCTCGTCCAAATATTGTCCTATCATTAGGGTTGGGTATCGTTTGAATGTGAACGATTCCGATTCCGATTCCTTGTTTCGATTCCGGTTCCTAACGATTCTCGATTCCGATTCTTTTAAGAGGCAGGGTCAAAAAAAGTTGATAAATTTTAATTCTATGAACTTTTTACTTTTTATGAACTTTACTATGAATTTCTCACAGGGATGTTTTCAACTACAACCTAAATATCAAATCTATTTTAATTTGTTTTAGGATATTTTAAATGAGCTAGCTAACCAACGGTCTTTCTGAAGGAAATAGTCTGACCTTCTCCATCAATTGCTATTTTCACAGCTAAAATGGGCTATCAGGTAAAATAGGCTAAATAAGGTTGTTTACACATGTGTAAATGTGTTTTCATGATTTATTTTTTTATTTTATTTTTTTTTACGTTCGCCGGCATCGTGCGCAGTTTTCAAACGGACGAGCAGAGGACAGGAGAATATGGTTGTAACTTGCAAGATACCGAACAATAAGAAAACATCATACAAGTACGTTTTTAAGGTTTAACGTCAGGGTTGTTTGCTCGGAATACATTTTATGAGACGCTGTGAGTTAATAAGGGAACACACATCGTCTCATAAAATGTATCGGTTCGCAGTTTAGCATAATCCAGATATGCTTACTTCAGTTCAGAATAGGGCTAGAAATGATCAAATTGGTAACTTAGACAGCCGTTCCTTCTTCCGGTCTGCGGACTGTGAATCGAAACTAGGAATCGAAATTTTAACTTTTGAACGATTCCAAAAAAAAAAAAAAAAAAGCAGCTAGTCCCGGATCCAATCGATACTCGATATTCGATACCCAAGCCTACTGATCATAAACCATACATCAATGGAAAGCAGCAAATTCAAATTGACCCATGTGACTGGTTTTGTGGTCCAGCACTAGAGATGTGTGCAACGACTAATTAAAACTAGGGATGGCGAAAACAATTCTCTTGACCGACCACCGAGCCTCATTAGCCGGTTGAAACCGGTTAACCGATTAGTTTATAATACGCTACGCTATTTGAAATAACAGTCATTTAGAGCCGCGCCTGCAATTTCGCAACTGTCACCGCTCTGCCTCCCGTACGTCACTTTTTTTAAAATCCCCTACAGCGCGAAACATGAGTCCCGCAAACGCGGCGCCGGGGAGCTTGTATGTAATCAGAGGACAAAAAAACCTTTAGTCCACCGTCTATAATAGTCTAATTTAGAGATCACTTTTTTTTTTTTACCGACTGCCGACAACTTTGATCGGTTAACGTTGATACGGTCAACCATCAGTCAAACGGTCATCGGTTAACATCCCTAATTAAAACTCACAAATTTGAGTATTAGAGATTGCAATAGGCTGAAAAAAAAAGAAAAAAAAAAGAAAAAAAAAGAAGTTTGATCCTGCCTTTAAAGGAGAATAAAGCTTTTTATGAAAATGTGAACACAAGCAAGTTTATTATGAATCAAATGAGCAAAATTGCTATAGGAGTTCAGTTGTTTTTAAATAACCTGGCAAAAATAAAAATAAATCAGCAATTTTTAATGGAATAAACTACATTTTACAAAATATTCACTTAGAAAACGGTTATTTATACTGTCATTTTTACTGTATATCAAATAATCAGCCTTGGTGAGTATAACAACAACTCCTGTGCGACTCACCTTGTCTGACCTCCTGGTTTTTAAAATGCTCCTCTAGTTTGCCTTTCAAAATGCCTCCCAGCTCCTCAAAGTGTTCGTTGTTCAGGCACCCGTCTCCCATCAGCTCGACACACTAAGAGTGATGACATTAATTAGAATAACGCACACAAACACCGAACAAGTCGCATTTTCTATTTTTACAGTCCACTGAACAGTTCTGGTGGACTCAAGCAGAATGAACAGCGTGAATCACCTTAGCAAACGAGTGCATGATTTCTGACAGCACGTCCGAGTCGGGTTCGGTGCCGATGGCTTTGATGAGGGCGTCACACATGAAGTGCCACATCTGAGTGAGGTATTCTGGGCCTCTGACGCGAGCGCACTCCAGCAGAAGAGGCATGGACTCGGCGGCCGCCACTCGCACACGTCAAGACTGAGTTAAGGACGCTAACAGAGTCTCAACATACTTCTGAAATGGTACCAGCAACAACAGATCCAAGAACAAGCAAACGAGATCTGCATAAACCAGGAGCATAATGTAAGACTAGCGTGATAAAACATTAAATGGCATATGAATAATTGCCTGATATACAGAATGAAATGTCGAACATATGAAGAGAAAACGACTGAAGCTTTGATGGACTCAATCTATGTTTTGATCATCGTTCTGAATCAAATCGGGATAAAGTCTTTGAATAAATCATGATTTATTAAAAGTTGTGAATGACAATATGCGCTGGCAACTTTTAGCACTGGTGGGGAAAGAATTAAGAAGATACATTTACTACAATTAAAACCAATTATTTGCGATTATCAGTTGTGAAACTTTAATTTTTAATTAACATCTCTAGTATAGATTTTTGGAAGTGAATCGGTGTAAATCAGGTGTAAAATTGTGCATTTCTTATTTGTGAATGCTAAACTGCATTTTATACCATCTAAAAGCATTGTTAAAATCTAGATATCAGCATTGGATGACCATTAAACGGCAAAATGTGCTGAAGACGAGTCATTTTAGTCTCAGGAAGGATATCATCATGAAAGTAGAACTTGAGCAGAGGGACCATCAGCTTGACGACTTGCTCCGTATATTCGACGAAACCTTCCTTCAGCTCTTTAGCATAACACACCTGAGGAAGAACAGACAGAGGAAATTCAATCTTTCAAGTAATTCAAAGGAACATTTTCACTATAACATGCCAGTAATCTGGGTATTGTGCAAAACTGTAGGGCTGGGAATCGATTCCAATAAGAATCAATTCCTCGATTCTGAGGCTTTGGGAATCGATTCCAAAAAGAATCAATTCCACGATTCTGAGGCTTTGGGAATCGATTCCAAAAAGAATCAATTCCACGATTCTGAGGCTTTGGGAATCGATTCCAAAAAGAATCAATTCCTCGATTCTGAGGCTTTGGGAATCGATTCCAAAAAGAATCAATTCCTCGATTCTGAGGCTTTGGGAATCAAGAGTCGATTCTAAAGATTCAAATCAAGGGGAACCGACTCCTCTGTAAGAGCCTTTTATACATTTCAGAGCTAATCATTCATTCTCTCCCTCGCTATTATTGATTGGAAGCCCGATTCATTTCCACTAACAGTTCAGTTCGGTTACTCCATTGTGTAATGCTTCACCTAGAATGATGTCTAACTGTGTTATGTCACGCTGAAACATTCGATTAATAACACATGGGAACGCATAAAGCTAATTACCTTTCAATGGTGTTTGTTGTCACCGTTTCATTCTGTGGTCCTGCATGTCGAACTTGTCCAAAAATGTAAACTACTGATAAATACTGAGTAGCCTATAGTGGACAAGTTTCCTACATTAAAGGTTTGCACTCAAAGCACAATACACAAACATTGATGCACAGATGCGGACGTGTTCTACGTCTAAAGCATAAAAAAAAAAAAGTATAAACCATGATTTAGCATTACATTGTGAAAATGGCTTGAGCGGAAACTTGAGTGCCGCTCGGACTACGTGTTCTTTCTTTGAATCTTTAGTTAATAAAAAGAATCAAACAAAAGGAAAGAATCGAGTCCGGAACAAGGAATCTGGGTAACACTATATTACAGTGTCCTGTTACACGTAGTTACTACAGTATTACTATAAAATGTGCATAATTACATGAAACTAACCCTAAAACACCCTAATCTTAATCCTAACACTATAATAAGTACATGTAGTTTATTATTACTCCGTATAACAGCATAATTATATATTTAGGTACTCTTTAAAATTAAGTGCAACCAGAATCAGAATAAAACAGCCCTACAAAATTGACTTTTTTGCTAAAAACGTAAGCATGAACCGAGAACATTTACTAGCCATGCAACTGCATTTTTCATGCATCATTTTATTAAAAGTAATAAATTCAGATGAATTTAACACATAATTTTATTCAAATTAATAAAATAAGGAAATGTATTGGTTTACATTAGCAAGACTCAAAACAACTGCTTTATAGCCGAATCAAAGTCATCATAATTGATTAACTTTGCAACGTCAACCGTTTTTAAACTGACTTAAGTTGAATAATGACACTATCATCTGTAGAAAAGCTTCTTTATAGTTGAGTTTTCTTCATAACTATTGAACTTTGCAACATTCACACTGTAACTGGAATGAATGAACGTTTAACTAAATTGAATCCGCTCTAAAAAGACTAACTTGGCTCAGAGTTGAAACCAGTGTTTCCCCACAATGTATTAAGCAGCGGCGGCGCTTTTCAGCGCCGCTGCAAAATCTTCACATGATCAATAATATCACGACATTCACTTACACACGTTGCCATAAAAGGAGCCATTCACGTTCACATGCACATATCTCAAATGTGGACGCGCGGCAAGCGCGCTCATAATAAAAGCGACGCGGCGCGCACGTTTTCAGCATGGACAGATCAAAAGGTGTTCAGGCGCGCCTCAGTTCATGGTTGGCATAGCAACGACAGACGCCACAGGAGAGCGAGCAAGCGCTTGTGCAAAGGAGAAAGCGGTACGAACTTTTCTCCGTTGAAGTCTATGGCTTCGCTGTGTCCATTTTTTTACTGTCTATGGAAAATATGCCGTCCCGCCCCTCCGTGTTTGGCGATACGGTTTCATTCTCGCGCAGCTTGTTTTAGTAACTTTACGTGCGAGTCTTTTCCGCTCCGTGTTTGCGCCGCGCTCTCGGTTCCGAGCATAGATTGTGAGTGTGTGTCGGCGCACTGCGCTCTCTGCTCAATGTTCCGCTCCGTGTTTGCGATGCGCGTTCTGCTCTGTGGTTAACGGCCCAAACCTCCAATCATGTACCAATCACGCACTGGAAAAGCAAAGTCCCGCTCAAATAACGTGAAATTTCTCAGTAGTAGCCTATGCATGGTAAAATTACCTGCTCTGATCACATACTCTGGTAATAATAGCTTTGTATGACTATACTTTATTTTGACAATTAGTCAAAAAATAAATCTGTTAAATCTGAGTATGTTGCATAGAACTGAATGAAGAATAGCCTAATATATTGATGTTTTATATTTTAATATAGGGCTATTTTCTGTCCAATTTGTGTGGACATTTTTCTTTTTTCCCCATTTTTTGTGTGTTTGATTTAATTAGTGATTCTACATTTAAATATTGATTACAAGTTTGGAGGAAATGCAATTAATTGCGATTAATCACAGCAAATTGTGCGATTAATTAGCTTTTTTTTTAATCGATTCCCAGCCGTTATATATATATATTTTTTTTTTTTTTTTTTTTTTTTTATACATAGTGCCCCTTTCTTACATTTGAGCCTCAAAATGTATGTCTCAAAATGTCAATTTCTATCCACAAAACTTGCCAGAAGTCATGGTTTAAGGGGTTATAAAAAAAAAAAATCTTCCGGGGGTGCATGCCCCCGGACCCCCGCGAGCGGCTTGGTAACAACCTCCGGCACGTAACAGCACCGCTGCTGGAAAAATTTATAGGGGAAACACTGGAAACTATTCATTTCATAATTAAAGTGTTATTTTCTTTATTACTGTGAATCTGCTTTGAAACAAATCTGTACTGTATAACCACTATAAAAATAAAAGTGACTTGCCAAAAATATTAACCATGTTTTGTTTCTCAAACGCCTAAGCCACTCAAGCATCTTAAAGTTTGTTTTTGTTGCTGGATAAACTGCATGTCTGAGAGGTTCTCCTTCTCACCAGCATCTGGCACGCCGTGGCCTTCTCCTCCAGTCCTGCGGTCTTGATGCCAAAACTCTGCTGGTCTCCAAGATTCACAAACTCCCACCCATCATCTTCAGACATGTTCTCCATGTCCTGAGCTGAGAGAGCCAGAGGAAAAGGGAGTTACTAACACACCATTAACAATAATAACACAAGTGAGAGTGTGAATATGCACTAGGAACAGAACTCTTACTGTCGAGGAGAGCCACTTCAGGTTTGATGGAGGCCGTCTTCATCAGCGGACCCATCACCACAGGCAGGTACTGCTGGAACTCCTTCCCCAGGATCTTACACATGCGCGCCCATGCCGAGATCATGTAGGAGATCTGGAAGCGCAAGAATAGGAGCTCAATAACACAAGAGAAACTCTAGTTTCAAGATCCATGATTTGCTTGGTTTTTCCTGACCTGTGGGTCATCATCCTCTAGGTCATTGAAGTCAGTTTGTGTCTTCAGGAGGAGCTGCATCACAGCTGAAGCATCCGGCATGAACTACAGCGAGCAAACAAAAGGGTTGCATGGACAAATCAAACACTGTTCAGAAGCAAACACACTGCACATTTCTTCCACTCAAAAGTAGTTGCTGGCATAAGCGACTGGGATTAAATGAGATGCATTCACTTGTCAAAGTTGCATTAAAATAAATGCATTCATTTACATTTATTTTGCAAAAAAAAAAAAAGAGATACTAAAATTATAAAGTATAAAATTAAAATAATTTAGTTTTTTTTTATTAAATTATTTGATTTATTTTAAGTTTATATTTAAATTGTGATTTCTATTTGTTTAAATTTAAAATAGGTAGAATTTTTTACATTCAATATTTTAATAAAATAGATAAACTAAAATAAATACTGATAGAGATCACCACATACAATAAAAAAGAAAATAAATTAAGATGAAATAAGTAAATGAAATCAAAGAAAATAAAATTAATTAAAATCAAATACTGATAAATAAAACATGATCAAGTAAAAAAAAAAAAAAAAAAAAAAAAAAAAAGATAAGGCGGCGTTCACACATCGCGCCTAAAAACGCATAGAAAACGCTAGGCGCGCCGTGTTCTTTTTCCAAAGCGCTCGGGTGGTTGCGCTCCGGAGGCGTCTGTCGTTGCTAAGCTTGGTTCTTGTCACGTGCCCTGCGGTGCGCTTGCGGCATTCTGAAAAGTTGAGATGTTTTCATCTCGATGCGCCGCGGCGTGCTTGGAAAAAACGACCGCGTCGCTTCCATTATGAGCGCGCATACCGCGCGCCTACATTTGAAATAACGAACTTGCGCGCGCAAAAGACGCGATATGTGAACAGGCCCTAAAACTGAACAAACTTAAATATTCAAATACATCCAATTATACATCCAATTAAATAAGGTTAAAATTAGTCAAATAAAAATGTTTTAATTGTTTGTTTATAGTTTAACGCCATGCCAGCTATATTCATAAATTGTTCAAATCAAATATTTATCTTTCTTTCCTTTAATACCATGCCAGCTTCTTTTGCTTCGTTCATAGCCAGAGTCCGGTTTAGTTATTCAAAAATAAAAATTTAATTAATTTTTTCTAAAAAACCTTAACTAAATTTGGATTTACTTGGTTAAAAACCTTTTCAAAAGCATGAACATAAAACAAGTTCAGCCAAAATAATAACTCAAAATAAAGAAATAAAAAGTAGTAATAATTTTAAATCACTCATATTTAGTTGATTTACTTTAAATTAAATAACTCGAACTTCCTAATGGTCCATTTTATTTTATTAACTTTAAAGCAACACTAAGGAACTTTTCCTCTTCGGTCGCCCTACAGGTGGGAAGCGGAATTGTCCATTACCGTTGTCGTAAATATTTCCGCCGCCCGCAGCCGATCGTCGCACACACACTCGCGGTTTATCCAGTACCGGCTTTGAATGAACGATGTCCACAGACAAGGTAGAGTATGTTGCATGATTTCATGAAAGTATGATGTATTGCGACATCAGAAACGAAGAAAAACTAAATAATGACTATTGTAACGCTTGCCGTAAAGCAAGTCAAATTTGTAGTTTCTTATGTCTCATTCGAACTACAGAAACGCCACCCGGTTTGGCAAACTTGCATAGTGCGGTTATAGCAGATATAGGGCCGCAAAGCGAATGCAGGAGTGCGCTTCACCCCGTTACGAATTGATGAACCACTGAAACCATTTTGGAAACAATTTAAGGTAAAAAAAAAAAAAACATTACTTAGTGTTGCTTTAAAATTAGTTTTTCCTGATCTGTGCCCAACACACACCTTGTCTTTGCCCACAGCCAGGCCGATCAGGCTGATGCACTCGATGGTCTTTCCCCGGAGCAGCCGGAGCTCCTTCTGAACGGCGTTCTCCACGATGTGTTTGAGCGAGGGCATGAACAGGTCGTAGTAGGGCACGAACTTCTCCTCTGCGGTATCAGCCACTGACGCGATGGACGTCACAACCTGCTCCAGAACCAGTTTAGTGCCTTTCTGGATCAGCTGGAAGAATAAAAAAACACCATTATGGAAGGAAGTCACCAACATATCTCTGATTCAGTGTGAAACCGCATCAAACTGCATGCAGGAGAAGTCCTCACACACACGGTCAAACCATTTGTGATCACACAACTCAACACCTTCTAACATCTGAAGTGAGGTTCAGCTGAATTTCAATTCAAGAAACTTAAACTGAAATGAAAGTTGAACTGAACCCAACCCAGATCAAACTAAATCTCACCGCGTTAGATTTGTGCACCTAACAGAAGGGAAAACAGATGTGACCATGAAGCTGCAGTTTCCACAAGACAACAGGAGAGTTAAACTCATTAAAGGAGCAGCTTGGGATTCAAACTCCCTTTAACCAATCTAATAACTGAAACTGAAAGGGATGAGAGCACCTCCTGGAGTTTGGCGACCATGATGACGTGCAGGTGTTGGACGAGGCTGTCCAGATAGGGGATGAGGAGTGTTTTGGGACAGTCCTCGGTGAAGTTGATGAGGGCGGCAGCTGCGTGGGCCTGGACCCGAGGGTTCGACTGATCCTCCATGGTCTGCAGGAGCGCTGAGATCACCTGCACCAGGGACAAATGAGACCGCAATGAGAAACACAAATCCTTTAAATTGGACGCAAAATTCACTTTTATATGGTGTTTGCATATAAATGTGTCTTTGCAGTGTGTGGACAACCACCATACAATGAAAAAGAAATCCATGCACTTTTTTTAATCCTCAAAGTATAAACACACAATCAAGCGGTTTAGATTTTCTGAGCAATATGAACATTTCATTTCATGATTATAGTAAAAAAAAATTTATCACGGTTATCACAGAATCCTGTTCAAAAAGTACTATTACTACACAATGAAATCAATTCACCAAGTTTTATGTCGAAAACCAGCAAATAACAAATAAAATTAGCATCAATATGCACTGTTTACATAACCATTAAAAAAATACCATTAAAAATGATAGCGAGATTTTAAAAGCGTCTTGCAACATGTTATATACTAACATGTACAAGTTAGGTTTTTATAAAAAGATAAACCTCGCATATTTCAGCCTTTAAATCATTTTTTATAAAAAGAATGAGTCAAAAAAGATAAATTACTGACATTCACAATGCACTTTAGCTTATCTTTTATTATTAATAGTAAAATTCGGTCCGATTTTCCCGTGGCGTCTGTCGTTGCTATGCAACCATGCACTGCGCTCTCCACAATGACAAAAGTTTTAGTGGCTAATGGATTTCCACCGCCGAAAAACGCTTGCTATAAAATTTATTAGGTAGAAGAGAAAAACATCCTTAGTGTTTGGGTGAACCCCCATCCTTCCTGTTGACTGAGCTTTCAATGTGACCTGCGGTGCGTTTGCGGCATTCTGAAGAGTTGAGTTTTTTTTTCATGTCGCTGCGCCTGGAAAAAAACAAGCGCGTCGCTTCAATTATGAGCGCGCTTACCGCGAGCCTACATTTGAACAAACTTGAGCGCGCAAAAGACGCGATATGTGAACGGCCTGTTGGCGAGCTACCTCAAATCAGGCCACGAACGACTGGAGCTCGCGTGCGACGTGTTGGAGACCCCTGCTAGAGCTCCACTTTGTAGGCTATGACTCGATACTTTTTTGCTACTTTGTAATAACTTTCTGCAGCCAGCGTTTCTGGAAATGAACGAAGGTAAAACCTTTTTAAGACCTGACTAAATTAAATTTAAGACCGCGAATGAAAATCTGGCCGTTTTTAAAGGGATAGTTCACTTTGAAATTCATTTTTGATATGTTTTAGCTTACCTCAAGGGCATCCAAGATGTAGGTGTCTTTTTTTCCGCAGTAGTTTCAATTTTGATATTTTTTAGGTCAAACCGTTCTTGTCTGTCAGTCATATAATGCAGGTCTGTGGTCACTGTCTCAAAACACAAGCACAGAGTCCAAATTAAAACAATTCCCCATCGTCCAAATGAAACAATTCCCCATCGTAAGTACACATTGATGGCCTAAGACACGAAACGAGCGGTTTGTGTGAGAAAACGAACAGTATTTATATAGTTTTTAGCTCTTGAAAACAGCACACGTCCAAATGGTCTGACGGCGCGGGCGAGTATAGATGTATACATAGATGTCGCCTTGGCTACTGCAGTTCATTGGAACGAAACCGTAGCAAAGCGACATCTAGTGTATATATCTATGCGGGTATAGATGTATACACTAGATGTCGCCTTCGCTACTGCAGTTCATTGGAACGAAACCGTAGCCAAGGCGACATCTATGTATACATCTATACTCGCCCGCGCCGTCAGATCATTTGGACGTGTGCTGTTTTCAAGAGCTAAAAACTATATAAATACTGTTCGTTTTCTCACACAAACCGCTCGTTTCGTGTCTTAGGCCATCAATGTGTACTTATGATGGGGAATTGTTTCATTTGGACGATGGGGAATTGTTTTAATTTGGACTCTGTGCTTGTGTTTTGAGACAGTGACCATAGACCTGCATTATATGACTGACAGACAAGAACGGTTTGACCTAAAAATATCAAAATTGAAACTACTGCGGAAACAAAGACACCTACATCTTGGATGCCCTTGAGGTAAGCTAAAACATATCAAAAATTAATTTCAAAGTGAACTATCCCTTTAAGACGTTTTAAGGCCTTAAAATTTAAAGTTACATTTTTTAGATTTTTTTTTAAACTTTAAGACCCCGCGGGAACCCTGATATATGTAACAGAACTGAATAGTGAATTGTGCATCGTCACTAGGCATGTGCCGGTATTCGGTAATGCGATAAATCGCGGTAATAAATATGCACGATATTGTTATCGCGGGCACTTCAAAATACCGTGAAAAATAATAGATCTGAATTTAGATTTTTAGAACGCGCTTTATAGCTTATTTTCCATCAACCGCTTAAACAAACACTGCGTATATGCTGCGCGAAACACGTGCGCACTCTGATGTAAACAATCGCCACGTGTATAAGCATGCGGCCGGAGCGCACTTTCTAGTCTAATGTAAACAGTCCTCACACGCCGCCGCCTCTATGGCCGCCGCCGATCTATCTGGATCCATCCCGCTTCTAAAAGCAGAGCTGCCAACTCGACGCATTCAGCGCGAGACTCTTCACACGCTCACGCCACACATCCGTTTCCTCACGCAGAGAAAAATCGCTGAGCAAAGAGGACACGAAGACCGTCAAACAAGACAGAGCAGGTTACTTTTGATATGAAACAGGAGAACAATTGTGTCACAGAACGTTACATTTAAACCATTTAATGACCAGCAGCATGTTAGATGACTAAAACAAATAGATAAAGAGGAGTATTTTGCTGAATATGTGCACTGCACTTTTTTACATATTTATTATATTTTTACTTGTGTCATTACATAATTGTTATTATAATAAAAACCACATTATATTTGATTTAATTAGTTATTTGGAACCTTTAATAATACCAGCTGATAGGGCTTTATATGGTTACATAGCATTATGTGAGATTATTTTTTTTCATGAGAAAAAAATAACATGTGGGCTATCTACTGTAGCCTTCCTAATATTTATCCAAAATTAGTCAATACTGAATCAAGATTTAAATCAAATTCCAAGTATTGAATTGAAATCGTTAAATTTGTGTTAAGCAATACAAACAGTAGCCTACCAGTCATAGTATCATGTAATCATTGTAACATGTTGTCACTAAACTTAATAAAATTCAGTTTAGTTACCAAATGTTATGACAATCACAATTACACCTTGTGATGCAAGTTTTATTTTATTTTATTTTTACCCCCCCCCCCAATTAAATTAAAATTAAAATATTCAAATATCGTGATAATACCGTATACCGTGATAAAAGCTCACTCAATTAATCGCAGCATGAAAATGTGATACCGGCACATGCCTAATCGTCACGAAAGTTTAAGCCTTGCAAATTTAACAGTCACTTTATATGATGAACAGATTTAATTTAGGCTTTTATTCACAAACATTGATCAGCGAACAAACAGAAGCTCAACCGAACCCGTTCGACACGCAAGAACCTCTTGCAGAAGCGCAAACATGCTGCGTAACACGAGAATGAACCTCATTGGTTCTCACGACTCAAGCAAACACGCTTGAGCTTCCATTTACCACAACTGATGTGTGAATTGATGAGGGTTTATGTTAATAAAAGCCTAAATTCAATCTTTTCATCATAAAGCGATCAAGTCTCTTCAGAAAATGTAAACTAAACCAAGTCATGTGGATTAAAAAAAAATCGTAGTGTTCTGAAGATGAACGAAAGTCTTACAGGTTTTGAACAACATGAGGGCGAGTAATTAGACAATTTACATTTGTGGGTGAACCATCCCTTTAAAGCCATCAAACTGCTTTGGAAGAGTTGGAACGGTTTACTTTTTTTCCTTTCCCAATTCATTATATGGAAAACATGAACATTGTTAAGGAAATGCCTTGTTCACTGTGAAGAAAAAAACATTTAAAATACAAAAAAAACAAAAACAAAAAAGGCAATACCTTGTCGTGGAATTTCTTCTGGAAGGTGGGGGCGAAGTCTGTGGCCATCTGTCCAATAGCGTTGCAGGCAGCGTAGCGAACCCTGGGGTGCTGAGAGGTTTGGAATGAGGCTACGTTTAGCGTCTGTACTTGCTTGTTCATACGCAAATCAAGTGGTGATTTATGGGCCATAAAAGAGTTCTTACAGGATCCTGACAGAAGAGCAAAACGAAGCTGACGATCTCACTCAGAATGGCCTCCATCTGTTGGTGACACCCCTCGCCGATAGCAGACAGCGCCATCAGACCAGCGTGCCTGTACTTCCAGTCCGCTGCGAGACAACAAGACCGTTTACATGACTATTTATAGAAATATTACAATTTCTGTTCAATCAAAAGCATCTACTCACGGTTCTGCAACATCTGCATGATGTGCTGTTTGATCATGGGAAGGACGATCTTTCCCCCGAGTCCACAGGCAATCCTGTCCAGAGCGCTCTCACCCGCCACCGCATTACTGAACACCAGACAAGCACATTTATAAAGACAGATAATCTCTAACAAATAAGCTTTGACAGGCATTTCAAAAGCAATAACGCCACACCCAGAGATCAAATCCTAGCGAGCTTCACAAGTAATGGGAAATTACTACTATGCACATTTTTCCCAGTGGTGTACAGTGTTAAATACACCATTTCTATTATGATGCAAACATTATTCTCACCTGTCAAAATCATCATCTTCTAGTTCATCTGCCATGGCCCAATCCTCATCCTCCTCCAGATCCACCATCATACTCAACATCTGAGGAACTGAAACATTCACAAGACTGTTGAACTTCACAGCAGACGACATGTTAGCGGCACTCGACGCAGACGACATGCTAGCGGCACTCGACGCAGACGACATGCTAGCGGCACTCGACATGTTAGTGGCACTCAACGCAGACGACATGCTAGCGGCACTCGACATGCTAGCGGCACTCGACGCAGACGTCATGCTAGCGGCACTCGACGCAGACGACATGTTAGCGGCACTCGACGCAGACGTCATGTTAGCGGCACTCGACGCAGACGTCATGCTAGCGACACTCAACGCAGACGACATGCTAGCGGCACTCAACGCAGACGACATGCTAGCGGCACTCGACAGAGACGACATGCTAGCGGCACTCGACGCAGACGTCATGTTAGCGGCACTCGACGCAGACGACATGCTAGCGGCACTCGACGCAGACGACATGCTAGCGGCACTCGACGGAGACGACATGCTAGCGGCACTCGACGCAGACGTCATGCTAGCGGCACTCGACGCAGACGTCATGCTAGCGGCACTCGACGCAGACGACATGCTAGCGGCACTCGACGCAGACGTCATGCTAGCGGCACTCGACATGCTAGCGGCACTCGACGCAGACGACATGCTAGCGGCACTCGACGCAGACGATATGCTAGCGGCACTCGACGCAGACGACATGCTAGCGGCACTCGACGCAGACGACATGCTAGCGGCACTCGACGCAGACGTCATGCTAGCGGCACTCGACGCAGACGACATGCTAGCGGCACTCGACGCAGACGACATGCTAGCGGCACTCGACGCAGACGACATGCTAGCGGCACTCGACGCAGACGACATGCTAGCGGCACTCGACGCAGACGACATGCTAGCGGCACTCGACGTTGAGTATTACACGACGGCAAACAATTAGCAGTGCTAGGTCGTCACTAATTTGCATTGCTAAAGAGACTTCATTCATCTGAACAGCTCTGCAGTTTTTGAAATGCAGTATTTTTTTCTACCATTTTTTAAGCATTAATAATAGTAATACAATAGTCATTCGTAATTGTTAAGTTGTAATTAAAATTGGTATTTTTTACTAAAATAATAATAATAATTTAAATTTATGTTTTTTTACAGCTATCATTAAATTACTATTATTAGTAGTATTATTTATTATTTTTTTTATTATTATTATTATTATACTACATGTGTAAATCAAATCAATATATTTATACAATTAATAATAATAAAAATGTATATTTTTACTATAATCGTTAAATACTACAACAGTTGTAAATAAAAATCACTTACACATTTTTATAACCATTAATAGTAATAAAAACACTACATGTAATTGTAGTAATTTAAATTTTACTACTATAATCATTAAATTATTAATACTACAGTAGTTGTAAATCAAATAAATATATTTATACATTTTAAAACCATTACTAATAACTAACATTCTATTTACATTCTATTTTTGGGTAACAAACCCTTTAACATAAAGCAGTGAAACATGCAAAACTACTACATGTGCAATACACGAGTTTAGCCAGACTTGCGAAAAACGCTTTAATTCATTGTTAAAACTATCAAACTACTAACATAAGTTAGCAAAACAAGTACTTGTGTGTTCAGTGTGAGGAAGTGAAAATGCTACAGGTTAATTTGCATGGAACAGCACACAGATTGTTGCTTCGACTGAGGCATTTAGCACAGTAACACAGGAAGTGTCAAACGTCTCACCGCTCTGAGCGACGATGTTGGTGTGTTTTCTCAGCATGGCAGCAGCGGTTTCAGAGAGTGTGACGATGACTTCCAGGGCCAGCTGACGCTGCATGTTTGTGAGGTTGGTGTCCGCACACAGCTGTTAAGAGGAGAAAAATCAACATTCTGCATTTCTAAAAGGCATTGAAGCCGTTTAGAGTGAACATTTGCTGATGAAAGCTTGTTTCTGCAACCGGGCTATGGAAGGTGCATGAAACTGGCAACTTCCAAGCATTAAATCGCAGAGATAAATATGTGCCTGTCAAATAAAACCTCAAGAATCGGCACAGACGAGCCGTCTCAAGGAACCACCAGGCACATCCACACACTCATAATAAAAGAAATATAACCGTTTACCTTTAGGCTCAGTTGGAGAGTGGCTTCCAGGTTTGGTCTCAAGTATTTGGGGGCCGTGTCTGCAATTTCCACCAATGACTTCAGCACGGAGTCGTCACCAGCATAACACGATTCATTCACCGCCTGATTACGGAAAGAGATTATTTTAGTGCACTTTATCAACACTAGGGATTTTCTCTAGTGGTTTAGATAACGTAGATAATCAGCCCAACTATATAAAAAAGAAAAGTTGAGTCATTTTCACCCATATAATCTTGTACTCTAATAAATAAGATTGTTACGAGCCTTGAGAGCTAATGCACGGATCCAATACACATCTGATTTTCTCCCATCGGTTTACACTCACTGAAGACATAACCGACAGCGTTTACAAGCATACTTAGCAATATTGCAGTCTGACAATTGTCAGAGAATGATGATGATGATGATGATGGATACGAAGAACTCAATTCGGCTGTTTTAAACAAGTCTTGCGCTCAAATGGGTTAAAAATCACTTGACTGTTTAAACTGGCAATTCTTATTCATGTGAAATTGATCAACTCAATCTAAAATTTGACTATCATTTGACTAAAATCAAATGTCCTGAGCATCTTTTCAGTCACACATCAGGCAGTCCTTGTTTTTTTTTGCTCTGATTTAAATGGAAAGCATCAACGCAAACAATGAAGATTAATAAGAGGATGCATTAAATTAAGCAATGTGGCAAAATGACGCATTCAAAAGCAGGAACTAACAAGCAACCTTCAGAGCAATAAAACATTGAATGTGACAAAGCCCATATTCTGCAGTGTTTGACGTGCAGAAGTGCGAGTGGTTAAGAGCTCGTCACCTGTAGTATGCCGGGAAGAAGGTCTGAAAAGTGTTTCAGCAAAGCCGTGTTTCCCTCATTGGACAGGATGAAGGACGCAGCGGCACGTGCAGCCAGGGTTCGAATCTGAAACAACAGAGAGCTTAAGATTACAGGGCTTTTAAAAATCAAATTCAAGACCTTTAAGGCCTGTGGAAAATACCATATTCAAAACAATACCAAAAAAACTCAAAATAAATCATTATTTTGCACACATTAAACTACAAATTAGGGAACCTGCAGGTTTTACTCAATATATACATACTGAAATTACACATGTATATTATTGGAAAGATTGTACTAGTAAAATCCCAGAGAAGCCACAAGAGTTTGCTGAATTTATCAGGTTAAAAAAAAAAAACATTTGATGTATAATACGGGTCTTTAACCTGTTAACCGTTGCCAGAGCGCGGGCGCACTGAAGCGGTTTTTTTTATAAATAGTTCAAAGTTACTATCAGATTTAATGTTATACCTTGACAAACTATACATCATTACAAAGATATAAGACTCAAGTTTCAGAATTTGACCACTATTGTATTCTGAGAAACTTATAGCGACAGTTATTTCTTAATTTGTGTCAGGAGTTATGAAATGAAAAAATGAGTCGATACCTTTGATATGAATTATGCGCGTCAGCCGCTTTCATTCATAAAAAAACTCCCGTGCCGTCGTCATGACAGCGATACACAATAACGTCCTTCCGGGCTTTTAGCTAAAAAATGTGCAGATTTGGAGAAATATTGATATATTCTCATAGGTTTACATCAGATTTCTATAGACAGGAATAATATTTATTGAATTTATACCCAAATGCGTCGATGTAATCATTATGAGCGTTTGTATACTCTGTTAATGCGTTTTCAATTCATACCAATAGCCTGAGGGCGCCCTCGCCGCCCTGTGCACAGTATTAGAACATGAAGAAGTGCCATAATCATGTGACAATCCAGGAAGCCTCGAACACACACACAGCTAACAACAGATCGCGCTGTAACATGGAGAAACAGTCGTTTTGAAGACAATAAACATGTTTGCTATGATATTTGAGTTACCTGTGTTTTTCAATCCATGCCAGGTATTTCCATAATAATAGATTATATTTATAATGTAATGCTAATCTATATAGACTATCATTGTGCAGAACAGTATACAATAGTATATTTTCTGTCTGATTTTTTTATCTGAAGCCAAATTAGATCACAGAAAATTATTTAAAATACTCGATTTGCTTTATAAAGTAAGTTTATAAGCACAAACATGGTTTTAATCTCATAAATTGTCGTGTATTGATGGTGTGCTAAGCTAACATGCTAGCTAGCCCTAGGTGCACCTGCCACCTAGAAGTTATATTTTTATTATTTTTTGAACGCTTACTGAAATGTTTCTTTATTCAAGAAATGCATTTAAAACAGTTTAGAATGTAAGGGTGAACTTTGAGAAAATAAATTAGTGACTGAAACCATATGAATAGCATGTGAATAGCCAGTCGTTAGTAACTAATGCAGACAAAAGAAATGCATATTTAGAGCCATAACCAGGCTGGAGAGGTGTGAATGTGTGCAGGGGGAGACTGAGACTGAATGGGGCTCGTTTGCACCACAAAACAATAAAGACAATATACTGCATAGATGGTAAGAAGATGACACTAAATATCAGTAGCATTTTAGCATCAAATCAAAATAAAGTCACATGACATGGTCTTGAAAAACATTTCACTAAATACAGAGTTTTGGACTTATTATCTTAAGATTTTAAACATAAAATGTTTAGACATGTGGCATTAGCTGTAGTGCATTTCTAGACTGCTCCAGGGCCAACTTCAATTTTATTTTCATGAGGATGTTTCATAAAAAATAATTTCTAATAACTTTACAAAACTTTGAAGCTATTTATAACAATTTTTGTCATTATGACAATAATTAATTCTACATTACAATAAACTGCCAGGTGTCAGCTTTCAAATGAGATCATACTTGTGCTTTTAGTACAAAGGGTTCATGAACTGTATCTGTTTCAGTTTGGGTATGTCATTTCTTGGGATTTTTCAAAAGTGGGGTTGCAGCTTAACAGGTTAATTATAAACAAGCCTAAAACACAGGGACTCTTATTTTGAAATGTCTATGCTTTACTATTGCTGGATGAGGGAGATAATATCCTCTCTTACAGTCCTCTAAAACATTACAATATAAACACCATAAAGTAAAGATTGTTTATTTATCTACAGCAGATCATAAGCAAATCGCAAGCCAGTAGAACGTGCAAAGGTTTTGACTTTGAATGTGCAGCGCTCAATGTTTAATTCAACCATCAGCTTTTGAAGTTTAATGATCACAGACTTGCTCTAAAATGTAAGACTTTGACCTTAAATTTGATCAAACCGAATGTAAGCGCCAGTGGGAATCCTGAATTTGTCACTTATCGTGAACAAACGTGTAAAAAAGGCAGATCCTAAAGCACAAGACACTGACCTGTGGGTTTTCCTGATCCTGCATACACTGAACCAACATGCGCTTGATCACTTCCATGTAATGCTGCTGCTGATTGCCAAAGATACCTGGGAAGTTCCTGTACAAGGAGGAAACAAATGATTCATAAAGAGAAATGCAACAGTACTTTTACAGCATAGTTTGACTCAGATCAGTTGCTATAATCGGCTATAGTTGGTTAGCGTAAAAATTCACGCACCAGAAAATATGCAGCGCTGCTTCTCTGAGGCCGACGTCCTGAGAGTTGACTGAATCGAACAGGAACTTCAGGATCTCTGGCCACTGATTGTTGCCGTCATCATCTTGGGATAAAAACAAAAAGGTATTAGATCGTCTCTACACTAAAGGGTGACACGTGAGTGGATAATCAAAACTCCCATCCCACTGAAAAAAAAATGAAAAAAGAAAGAATCCCATCCCAATCCCACAAAAAAACTGGGGGGAGATCCCATCCCAATCCCAGAGGAATGACTCCCATCCCGTTTTTTTGGCCGAAATCTGTCAGTTACAGTAAAACACAGTACAGATCACAGCATGCCCACCTTAGTTGAATAAAAATCCAAAATGTAGTGTTATTTTATTGAACTGAAAGCCATCTTAAACAATGCACACATTAAACTTCATGTAAATCTTCCATGCAAATACACACATGCAAACATTACGCTGTTTAATTTTGGTTACTTCATCCAGCCCAGAAATGTCTGAGCACAACTGAGGTGTAATTTCCCGACAGTAGTCGTTGCAGCGTGGCTTTCACGTCTGATTCCATTTTGATTGATTTTCGCTGCTACAAAGTGCATTGGGAAGCCTTCTCTTATATTATTGGTGGTTGGCATTGGCATTTTGGCCACCGACTCTTACGGGAGAGCACGTCATTTACTTAACCATACAGGAGAGCATAAAGAGACAGGGCAACTAGAATGGAGTTCAATATTAAAATGTATAAGTGATATATTTGTGTATAAAGTTGGGTATCATAGTATCATTACGATTCGCCCACTCCCGCTGACATTTTTTCCTGTCCCATCCCAATCACTTGATTAACAGTGATTTTGTTTCCCATCCTGAGGAACTCCTGAAACAAAAAGTCAAGCACTACTCTACACCACTCAGTGTGGCCGAACCAAGCTACAGGCCAACCAAAAGCAAACTGACCGATGAGATTTCGGGAGAGCTCCGCGGCGATGTCGCAGACCTTCTTGCGGATGTTGGAGCAACCGTCGGACTGGATCCCAGTGAGCAGCTCAGTCTTGATGGCCGTCTGCATGTCGATGGTCAGACTGGGATAGACCTCCTCGAAAGACGAGGACAGCAGACGTCGCAGCAGAACAGCTGCCATCTGTTTAACCTGTGGAGACACATTCAGAGCTTTACACACCGCTTCTGTAACTGGCCGACCTGCGCTGGGAGGGACACGCTGTGCAAATAAAGCCAGATTCCCATCCAGGTGGAGAGTCGGTCTACATGAAGCCTCTAAGAGCATTTTGATGTAAAAAAACAACAACTATGCAATAAACATGCATGACGCTGTGCTATCTGAAGCATTAGCATTAAGGAAACATGATTGGCCAATTGACCTATGGTTAAGCCACGCCCCCAAACGCGATGAGCCAATCACAGTGCGCATAGCTAACCCATACACTCGGACATTCTCTGCTTCCACGTCCATTGAAATCATTGTAGTTAGTCAGTTTTCATTCGTTTTTATGTTTTTTCTTGTCATTTTTTAGTTTAAAATGGTCAAACGGTGTGCATGGGGTACAATCTTGACATAGTAGCCCGTTCATATGCTGCGTTCACACCAAACGCGAATAGAGCGTCAAATTCGCACTTATCGCATCTAGTTCGACGCTTGAACATTTCCAAAGTGAATAGGACGCACTTTCATCGACCTTCTCAACAATAAAAGACCTAATTTATCATATCAAATTATTAATATAACCCTCCAATGCATAGTAAGGCCCTTTTGCTGACTTCGAGATGATATATAATCTTTGTCTCCAAAAATCATCAATTGCCTCCTGTGAAATGTCTCCTACTGTGACAGCTACCGCTATAGCGCCTGTTACCGAGTGTTGACTGTTTGTCCGAGTGAGTGGAGGGGGCGTGGCTTAGCCATAGGTCAATTAGCATTCAGGATCAGAACGGTTTTACAAAGTGGCCATGGTAGTCTTCACATTAAACGCTTAAAGATAGTTCACTTCAAAATTAAAATTGTCATTTACCCATATTCAAGTTGTTTCAAAAATGTATGAATTGCTACTGAACACAAAATATATTTTGAAGAATGTCGGTAAACATCCATTTAATGGACTTCATTGACTTCCTTACACTGTGTCATAACGACATGGGATAAAAGGTTATTTTCCACGTTAATCAGTGTTTGTCCAAACACTAACCAGCCGCGATGGCGACACGTGGCGATTCTGTTTTAGAAATGGTTTCTATTTTTCTGCGACGTCGCGCTGGAACAATGAACAAAGTGTGGCGATGATAATCTCAGGCACTGTTTATGTGCTTTATTTAATGTTAAAAGCACGTCATGTGACTTTAAACATCATTTAGTGCTCCAGCTTTACAGCTGTAAAAACAATGGATAATTCACCTCAGATCTTGAAATTAAATTGAAACAAGAACGTTCAAACTGTGAACAAACAAGTGAATTATTTGACAAAGATTGTTTTAGTAACTCAGTAGCCTATGTATTTTAATAATGTTTAAATGGTGTAATATTTGTGAATTTGATTATGTAGCTCTTATCCATTTTCTTGCGATTGCCGTCAAGATTACTCTGGTGCCGTGAGACTCCGCCCACACGCTGTTCTGATTGGCTGACTCCGCCCACATGCGGTTCTGATTGGCTGTGGGTTTTGATTGATTTTGACGATCTCGCCGTCACGTCTAGTGTGGACAGACTAATTTGTCACTGGAATCTTATCGCGTCTGGTTAGGACACGGTGCTAGTAGGAAAAAATACTATGAAGTCAATGGGATCAATCAACTGTTTGGTTACCGACATTCTTCAAAATATCTTGTGTTGAGCAGAAAAAAGAAATTCATACAGGGTGAGTAAATGAGTTTTCATTTTGACGTGAACTATTCCTTTAAGTTACCTACTTGGATCAAGAAAAGACTGAGAGAACAAAGTACACGAGGACTTTCCCAAGTAGAACGATGCACTCTAGTTTCACAGATCTATAAATATCGGAGGTCAGGAGAGCAAACGAGACAGTAGGTGAAGAGGACAGAAAGACTAAAGAGGAGAATTAGATGAGAAATGGGGAAGGATCTTTTGAGAAAGAGCATGAGATTGTCATCTTGACATTTGGGTGGTTAAATGTAGTTAAAGATGTTTCTCAATATTGCTTTAACTTTAAGTGTTGTCCATCCTGTTCAGTGTCTCACTATTTGTGCTTACTTGGTTAAACATTCACATAAAATTTGTAATTTATTGTCTATAATTGATCATTTAGGGGAAATGGTTGCAATTTTTGGTGGTTAAAAAAAATAAAATAAAATAATAATAATAATAATAATAATAATAATAATAATATCAAAATTAGATGGAAAAACAAACTAAACCAGTGAGAAATGTTGCTTTGGCAATTAACTGAAATAAGTTTAAGCACTAAACTGGAAATACTAAAATAAAAGCAAGCCTAAATAGTAATTTTAAAAAGCACAAAATTACTAATATTAAAATAAAAACAGAAAATAAAAGCAAAACATCAATAAAACCTACATTAGCATATGAAAACAAAACACTAGTGATAAATCGCAATTTAAAAAAACTCCAGGTTTGCTGTGCTTGTTAGTAGGGTTGCACAATACGTGATTATACATCAATAAGATATAATAAAACTGACCATTGATTACCAAATAGAAAAACAAAAATATTATAATTGTAATGAAAAAAATCATCAATTTAATAAAGTTGCAATACTAATATTTATGCTTTAGTGATGCATTTCACTCTGAAACATCATTCATTTAAAGGATTAATCATGCAGCACCACCCCGACTCAACCACAAATTGTGTAAAAATGCTGAGTTTAAAAGAGGTTTATCCGGGGTTAGGTGCGCTGTGAGAGCCTGTCTGCTCTTGTAAAGGCCTTGAGTATAACGCAAGCTTCGGACCGGCGCAGGTTTAGTCTCACCTTGAGCAATCAGATGTGTAAACAAGCTCTAGTCTGAACACCACCAGAGGCTCCACTTAACCTCACCCACGCACGGTCAGCACAACGCCATTACTAAACTACTTAAACATCTCGATGACTACAAGGCACCGGCACACCGTCTGACCCTGAGAGAGCAGGTATGAGGAATAATGTAAACAAAGCACTTTCTGCCTCTTTATAGATGCTGCATAGTCCAATCGTGTGCCTGGAAAACACATCACAGGACCGATGACAGTGAACACACACTCACGTACCTCCTCAGCAGCCGATGCATCACGGATGGCCTGCAGTAAAAATGTGATCTTCGTCTGACCGGGGATGGTGTCGTACGCTTCCTACAAGAGCGAAGAGGAACGGTTACTGGAGGGCTGAGCGCCAACACATTATATAAATGACTTGATTTAAAGGGTCACAGCTTTAAAAACACAAGTATGTTTCAAGAGGACAAAAGACACTTAAGTAACTTGGTTCTGCAGTAACTTTGCATGAGTCAAACGGATTCTTGGAGTCAGTTTACAATTGTTATGAGTAGCATGTCTGGAATGAACAGACGTAATCAACAGGAACACACACACACGCCTTTATACCTGCTGCTTACACTAGAGATTTTACATTGTGAAAATGTTTGCATTTAACAATCTCATGGCAGACACACAAGAGTGGCATCACAGCTGATTTCCAGGGGCCAGTTAGAGTCTGAGTCAGTTTCCGCTCAGCATTAGAGGCATGCTGCTCATGTATTGTCTGTGCTAAAGGAAAGTGCTGACCGATGGCAGAGATGAGAGATAAGACCCAATGACCTGTCCTGATCCACATGAGCTCGGTTTGAACTCCACACGCGGCGGCTTTAGCACAGATAAACAAGCTCCTAAACAAAAGACCAGTGGAACACGCGCCAAAGGGGCCCGAGTTTTGGTGGGAAAATTCGAATTTAAAGAGAAATTTGGAACGCTGCTGGTGAGCGTCCATGTGACTAAAGTCGTTAGAAGTCCGTTTTAAATAAATAATAAAATACGTTAAATCTAAACGGTTAAATACTCACTGACCCAAATCCAAGGTGTTTCCATGACTTGACAGAATGAATGTGCATCTTTTGTGAGAAGCTCACCTCATTGCGTGAAGATGGGTGTAAAGTTACTGTTTAATGAGTGAAATACAAGACTCGCCACAATTACCAGTTCTTAAATATTCATTATTTTACTGGGAAATGCTGTTTGCTTATCGGGTAACGTTAGAGATAAACGAGTAGAATTTATGCAAATTACAAATAGACTGATGAGGTTTGGTCACAGTGTTCGCCACTCAACTCGTTTAACTCTAAAACCCTCACAGAACTGACACACTGATTTAGCGACCCGTTCGAGCAACTCAAGCCGATCTGAGCGACACCTGCGCCCGGTTAGCAGAGCCACAACAGCCGCTCGAATAATAACGCAAAAACAGCAAAGCGGACGTTGAAAGATTAAGAATGAGGGGGGATTCGACAATAAGGCGTTTTAAAACACAGACGCGACACAAAATCTCGTACAAATCAATGTTTGTAATGTTTGAATGCTAGTTAGGCCACGTTGATACGCAACACACTACAGTGCTGTCCCGATTCACAGACGAATCGTCCATTTGAACAGATTCATTTGAATGATTCAATCGAACCGATTCGCAAAAGGTTTGGCTGATTTCGGAATAACATACTTCTTGCATTACGTCTGCAATATATTTACATGACAGAAAAAGTACGATTAATATATTGTACGCTATTCCTTATTCAGCCTTTGTAAAACTAGAGTGAAACATACGTAGAAACTATATCGTAATAAATGTAAGCATCAATATGATGAAAAACAATAGCAATTGGGTGATTTTTACCTTTCCAGTCAAAATCGCACATAAACTAAAATTACCAACTTAATTTATACAATTATTTGATCCCAATCACACATACTGTGATTAAATAAAACTAGTTTAATTTAAAAAATAAAAAAACAAGATTGAAGTCGATCGAAATACTCATATATTGTTTACCCAAAAATATAGAGCAACATTTAAAAATATTTTGAGTGATGATGACTCAAAAGAATAGATCGATTTGCTTCTAGAGTCGGCTCGCTGAAACGAATCGACTCTCTGAAAAGATTCGGAGCCGCATAGAAGCAGCAGCAGCGCGCGCTTCACACATGTGCTGGGCCAGAGCGAGGCTGAGCGGCCCGCGCTAAAACGGCGAACCGAGCTCGAGACGAATACGTTACGTTTCCCTTCACACATCCACACAAAGCGGCCCCGAAACGACTCTCATACCTCTGATTGCTTCCTGACGGTGTTGTCAGGACTCATCAGGTTGCTCAGTAAGAGGTAGAACTGCTGCTGCTCCGCCATCGCTGCTGGATTCAGAAAGAGAGACGAGCGAATGTAAGCCGGCAGGGGAAGCGACCTCTGACACCGGACGGTATGAATGGAGGGACGCGATTGGCTCGTAATGCAGCGTCTCCTCGCCGCTGATTGGCTCACGCTGTTGAATGAGATTAAATGATTGGCGTGATTGGTGCGTTGGGAAGTCAGTCATCGTGACGCACATATAATTCAGCTGCGGATCATCCCGTTGGCTGAGGAACGCGGGTAAAATAAAAGTGGGTGGAGTCTAGATGAACGCAATGATGTCATTGCAAAATAAGTGTGAGTGACCATAAACGCGGGAAATTATCAGTCGATATTCAAATGTTCGGTTTTTTTAATTTTTTTGTAAATTTATAAGTATAATGTTTTTATTTGTTTTTTATTGTTTTTTTCTTCTGTTTCCTTTGATGCTATTACGAATGTAATAGATGATAGTTGAATACATTGTGATCCTCTGCATGTGTATGTTGTTATTGTTCTGTTATGCAATACAAAAATATAAATATATATTCAAATGTGCAGTAGTTAAAATAATATAGTAAGTAATATCAAAATAATTTGATTTGTTTAACTTAAAGTTGAATTATGTAAACATACAGAACATACATATATATATATATATATCTTCAAATTAGTGAGTGGAAGAGTTGAATTTATCAGAAATAATAGTAATTTATTATAATTTAGTTTTAGTCTGTTTTCTATAGCCAAATGTTTGTTGTAGTTGATTTTTTATTCTAATTTTATTTTTTTCTGCTGCTAAAATCCTGTTCAATAATTTTGAGGCCTGTTTTGTATTGTTCGAAATTAATGAAGGACACTGAATGATGCAGGGATGTTTATGTATGGCCATTTCATAAACGTTAAATGTCAATGCATGATTGTTGAAATCTATTAATTTAAAAGGTAAGTAGAATATGTGTCATTCTGCATAATAAGAATATCAGTTATGTATATCTGGCATATTGGGTCAATGTTATGGATCTTTATGGTGTGCTTTAGAGGTCAACGGGAGACAAATATTGGTAAAATCATAAAACTTCATAAATGCATGTTTTATAGCCTCACCAGCTAGTACTAACATTTGTTTTTTAATAAAAGTAAAGGTAAGCATCTTGCTGAACATGTGAAATTATGGGCAGAATGAGGTTGCATGCATGTGCTTTGGCCTGTGATATTTTATCAAACCTTTAACTAATAAACATACGTCTCATGCATCCTTGTGCAATGCGACTGCAGAACAGAAATGTGTATTTTGAAGCTGAGAATGACACTGATGAAGAAATAAAAACGCTCCCTTTAGTTGGCCACAAGAGGGCGCGAGAGAAACCCTTTGACTTCAAAAAATATTTGTTCACTTCAGTCACACGTAAACATTTCTGAATGCATTACATTAGAGAGAAAAAAGCCAAAGCAAGCATCATCTGTTCTCAAACGCTGTGCTTTTCATGATATGACAATATGGCTGCTTGTCTTAGCATTTCAAACCTCTTTTTGTCATACGTTTTGCTCAAAAAAGTTACACAGTTTGACATTTAAACATATTCAGGGTTCATCACGCATAAGGACATCAAGCTCAGACATGTCAAAATATTTGTTTTCTCTTGAGCACAAGTAAATTAGACATACACCATAGATGTTTATGTTCAATTATTGTTTATTCATGCTTCATTATGTTGTCAACAGCTTTTATTTTCAAGCTCACAGACTGTGACGGGATGCATTGGACTGACTTCTGGAAAGTGTCCAGTGTCTGTGTGTGTCCACTTTGACCCTTTACACACACTATACACAGGGCATAAAACTAACTTTCTGCCACACCTTTCAGGTACAGAAATGTAAAGCAATCAAATGTAAAATAACACTGCATAGTCTTCACGGTATAAATTAAACATAGAGTAATCCTTATTAAAGTTACAAAAGTTATTCAGTCAAGAGCATTGAGTGATTTCCTCTTTGTCTTTTGTTGTTTGATTACAGTAAAGACACAGACAGCAGCAGGGATATCAGTCTGCTGTCACTTTAAGAGCTTATTCACGGATCTAATATACCGACACACATGCGTTTTCTTTCTCAACTTCACTAACTGACTATGTTTAGGAGGATACTCGGCAATACGGGCATTTTCAAGCACAAGAACACATAAAAAGAAAGTTAAAACATTGTTTAAAGTTTAAACTTCCCACACAAGAGCGCGAGTAACGAATTGAGTTCACTTTTGCGTCTTCTTGCTCTTGAATATTTAAATTGGCAAGGCTTAAACTTCACTGTCCCGAGCGTCGTTCATGTTTGTTCATGTTCTTGTAGAATTCATAACACTTTACCAGCCAACTGGCGATTGATACCATATACTCACCAACTCACCGGTTTTTACTTGCATTTGGCACTAATTAATTAACTAGATTTCATTTTCTGAAGTGAGTATAAGTAATGCTTTGATAACTCGCCATCACATGTTTAGTCACAAGCATGTTCCATGTGATTGATTGGCAGTTGCTAGGGTGTTCCAAAGTGGTTGCTAGGGTGTTGTTAGGCAAGATGTTAAGTGTTTGCTATATGCAAGAGTGTTGTGGGTTACATTTGAAAACATATGATTGGTTAAAATCATAGTGCATTCCATATTTATTCTCATAAAAAAAAAACCCTGCATTTAAAATCAAATTCGCAGATCGTTTGCCACGGATATGTGTGTGACTGATATAAAATAGAGACACTCTCTGGAGGTTGCAGCTAAATGTGTGTAATGGCGAGTGAGATGTTTGTGAGCCAGGCCACATCAACTGACAGACTGGGGAAAGCGGGGTCTCCCACGACCCTTTGCGGTGTGGGATGGAGATGTGGAAATAGCACTCAGCGTTTTGGCAGCAGTCGAGTCTCTCTGGGGAAGTTTGGAGAGCAACCAAAGCGGAGTGGAAATAGAAGCGCTGGAAAAGAAAAAGACATGCGTTTTTTTAAAGTAAAACCACCCATCATGAATCTGCAGTTGAATGTAGGTTAGTAAAAAAAATTCACTGTATGTACAGTTGACTATGAATCTACACAAAAAAATGCACATTTGTAACGCAGCTTACAAAATTGTGCTAACATGCTAGGAACCATGCACAACTACTCAAGCCACATGCTAAATGTGCTAAAAAAACACTCAAAACACATTTTGCGACCACTAGGACTTCAGGAGTATTTTGACCACCACATAGCAACACTCTGGCAACTTTCCAAAACAGCCGAGTAACTGCATAGCAACACCCTGGCAACCACATAAAAACACCCTGGAAACAACTCAAAACATAGAAATTAGGGCTGTCAAAAGATTAATCGTGATTAATCGCATCCAAAATAAAAGTTTGTGTTTACATAATATATGTGTGTGTACTGTGTATAATTAAATTTGTATATATACACACACATGCTTGTATATATTTAAGAAAAATGTGTAATTTATATAAAAAAAAATTATATTTATATATAATATAAATTATATATAAATATATACAGTATATGTATGCAAATATTTCTTAAATATATACATGCATGTGTGTGTATTTATATATACAAAATAATTATACACAGTACACACACATATATTATGTAAACACAAACTTTTATTTTGGATGCGATTAATCGCGATTAATCTTTTGACAGCCCTAATAGAAATGCAATATAAACTACTCAGTACATTTTAGCAACCCCCTAACAAACAAAGATAACACCCTGGCCCAGAATATCCAAGTTATCGTATAGCAGCCCCCTGGCAAGCAACACCACAAAACATCCAAGCAGCTACACAGAAACTTCCTGGCAATCATCCAAAAAACATCTTAGTATCTGCATAGCAACACCCTGACAACCATCCAAAACAGCCGAGTAACTGCATAGCAACACGCTGGCAACCACATAGAAACACCCTGGAAACAACTCAAAACATAGAAATCATGCAATATAAACTACTCAGTGCATTTTAGCAACCCCCCATGCTTAGAACAACTAAGCAACTGCATAGTATTGCAGCCATCCAAAATATCCTAATAAATGCATAGAAACACCCTAGAAACAACTCAAAACATCCTAGAAATGCAATATGAACCACTCAGTACATGTTAGCAACCCCTTAACAAACAAAGATTACACCCTGGCAACAACCCACAGCATCCTACTTATCATTTTGCAACACCCTGGCAACCACATAAAACATCCTAGTTACTGCAAAGCAACACCCTGACAACCACCCAAACCATCCTAGCAACCACATGCTAACAGCTACTCAGACCACCTAAGCAACTGCATAGCAACACCCTGGCAACCATCCAAAACATCCTAGTAACAGCATAGCGAAATCCTGGCAACCACCCAAAACATCCTACAACATAGAAATACAATATGAACCAAGATAACACACTCACAACCATCCAAAACATCCTGACAACTGCATAGCAACACCCTAGTAACAGCATAGAAATGCACTAAGAACCACTCATATTTTTAACACCCAACAATCAATGATAACACCCTAGCAAGTTTTGCATGAACACCCCTGACATTTTGTTCATAAGATGTCAAAATCTAGTTAATAATTTCCTTATTTGTGATGTGTTCTGATGTCTAATGGTATGTGCGTCCTTCAGAGACGTCTTCAGCACTCGTCCTCCACAGCTGCCCAGAACAGAGGGGCTCGTGGGTATTATGTAAAGTGTGTGTAACGTACGTGGGTGCATTTGGGAGAACAGGACTAACAGGAGGGGAAGTATTTATGGATGTATCCAGGGGTTATAATAAAAATATTTTGTTGCATCATGTTCAGTGTTATGAGACTAAAGTGTTCTGCGTATTTACTGTTACTCTCTTATACTGATAATTTCAGGTGTTTTCTGACTATTATACTGGTAGACATTATAGTAAACTTCACGAAATCGCATACACTCTTGAGTAGTTACTTATTTTGAACGAGTAATTACTTCACGGCCACTGAAAAAAGTATGTTCTATATAGTATGAGTGTGTGTAGTATGAATACTATTATGGTAGTATAATATTCCAAATATAGGGAATAGTAAAGATATATAATTTTAAACAAAGAAATAGGTCAACCTCAATGATCTGATATGCATGAGGACTTTGAGGTTTGAGGAAACACAAGGCGCACGGAAAAATCTCATGTAGATTGTGTCTCCAGATGGTGCACACACTATGGATGCTTGTTAGATGTGACAGATCAAAGAGTGTGTGTGATGGAAGAGACGATCCAGAGGAGAATGAGGTGTGTAAACATCACTAGTCCTGATGCAGAGTTCATCGAGGGTGGTTGTGGCATTTTATTTTTCCACTTATAATGTTAGTCAAGGTTTCTGGCACCAAATATAGGTGTAATTTAGGTTTTAACAACCATTTTCCATCTCCTTTTCCAAAACATCCTAGCAAAAACAGAAAAATGCAAAAGGCAAACATAACACCCTGGAAACCACCCAAAACATCCTGGTAACTGCATAGCAACACCCTAGCAACAACCCAGATCACCACACACACTCTGGCAACAATCCAAAACATCTTAGTAACTGCATAGAAACACCCTGGCAACAGCTCAGAAAATCTAGCAACCACATTACAACACCCTGTCTACCACCCAAAACATCCTGGTAACTGCATAGCAACACCCTAGCAACAACCCAGAACACCCACAGCAACCCTCTGGCAATGAACACATCCTAGTAACTGCATAGAAACACCCTGGCAACAGCTCAGAACATCTAGCAACCACATTACAACACCCTGTCTACCACCCAAAACATCCTGGTAACTGCATAGCAACAACCTAGCAACAACCCAGAACACCAGCAACACTCTGGCAACAATCCAAAACATCTTAGTAACTGCAGAAAGACCCTGGCAACAGCTCAGAACATCTAGAAATCACATTACAACACCCTGTGTACCACCCAAAACATCATGGTAACTGCATAGCAACACCCTAGCAACAACCCAGAACACCAGCAACATTCTGGCAACAATCCAAAACATCTTAGTAACTGCAAAAACACCCTGGCAACAGCTCAGAACATCCAGTAACCACATTACAACACCCTGTCTACCACCCAAAACATCCTAGTAACTGCATAGCAACAACCCAGAACACCAGCAACACTCTGGCAACAACCCAAAACATCTTAGTAACTGCAGAAATACCCTGGCAACAGCTCATAACACCTAGCAACCACATAACAACACCCTGTCTACCACCCAAAACATCCTGGTAACTGCATAGCAACACCCTAGCAACAACCCAGAACACCAGCAACACTCTGGCAACAATCCAAAACATCTTAGTAACTGCAGAAACACCCTGGCAACAGCTCAGAACATCTAGAAATCACATAATAACACCTGCCCACCACCCAAAACATCCTGGTAACTGCATAGCAACACCCTGGCAAAAACCCAGAACACCCACAGCAACCCTCTGGCAACGAAAACATCCTAGTAACTGCATAGAAACACCCTGGCAACAGCTCAGAACATCTAGAAATCACATAACAACACCCTGTCCACCACCCAAAACATCCTGGTAACTGCATAGCAACACCCTGGCAACCATCCAAGACATCCTCTCTCTGGTCCAGGTTGTTGCACCTTTAAAAGAAATAAATAACCTGTTATGATTGACTAACCTCTGTTTACTGGCACAGTTTAAATGTTCTGAATAGATGTTGATATATAAATGTGGGCGGTCATATGATAATGAGCTCATATCTGAAACTTTATACCAACCAATACTTTTGCAGGTGTTCGACTCTCATCAAAGAAGGGCATTTTTGAGCCAATGACCTGAGTATACCATTACTGCAACAGAAACTTTATTTCACCCTGAACTGTCCATGCAGAATTTATTTGGTCAGAATACACAACTACTTTTGATGTAGTTACATTAGTGGAAACCTTTTTTTGTTTTCATAATTTTTCCCATTGGGATTTCAAAATAGTCTTCATTAAAGAGTTAAGTCTTGAAGCCAATCAGCTACGAGATGAATCACAACTCTACAAACTCTGAATTTAAACAAAAAAAGTTTTTGAAAATCGGACAAAAAGTCAAGACTGTGTACTTAACGGCTTTAGTGGTGGAAAAAACTACAATCCCATGAAGCATTGCGAATAGCATAATGTAATTAAAACGGTGGAGAAATATAAAACTACTCATTTACAAATGTTGATTATATGTAAACAATATGTGTTAACTTTATTGCAAAATATGCATATTTACAAACATTTAAGTATTTTGAGAGCGTAGAGAGATCGACTCGATTACATAATTTGCATTGCTTCATGGAAGTGGGCGGAGCTAAAGAGGGTTTAGCTATTTTTTACTCTGATTGGTGTAATTTTCTGAACAGCATTATGGGTAATGTAGTTTATCACCAGGAATTCCACTGTTAAACACGATTATTATTAAAATAAGTTCAAATAATGCGGGCTGACAGATTCAACAAAAGCAAATACCATCGATAGCAACCTCGTAGCTCACAGTACGTCTATCTTTAAAGGTTTATTGTTCAAAATCAATTTCCTTATGGAGAAAATGTATGAAGTTTTTACTTCCGTAACCCAACTGTCGCACTTTATATCTTCCAGCAGGAGACCTACTCATCTTTATCCATATTTGCTCTTTTCCAAAGAACTATATCAAACACAGCTGAACCAGTTCACCAATGTCTTTGAGTTCACTTAAAAATCATAGACAGGTGTGTTTGAGCAGAACTGGAGATAATCTCTCCAGGAGGACGATTGAAGCTCTCATCCAAGAGCTTCCCAACAGTGTGACTCTCAGCATGGAGAGCCTTTGAAAGCCTTGACTTCACAGCTTTCTTCATCTCACACACCATCAGATGGCTTTCCCAAATTATGATCCTAGATCAGCTTTCCCTAAATACTAAATCTCAACATTTGTACTCCATGAGGATTTGCTGTTTACACTCTTTCACAGACATGATTGAATTATCAGTTTGACATATTGAACATTAAATTCCTCATAATGAGGTATTTTCCTCAGGAGAAACATGATCTGAGATGTAAGAATTTGCTGTCATAAACAATTGAGATGCCATTTCTGATCTTTATTTTTATTTATTTGACCCTTCACTGTGATTTTCTGCATTGCACAAACCATTCGCATTGTCTTCGGAAACGGTTCAAATCTGGGTATTTTTTTTTGTATTTGTTTACTTGCAGTTGCACATAAAAAGCAACACCTCATTTGTGATGTTTGCATGAACAATGTTCTTTTCATAGTAGCGGTTACAGGGCTTTAAAATACACCGATGGAAACTTTAAACTCCTCCAGCGTGTTTCGAAGGTAATGGCCATAATTAGCTTGACAACGTCCCAATAACACTCAGCCTCTAATGAAGCTTTAGAAAGTGATGCATATCTTCCCTCAGCAGAATCAGCGGGATATTTTCGCCCTCGTTAGTGCAAATAACGTCTTTTAAAGAGAATTCACTAGGGCTGAAATGATGAATCATGGGAAGGTGTTTCCAGATGTGACCAGCTGCTTGTTTCTGAAAAAACCCCACATCATTCTGAATCTAAAGCCACTTGTTTTGGAAACTTCTGAAGAGCTTCTCAAATAATCACTTGAGTTCAGCTGTGTTTCCTTACAGATCTAGTTTAAAACATCTGTAGTTGTTGCTGCCATGTTTTTGAAAAACATATAGGCCAGCAAAATGTCAAGTGGTTTAACCATCAAGTAAAAAGTAATACAGCTTAATATATATTTTTAAAATGATTCGTATCATGGAACATCAACTCTATTTGTCATATTCAAAACACCCCTAAACCAAATAAAACATTATGAAATTCATATAATCTGCAAGCCTCAGAATAACACGGTGTAGGATTGAAAATAATCCAAGATATCTGAAATGAACAAATACATTTGCTTTACTGTTTTCCAGCGCCTCTTTCCCCAGTGACCATATGGAGTCGAGGGGCTGATAGTGATCAAGGCCTGTAGGACGAGATGTGTGAACTTCGGGGGTCGATGAATTGTCACACCTTTAGTACAATGGGGGAAGTTGTGATTATCTGATTGGTCAGTTTGAACGTCTCACATTTGTGTTAAAGTCACATGGTCAGGGAACGGATAAAAGAAGATTGTAACTGTTGCTCTGTCTCTTTTATTCTCTTGGTCCCTTTCTTGGGGCTCTCTCTCTTTACCTCCTCTTTTCTTCGTCTCTCTCTCTCTCTCTCTCTCTCTTTACCTCCTTTTTTCTTCGTCTCTCTCTCTCTCTCTCTCTCTCTCTCTTAGGTAACATTTTACACATATGCTGGGTAAGATTAATGGTATAAGTTATCATCATCTCTATTTTGTAACTATTTTAAGTGTAACCATAACCATATTTTGTCATCAAACCCTTTTACACAGGATGTGTAAACTAGTTTTGATTTGGTATTGATTTTGATTTTGCTACCTATTGCAATACAATATTGTCACTCTCTATAGCAACGCACTCACACATATGAAGCTCTTGTAACTGTGCTTACTTCTGTCGTTGGTATGTGGCAGTGGGTGGAATAGACAAGAAATGCAGTTTTCTACCATCTTGCTGACAACATTTCTTTATTCATCCGGCAGTCTTGCAGCCTGAACCACTGCAGGAAAACAACCCTTACAACGGTGTCAGTATAAAACAAATGTTCGAGATGCAGAGGGAAAAAAAACCTGCAAGATCTAGAGATAAGCTAAACAAGCTAAACTTGTAACTTGAGTGCCATGTTTTTATAATAGCCAGTGTTTAACACATTACAAGTAACTTGAGTTATGTAATCAGATACAGTAACAGAGTTATCTGACGAATAAAGTAATGCATTTTTTTAAATTTACAACAAAATACTTTTTTAAATAAGTAACGCATGCACCTTGTTTTCCCTTTTATTTACCTCTAATTTATACAGCCATGAATTTGCATTTCATTTAGCCCGAGGCTTTTTCATTTCACTTTAGGTGAATGACATTTACATTGAGTAAAAATATACAAGCCCAGCCCAGGTGAGAAAAAGTAACGCAAAAGTAAAGTAACACATTACTTTCCATAAAAAGTAAGTAATGCAACAGCAAACACAAACTATGCAAAAGTGGAGCCGAATTCACTCACTCGTTTTCATTCACTCCTTCAAGTGCACTACATTAGTGGAGTAATGTAGGGGATAGTGCATGAGGGGCGATTTCAAACACAGATATATGTTTTACAAGTATGAATTCCTTTTAATTCAACTTGATTTGTATCGCACTTGTTAGTGCAGACAATTAAAGTCACTCATCAGTCTTCTATGAAAATAAACTTTATTCTGAGATTCTGAACTGAAGAATAGCCTACGGCAGATTGTTTTGCGAATGAAAACGAAGCTGCGAGGGATGGGTCTCCATTTTAATTTTTTCACAACACATTAAAGAGCTTTTTTATGACCAGAACAAAGAGTTCATATTGCCAGTCTCTGACTCGCATCTTTGTCAAGTGTGAGCAGATTGATTCTTCTGAAACCCATGATAAAAGGGGTGGTTGATTATGATTTGACTTTTCTAACTTTAGTTAGTGTGTAATGTTGCTGTTTGATCATAAACAACATCTGCAAAGTTACAGCGCTCAAAGTTCAAAGCAAAGGGAGAGATTTGCTTATACAGAAATCATAAACCCGCCCCCGGGAACGCAATTTATAGATTATCAAGACAGAATATGCTAATCAATGACTAGAAGATAACTACACATCAGCTTCATAAATTCATCAACTAACCATTCAGAAATGTCCTGTTGCTTCTACATGTTGTCACTTCTTATTGAGTCTCTCCATCATTGTCTGACTCCGGTTTGAACATAAAAGGCTAAAAGTTTTTGAAATTTTCAGTGCGTGTCTGTGTGAGTGCAGCTGTTGAAGCTCCGCCCCCTGTGCCGGGAGCAGCAGCTCATTTGCATTTAAAGGAACACACACAAAACGGTGTGTTCTTGCTCACCCTCAAAAATGTACAATTTTAACATGCTATATGAAAATATCTGTGGGGTATTTTGAGCTAAAACTTCACACACACACTCTGGGGACATCAGAGGCTCATTTTACATCTTGTGAAAAGGGCATTATACCAGCCCTTTAAATGTCATTGCTGTGTGGGAGAAAACACTGAGACACTAAAGAGGGCTTGAGAGAATGCAAAGCCTCTGCACACCACATACAAAACCCACTTTAACATAAACAGAGATACCGTCGTGATGTTATGTTATCGTCCTGTTGCCATGACACCAGTGATGTGGCCTGAGGCGAAACTAGTCCTCTATAGACCTGTTTCTCTCACACACACTTCTCCATCACTGCAGGATCTCAGAGGAGGATGAAAGCTGCTGGAGTGGGTGGTGTGTGAAATCTCCTGTCAAACGTCTCACTCATTCCACAAGATAACAGCGCATTCACTCCGAACGCTGCTAATGCAACATTAAAGTCAAGAAATTCAACATCATAACTCTAATATGAGTGAAAAAAAAATACGTGAAGTATATGTATTTATAACACACAGAATTGCTTTTGTTAATTAAAACATATCATTTTGGTCATTACAATATAAAATACTAATAATAAAACATAAAATAATTATTAAATATATATTACATAAAAGTAAAAATTATAATAATTATTTTATATTATTATATTTTTCTATATTATATATATATATATATATATATATATATATATATATATATATATATATATATATATATATATCGTGGCTTGTATGTAATTTTTAATGTAATATATATAAAATATATATTACATAATTATATTAATTATATTTTATTAAAAATATACATATAATAATTATTTTATATTACTTTATATTACATTATATATAATATATATATATAATTATTTTGTATTATTTTATGTTGTCTATATATATAGACAATATAAAATAATCAAATATAAAATAATTATTAAACATATATTACATATTTTTTATTATATATATATATATTATAAATATATTACATAAAAAATTACGTACAATATATATATATATATATATATATATATATATATATATTATAGAAAAATGTAATAATATAAAATAATTATTATAATTTATACTTTTATGTAATATATATATAATTGTTATATTATTTTTTATATTGTATACATTTTTATATATCTACATTTAAATATTATATAAAAGTATTAATTCATTAATTAATTAAACATGTTGATTTGGCAACTAACTTAAATAAAATAAGCTAAAGTTGAAGTACTAAAATGACCAAAACTGACATAAAAATAAACTGAGGCTTAATAGAAATATAAAAAAAACACATAAAATAACTAAAACACAAAACAAGATTTAAATGAAAACTGACAATATTAAAATAAAAGCCAATTCCAAATATTAATAAGTACTATAATAGTATATAAATAATACTAAAATAACACAGATATTTGATTCTTAATTCTGATTGGTTGACAGACACTTGAGTGTGATTCATTAAAGGTTAGATTGAGTACTGAAGGTTACTGACCAGTCGTTCAGCTCCATCTTCTGGGAAAATCTGATTTAAATGATTTTCCCATTCAAGTAGACGGAGCTGAACGACTGTGAACATGGTCAGTAAACTCAGGAATAAAATCTGACCACAATATAGACTCATATTGAGCATCTTTAGCTCAAATCACAGGCTTTTTCTCAGATAATGAGCATGAAAACGACGACTGGCTCCTGCAGACAAACTCAAACCTGCGTCCACATCTGTGAATAAGATGTTTTTATTGTCGTGTTGAATGAAACCGTATTCACAATCCATTTACCATGGGAGAGGGTAAATGTTCACTTAAAAAAATATAAGATCAATGATGAAAGTTAAAAAGGCAAACCCTTAGTTCACATGGCAAGGCAGATTCGCCCATAGATCGTCCAGGGCCGTTGAGTGTGTGTGTGTGTGTGTGTGTGTGTGTGTTTGTGTGCATCTATTCCGCTTTTTTAGTCTCATCTGCAGTAATATTCACAAATAATGATGTTTTAGCCATGCATATGACCGCTAAATCAACATACTCTAAGTTTGGCATCTTTTTTATAAACTACACACAACCATCTTGAATTGTTTTCAATACATTTTTTTTTTTTTTTTTTTTTTACACATTTTTACATTTCTGGATGATCTTACGGATCACAGACGTGATGGTCTGAATAAGAATTGCTCTGTAATACCAAAAAAAAAGACCAAACGACAATATAGATTAAGAAAACATTATTATCTTATACTCTAATGATTAAATAAACAGAAATAAAATGAAAAAAAAAAAACATATCCACATAAACTTTAATAACAGATTTGGTAGCCTGTAACTCTCCTGAGAAAGGTATGATAAAATGATTTTTCTATTATTATTATTATTATTATTCCTGTCATATTTGCTCAAAGCAGATGAATCGAGGAACTGATAAAGTTAGCCACTATAATTGTTTTCCTCCTCGTGTTTCTGTACAACATTCATGAGGTTGACTGCATTATGATTATTCCTGTTCCACAATATCATTAAATTAACAATCACATCTAGTACAGACTTCAAGATGAATGGGTACTTTCCACAAATAGGGTTCAAAACAGAGCTTGAAATCGTGTCCGTACACCTCAATATTACAGTATATGAGCTGTTTTATTTAATTAACTTAAATTAAATTGATTTAATAACTAGAATACATTTAAAATTAATTTAATTAAATGTAAAATAAATTTTAATTGCTGAATAGTGAAGACCTGTGAGGCCAAAATCACCATTTTAAAGGCTCTTTAAAGTAATTAAATGTAAAATAAATTTTAAATGTAGAAAAAATTATTTTAAATTGTTACCTATTTTTAAATTACACCCCCCCCCCACCCCCACCCTAAAATTAACCGAATATCAATATGATTATTTTTAATTGCTGAATAGTGAAGACCTGTGAGGTGCAAAAGGCCAAAATCACCATTTTAAAGGCTCTTTAAAATTGATTTGTTACATAACTGTTTATCCAACATATCAACAAGTTGTTCGTCTTTATTGCTTAAAAAAAGTAACGGGACCCTTTTCATGGAAAGTGCCGATTGCGTTTCACGAAATACTGTTCCTGCCCGATTCAAAGCTTTTACAGTCTAATCTAAAGCAAGTCCCATGATTGTTTTACTACATTATTACAAAATACATAATTCAGAATTTGCAACATTCTATATCGAGGTGCTAACTGAAAAACCACAACATAATCAGCTGAATATTCCCAGCAGTTTCGTAAATCAAAACGAACACGACGGTACAAAAGAAAAGTGCTTCTCAGGATCCTATTTGGCTTCCTCAAAGAAAATGTCCCTCAAACACTCAAACTGCAACGATCCCTCATCGACATCTCAATATCTCAAACCCCGGACGTCTGATAGTCCCTCGGAGGAAACGTCCCGTTCGCCCGACGACAGTGGGCCGTTTGGAAGAACAAAACTAGCTCATTCTGGCTCTTTATTAAAGTAATGGCAGTTTAAGACATCGGGTTCTATATGTGCAAACGAAATGAGTCTCGTACGTACGAACAGCGTCAAACTCTGAATGAACGTGTTGAAAACATGCGGAGAAAAGAAAGACTCAAGTATGGTGCATTTTTATAACCCCTTTGACCTTTTTTTTTTAGTTTCTTGTCAATTAATAGATCATAATTAAAGGGATGGTTTGGAATAAAATCAACCTAGGGTCCTTTGCACCATGACCTCGAGCCAAACCCCCCCCAGAAGCCTTTTTCCCCTTGGTCGAACATTATTAAAGTTAGAGCTTATTTAGAGATATCAGCCGGATGGCTTAGTGCAGGCGCTAATGGATCCAGTGATGTATCTGGTAAATTACCGCACTAATAATGCCCGGAATGACACCAAACTTCTACAGTAGTACAAATAGGTTCTGTACTTTTGGTTTGTAAGTACATCAGGAGTTTATTTAAATAACACTTGCCTGACAGCTAATGCTACCGCTAACCCGGACGTCGATGCCACTTCCGTGATTTGGGAAAAGCCCGTAAAAGTCCTGGCAGAAAGCGATGCATAAGGATGTAGTTTAACGACGCCCAGTTCCAGGAATGCACTAATATTTTGTTGGTAGTGCCAGTTTGCAACAATTATTAGCTAACACTAAGTTGTCAACACTTCAGAAAAAATAATAATTCTTCGTTACCCTACATCCTTATGCATCGCTTTCTGCAGGACTTTTACAGGCTTTTTTCAACTAAGTGAAGTGACATTGACGTCCGGGTTAGCGGTAGCATTAGCCGTCAGGCAAGTGTTATTTAAATAAACTCCTGATGTACTTATAAACTTTCCAATGCCTCGTTTTATGAGTACAGAACCTATTTGTACTACTGTTGAAGTTTGGTACCATTCTGGGCATTATTAGTGCGGTAATTTACCAGATACATCATTGGATCCATTAGCGCCTGCACTAAGCCATCCGGCTGATATCTCTAAATAAGCTCTAACTTTAATAATGTTCGACCAAGGGAATAAAGGCTTCTGGGGGGTGTCTGGCTCGAGGTCATGGTGCAAAGGACCCTAGGTTGATTTTACTCCGAACCATCCCTTTAAGGCGTTTACACACTGAAGAAAGCTGCATTTGCAGGAAACATGGGTTCACACACGGGGAAAATGCAAACTCACTCGAAATGCCAAGAGCTCGACGGATGCGGAAAAATGTGTTTTCTAAACTTTTATCTGCAGAATTGTCGCAAACAAGGTTTGCATTTTTCATCTACGTCTTTGCAAAGCTCCATTAAAATCAACGGATCTGATGAAGCATTGCCTAAAAGTTACATTTCTCAATATTTTTTTGCACGTTTTTCGTAAACCCTTGCGTTTTGTCATTGCAAAGCATCATTGCAGTTCAAATCAATGGATTTGCAGCTAAAATTCTTTGCACAGTTTTGCAAACCCTTGCGTGTTTTTTTGTGCAATGGACCATTCCCATTGAAATCAATACATCTGAAGCTGTCTAATAGAATTACTCAAGGTTGGTTTGCACAGCTTTCGCAAACCCTAATGTATTTTATCTACGTCTTTGCAAAGCATCATTCCAGTTAAAATCAATGGATTTGCAGCATTCCCCAAAAGTTACAATTCTCAACTTTTTTTTTTTTTTTGCACAGCTTTCGCAAACCCTTGCGTATTTTTTATTTATTTTTTGCAATGCACCATTCCCATTGAAATCACAAGATCTGAATCTCTGCCTAAATGTTAAATGTATCTAAACTTTTGTTCGAACACCCCAACAATTCTTTACGTTTATTTCATCTACGTCAATGCAATGCACCATTCCTGTTGAAATCAATGTATTTGCAGCATTGCTTAAAGTTGCATTTTCTCAAGTTTTGTTTGCACGCTGCAACATCACTTTTGCATCTTTGCATCGCAGCGTTCCCATGTGAATCAACAGATCGGCAGCGTTCTCCAGTGTGTAGACGGCCTTGACGTGTGCATGAGAACGGATGCACCAGTTTTGCGATGATCTTCATGTGGATCCTGATTGCGAGGGTTATTGTATATTGCAGGAGGAACAGCACGGGTCTTCTTTATCCGGCTGAGAGGCGTAGTCCATCTGCCTCACGATCTCTGAGAACAGTTCGTCCACCATGGTTTTGCTCTTGGCTGATGTCTCCATGAACGGACAGCCCCATTCCTCAGCCAGAGCTTGACCCTCGCTCGACGAAACCTCGCGCTCGTTGTCCAGGTCCACCTTGTTTCCCACGAGAATCACGGGCACACGCTCATACCTGTGAATGCACATGACACGATAATGAGTGAGAGATGTGGCATTTCAGCACTAAGAGCAATGACAGTTTCCAAATAGGTTTCCCTGATAGCCCTCCTGCACCTTTGGCTCTCGTCTGCCATTGGTCAGGCAAACGGATAGTCCCGCCCCTAAATTCATCTCATTGGTTGAGTCAACAGTTGACAAAACAGAACAGAGTTGGAAACGAGTCGCAACATCTAATTTATTCTTCAGGAAGTAAAACTACCAATGACTGACTTATTGTAAACATTAAACTGGAATATGAAAACAAATGTTTTAACTCTTTCCATGCCTATTTTCCGTCGATCCATGTTTCTCCTAATAATTTTAACCAAACTTCACCAAAATGGGGTCAAATAATCTTCAGACCAAGAGCGACAGCTACTGGTCAAAAAGTTATAGTTATAACATTGAATTACTCATAATAATTGAACTAGAAATACAATGACCAAACAAATCTTCTCACCCTGTACAGTGTGCATGCAATTGTCCCTAAACAAATACATAACACTTTCCAACAAGGTTTTATTAAAAATAGTAAAAAAAAAAAAGAAAAGAAAAAAAGTTTTATTCAACCACAATAATAACCTTTGGTAAAATGTACCAGTGTCTAATGAATAATTTGCTCCAGGTGAAACTGTTCAATGTGTTTTCTTTACCAAGATTGATGGCAGTTAATACGAGAGCACTTCACTCCAGTTATTGAACCACCATCCGATACCTGAGGTCAAAATCATTAAAGATGATGCAAATGTATTTGTCTTCTTCAATGGTTCAATGGCAATGGTACACTAGCTCTGTGTGTGTGTGTGTGTACTTGTACAACTATCTTTGTGAGGACCAGTTTGAGTTTTAGACCATTGGAGTGAGGACAAAGAGAGTAAAGTGAGGACATTTTGGCCGGTTCTCAGTTTCTGAGAGCCTTTAAAGGCCTGTTTGAGGGTCAAGACTTGGTTTTAGGGATAAGGTTATAATGAGGTTAAGGGTCGGTTTAGGGTAAGGGGTTGGATTAGGCTCTTAGTTGTGATGGGTAAGGTTAGGGTAAGCGGCTAGAGATTGCATTGTGTCAATGAATGTCCTCATAAAGATAGATGTACAAGAATGTGTGTGTGTGTGTGTGTGTGTGTGTGTGTGTGTGTGTGTGTGTGTGTGTGTGTGTGTCGCTGATCCTGGACTGACTCTGAATCATTCCCTCCACAGACTCTGAGTCAGAGCTATTGATCTGTCAGATCCTGCAGCTGAAAAGCGAGTGTCTTTAGAGAAGTGTGTGTCCAGGGCTGTTGAGTCATGAAACACACTCCCAGTGTTTAACACAGAGAGCGGAGGAGTATGCGTTTCATATCAGCTCTAAATAAAGGAAGATCATAGTGACTGTAGAGAGTGATGAAGAGTGAAGATCTCACTGCTCTTTTCCAGCAATCAGGATCATGATCTTCAGACCAAGTATATTTATCAAGTATTAAAGGGATATTTCACCGCTGGAAAGATGAATGTGTATTTAAATTGGGTCATATATGTAGTAGAAATGTGAAATTATTTTAGAAGTTGGAGCCTTCTAGACTGAGAAGAGCCAGAAAATGTATTTTTGGCTCATGTGGATGAAAGACAACAACTCCCAGAATGCACTTGCTTCGCTGCCCTAAGAGGACACGCCCAAGCCACGCCTACCGGTTACAGAGGGCCGTATCGGAAGAAATGATACAGCTAGGCTACTAGTGACTGGAAACTGAAAAGACGGTGTTTTATCATGAGATCCCCCTATGGGCGGGTCGAACACATGCAGAACAGCTCCTCCTACTGGCTGGAGTCTCTCGCCTCTGGACAAATAAATGCTAAATGACGATTTTTGTCCAGACACACAATACAGAAATCTCTCGTCTCAGGCAGACATGAGGGAGGGAAGCACGGTCATTACAAAATACCACCGGGTTTCTACTGATACAAAGCTTAATGCTAATAAGTGAAGTATCCCTTTAAGAAAGAAAGCATGCAAGCAAATCAATGTATGTCTCTTTTTCTAGCATAAAAATATATACATACACACATTTAAGTCTTACTTTCAAACAACAATTTTCCCAATCCCCATAGACTTCCATTGTATATGCATGATTGTAAAAGCACAATTTAGTGTGTCTTTATAAACAGATGGAGGTCTACAATGTTTTCTGCTTTAAGGACAAATAGGAGAAACTGACTTTTTAGAAACACGTGCCAAGCGTCGTTTTAATCTTGAATTTAGTTTAAATGCTGTACACATCACAGAACAATATTAAACTTGATCCAAGTTGCTTTCTTAAAAGCAAGTCTATTCCTTAAGTCTCCCTTTAAGTGTATCGACAGAAGACGAAATATTGGCCGTACTGCCGCTCAAAAATTTGGGCTCAGTTTTAAATTGATCACATTAAAGACATTTATAATGTTGCAAAAGATTCTATTTCAAATAAACTTTCTATTCATCAAAGAATCCTGAAAAAATTGAATGTATCACAGTTTCTATTAAAATATGAAGCAGCAGCAAAACAGTTTTCAACATTGATAATAATCAGAAATGCATCAAATCATCATATTATACTGATTTCTGAAGGATCATGTGACACTGAAGACTGGAGTAATGATGCTGAAAAGTCAGCTTTGATCACAGGATATAAATTACATTTTAAAATATATTCAAATAGAACGCAGTTAATCAAAATTGTAAAAATATTTCACAATTTTTACTGTATTTCTTTTATCAAATAAACGCAGCCTTGGTGAGCAGAAGAGAGTTCTTTCAAAAACATTAAACCGACCCCAAACTTTTGAATGGTAGTGTATATATACACAGTGTATATATAAATGTTAATACTCTGATTGCACTCTGTAAATACAGTGATTCTGTCAGTAGTGAATGCCAGCAGTGATGTTTAACAGGAGCAGGAGTTCAGTGGTGACAGCAGGGCTTCTGGAGCTCGCTGGTGTTTGATTGACACTGTTCAGCATTATTTATGAAGCACCAGACAATCACGTCTCGTTCTGCAATGGCAACGAGCATCATTCACATCACTCACATCATGTTATCACATCCAGCATTCCACCAGCCTCAGCTAATGTTCCTCGACACACTAGCGGGACGTTGTGCAGCGAGAGTGTGAACGGTGAGTGGGAGGTAAGAGGCGCAGATGAAATGTCATCTATTGGTGGCGAGCAGGAGAAACGCTATTTATAGCCTGACTGACACAAGGGACGTCTGAGTCTGAGTCTGAGTCTGAGTTCGACGCATGTTTGAGCAGGTCTGGGAGAGACTGTGTCATACTCATGAACATATGCTGCTTCAGCTCGTGTGTGTGATGGTGTTCACCATGTGGGAAACCCAGACTTTTAAGTTGAAAGCTTGTCATTGAACGAATTATGATGGAAATGAATTGTTATTTTGAATGCTGTACATTCAGTTTGTACACATTTTAAGCACTGCTGATGAAGAATAGCAATAAAGCTGGCGGAGAGAAAAATATTACATATTCAGCCAGTTTATGAAGCGACACGTTCAGCGAAGTGAACTACTCTCCTCAAAACAAATATCCCATCAGTCTCAGCGGCTCATCACACATCTAAAGTCTGCGTTTTGATCTGCGTTTAGTTTCATAAGCACTCTAAGAAAGATTCCTGCATGATTTTAATTGTAATTATCATAGTTATTAAAAAACTAATGTTATGTAACTGTTATGTTTTTAAATATCTGTATATATATATATATATATATATATATATATATATATATATATATATATATATATATATAGGCTATATACATACACACACAGTTGTTATTATATACATACATAATATTGTGATTTTAATTAATTTTAATTTTAATATTTTTTTTATTTCCTAATATTAAAATAATTTGAGATATTTGATATTCCATTATATATATATATATACAGTAAGATATATATATATATATTAAAATTAAATACATATCAAATTAATTTAAAAATGATTAAAATGAATAAAAACTATGTAATTAAATTAAGAATATTATATATATTATATGATTTTTTTAAATGAGATTTTAAATATATATATGTATATATATTTGTGCTGTCAAATCGATTAATTGCGATTAATCGCATCTATCAAAATTGTGTGTATATACAGTATGCGTGTATATATATTATCATATTTATATATGTGTGTGAGTGTGCGTGTCTGTATATATAGATGCGATTAATCGCAATAAATCGATTTGACAGGCCTAATAAATATATTTTAATGTTATAATTTATATATATATATATATATATATATATATATATATATATATATATATATATATATACATGTATGTATATATATGTATATATTTATTTATTTATTTATTTATAAGCAAACTGTTGTTGTTGTTGTTGTTCAGTTTCCTAATGCTGCTTGGCGACATTTTCCACAATGTCATGCCATACATTATCATCTTAATGTCTAAGTGATTAAAATTATTTAATACAGTGACAAGATAACAAACACAGAAGCACTAGTTAAGTGAATATAATTACCCTGGAGTTTAACGAAGCGCGAGCCTTTCATGACCCAAACATCTATTAGAGGATCATTGAAGCATGAGCGTCGGCTCTTAAAGACTGACCGCAGAGATTATGATGAATCCATGACAAGGTGCATTTACCAGTTTAGTATCTGACAGCGGCTCAATAGCTAATTATTCTTTCATGCTACTGCGCGTAAGCTTTGCTTATTGCCTGAAACCATGCGTCACGGCACACGCATTAGACTGAACCACACTGGGGTAATTTACAATCAAATAATGCAATGCATCAAATAGATTTAATCATGCACTTTAATGATGGAAATGGCTAAAGTTTATTGGTGTTGCTTTAGCTTGATTCGCTACAGGAATTAAGCAAGTCAAGTAAAAATAAAAATAAAAGTGCCAAATACAATTTATAGAGAGGAACTGTTTCGAGTGTGAAATGACTGTGATGAGGCACTGAGGGATTTAAAACACTTGATTTCACTGTCCGTCTGTCAGAAAGTGACGGCTGCATTGCTCTGTCCAACGCATTGAAGTCCTCGCCGGCACAGTTGCCCAGTAACGGTTCGACCCCCAGTGCTTAGAAACACAAAAACAGATGTGATGTCTCCAGAGACCCTGCTGGAAGCAATGCATGCTGGGATGCTTTTGGCCAGAAATGCTGGTCAGGCCACACGCTGATTCAGAGCGAAACAAAGGAACCTAGTTGTTAATGAAAACAAAAAGGGGAACGTTTTTTTTTTTTTTCAAAGATCCCAAAATAAAGATGTCTGTCAGAAATGAAAGGCTGAGTAAAGTCCAAACTGACTGAACGAGACACAATGTTCAGAAACTAAACTGCTGGAAGAGTATAGAACATAAAAAAGGATAAAACAACATCAAAGATTAAGAATAAAGTTATGAAAATCATTTTGTTCTGTTTCCTGTGTTTCACGTGTTTAGTTCTGTTTCCTGTTTCACGTGTTTAGTTCCGTTTCCTGTTTCATGTGTGTTTAGTTCCGTTTCCTGTTTCACGTGTTTAGTTCCGTTTCCTGTTTCATGTGTTTAGTTCCGTTTCCTGTTTCACGTGTGTTTAATTCTGTCTCCTGTGTTTCACATGTGTTTAGTTCTGTTTCCTGTTTCATGTGTTTAGTGTTTAGTTCCGTTTCCTGTTTCACATGTTTAGTTCCGTTTCCTGTTTCATGTGTTTAGTTCCGTTTCCTGTTTCATGTGTGTTTAGTTCCGTTTCCTGTTTCACGTGTTTAGTTCCGTTTCCTGTTTCACGTGTTTAGTTCCGTTTCCTGTTTCACGTGTGTTTAGTTCCGTTTCCTGTTTCACGTGTTTAGTTCCGTTTCCTGTTTCACGTGTTTAGTTCCGTTTCCTGTTTCACCTGTGTTTAGTTCCGTTTCCTGTGTTTCACGTGTGTTTAGTTCCGTTTCCTGTTTCACATGTTTAGTTCTGTTTCCTGTTTAATGTGTTTAGTTCCGTTTCCTGTTTCACGTGTGTTTAGTTCCGTTTCCTGTTTCACGTGTGTTTAATTCTGTCTCATGTGTTTCACGTGTGTTTAGTTCCGTTTCCTGTTTCACGTGTTTAGTTCCGTTTCCTGTTTCATGTGTGTTGTTCAGTTTCCTGTTTCACGGGTTTAGTTTCGTTTCCTGTTTCACATGTTTAGTTCCGTTTCCTGTTTCATGTGTGTTTAGTTCCGTTTCCTGTTTCACGTGTTTAGTTCTGTTTCCTGTTTCATGTGTGTTTAGTTCCGTTTCCTGTTTCACGTGTTTAGTTCCGTTTCCTGTTTCACGTGTTTAGTTCCGTTTCCTGTTTCACGTGTGTTTAGTTCCGTTTCCTGTTTCATGTGTGTTTAGTTCCGTTTCCTGTTTCACGTGTTTAGTTCTGTTTCCTGTTTCATGTGTGTTTAGTTCCGTTTCCTGTTTCACGTGTGTTTAGTTCCGTTTCCTGTTTCACGTGTTTAGTTCCGTTTCCTGTTTCACGTGTGTTTAGTTCCGTTTCCTGTTTCACGTGTTGAGCCATATCGCATTAATTATCGCAGGCGATACGTCCGCGATATTAATGCGATATGGCTCAGCTTGTCAGTGAACTACGGCTCTTTGTAGTGAATGCCGCTCCATCTGAAAGCAGGTGATGGCGATTTACTACTAATCAAGGAACCGGCTTTACTGACGAGATGCACCTAACAATGTCATGCGATATATCGCCCAGCCCTAGAATAAAGGGGCGGGGCCTGGTTGAGTTAGTTAGTAGTGTGTTAAACTGGCGGTTATGTTAAGGGACGGGACATTTCCCAAACACACTTGAAGCGCTCGACCAATCACAACACACTGAACCAGCCGACCAATCAGAGCAAAGTGTGCTTTTCAGAAGGAGGGGCTTCATAGAGACAGGAAGTAAACAGAGCGTTACTGACAGACTGGGAAGAGACGAGCCGCAACAATGGAGAATATGAGGAAAATAATCAACATTTAAGCAGGAACACCTGTTCTAGTAGAGCCTAAAACAACACCAAGACTTTGATAAAGGGCATAATAGGTCGTATTTAAATAGTATAAAGTACCTGAACTGATGTGAAAATACAAGCGCTATACATCAAGTAAAAGGTCACAATGCAAGTAAAAGGTAGAAAAGTAGCCAAACCAATTTTAAAGTCGTACAACATACATAATCACCTTCGGTGTAGAGAAATAGAGGAAATCTTCTCTTCAGAGTGAAACACAAATGAAGACAGATGAGTTCATGTTAATACGCCGCAGCTTTGCTCGCGGTCGCAGCAGTGCAGTGGAGCGAACAGTAAATTGGAGCAGGTTAAAAAGCAATCATCATCTTCAGTGGCCTTCCCGTTCCCTACACACTCTCTCCAGGACACGCTTTTCCATGTGTTTCAGAGCTAGGAGAATAGGAAAAACACTCCCACAAAACTGATTTCAGATGAGTGGGAAATGTCAATGTCTATGGGCTCAAACAGCAGGTTTCCCTCAGGAACACAATCTCATCTTCCAAGAAGGAAGGTCTCGTGGGACACAGTTACACCCTCATCCAATCCACGATCACAACATTTACTTTACAAAGCTGGGATTACACACGCTGTTGCATTAAAAACGCCTAAATGCAATCAGATATGAAACACAAGTTGTAATGACTACAGGAAATCATAAACTAATTCACAGGTAAAGTGCATTTATAATGTTACAAAAGAAATGCTGTTCATTTGAACCTTCTATTCATCAAATAATCTTGAAAAATAAAAAATATATCACAGTTTCCCCAAAAATATGAAGTTTTCAACATTGATAATGTTTCTCGAGCATCAAATCCTCATATTAGAATGATTTCTGAAGGATCATGTGACACTGAAGACTGGAGTAATGATGCTGAAAATTCAGCTTTGATCACAGGATATAAATTACATTTTACTATATATTCACATAGAAACAGTTATTTTAAATTGTAATAATATTTCACTATTTTTACTGTATTTTTGATAAAAAAAATTAGTCTTGGTGAGCAGAAGGGACTTCTTTCAAAGCACACACAATTAATATAATAAATGTTATATAAGTTCTGTCTAAAGGGAGTCTGAATGTCATTAACACATTTATGAATTTCCTTCAAATTAATTCAATAATGCTTTTAGATATGCATTAGCATAACACATTTTACAACATGTAAATGCTTTCACAGAATTGCACACATTTTTAGTATGGCAGATTCTGTGAAGCAGCGCACAGATTGTGTGTGGGCCGTGTGTTTAAACACCTGCTGTAGCTTAATTGAATACATGGATGTGTTTTTTAATCTAAATTCATTGAAGAGTGTTTCACATTAGACGGAGAGCAGAAGAGTGACGGGTCCGCCCACATTTCCTCTTCCCAGGGTCTCGCTGCCAAAAGTCCAGCAAGTCTTTGGGTTAGTGCGCGCTAATGCACTCGTGATGTTTCTCTGGCTTCCACCGGCACACAATCTCATTTATATTGTGGTGAGTGTGCAAATCTCACCAGCGTTACTGTAGTTATCATCAGCCGTCTCAGCATGTGTCTGCAGATTAACAACCTGTGCCAGAGCTTCAGATATCTTTCTGCAGGTTCTGGCATAAAACCGTGCCAACTCAATTCATAATGCGAGAGATAAAGCTGCAAAAAAATATAATGTGCTTAATGGCGGGAATCTCAACATGAACTTCAACCTTCCCTCAGACCTGATTTATCTATTTCTTTAATGCATTTTCACTTAAAGTGATTTCACAGAGTTGTGCAAGTGTCATATCTCATATATCGCTCAGCACTACAATTCATTTATTTAATAATGCATTTATTTGTTTATTTAGCAAGTAAGATGCATAAATGCACAGTTGCTACAATTGCTGAACCCAAACATGCACAAAAATAACTAAATATGGGCTATGCTTCATGCTTTATAAACTATTCCGCACCAAATCAGTCCAAGCGCAAGTTACAAAAGACTTTCAGGATGTTCTGCATCAAAGATGACAAGATGCTGCATGCAAATATGGCAAAATTATGGAAGCTTGTTTCCGCCACAGAATAAAACATTTTAAAAGATAATTGTGACTTTTTTTCTCGCAATTGCGACTTTATATCACGCAATTCTGACTTTATACCTCGCAATTCTGACTTTATACCTCGCAATTCTGACTTTATATCTCGCAATTCTGACTTTTTATCTCACAATTGCGAGTTTACATCTCGCAATTCTGACTTTATTTCTCAGAATCGCGCGATATAAAGTCGCAATTGCGTGAAATAAAGTCGCAATTGTGTCTTATAAAGTCAGACTTCTGACTTTTTTTCTCGCAATTGCGACTTTATATCACACAATTCTGACTTTATATCTCGCAATTCTGACTTGATATCTCACAATTGTGACTTTATTTCACGCAACTGCAACTTTATTTCACGCAATTCTGACTTTATATCTCGCAATTCTGACTTTATTTCACGCAATTGCGACTTTATTTCACGCAATTGCGACTTTATTTCACACAATTCTGACTTTATGGGCCCTATCTTGCACCCAGCGCAACTGACTTTGTACACCGACGCATGTATCATTCCTATTTTGCACCCGCGCAAAGCGCGCTTTTCCCTCCACAGAAGCACGTCGCAAAACTAGGGAATGAACTTGCGCTCCCTGGGCGGTTCAGCGCAAAAAAGGAGGCGTGTTCTGGCGCAAACATTCCTTCATGCTATTTTGCAGGTTTAGAAAACAATTGCGCCACTAACCAGGAAAAAATAGCTTAAAGTCAGTGGGGCGTTGCACATGTTATTCATATGCTATTTTAAGGGCGCATGCTTGGCCATAATCAATGAAGCGTGTGCACAACGCGCATACACTTTGATTCTCTCATCTACACAGAAGCAGCCGTTTTCATTTTTGCAAATCATACATTATTACGATAGATAGATAGATAGATAGACAATTTATTATAAAAGCATACATCTAGCCTACACATTTACCCAAATTATCCTACGCCTTTTTAACCGAAGTTAATTTGGGTGGGTTTCTCCATCCCCAACGTCCCTGACGAGAGCGTTGCTCTCCTTGGCTGTGAACGCTCCTGGCAAATCCGCCGTTATAATAGGAATCCGCTTTAGAACAAGCGCGCCTGCTCTTAAAGGGAATGTGAGATGTCGCTCTGATTGGTTTATTTCACGTTACGCCCAAACCACACCTATGAATAAAGAAGCTACTTCAGACCAACCCATTTTAGATTTGCGCCTGGCACAAGAGTCATTTATCCCGCCGGGTAAATAGCAACAGCGCCAAGACCCGCCCACAAAGTTACTTGCGCTTTGCGCTTTGACACTTACGTTTCAGATCGTTAAAATAGGGCCCAATATCTCGCAATTCTGACTTTATATCTCGCAATTCTGACTTTATATCTCGCAATTCTGACTTTATTTCACGCAATTGCGACTTTATATCACGCAATTCTGACTTTATATCTCGCAATTCTGACTTTATATCTCGCAATTCTGACTTTATTTCACGCAATTGCGACTTTATATCTCACAATTCTGACTTTATATCTCGCAATTCTGACTTTATATCTTGCAATTCTGACTTTATATCTTGCAATTCTGACTTTATTTCACGCAATTGCGACTTTATATCACGCAATTCTGACTTTATATCTCGCAATTCTGACTTTATATCACGCAATTCTGACTTTATATCTCGCAATTCTGACTTTATATCTTGCAATTCTGACTTTATATCTCGCAATTCTGACTTTATATCTTGCAATTCTGACTTTATTTCACGCAATTGCGACTTTATTTTACGCAATTCTGACTTTATATCTCGCAATTCTGACTTTATAACACGCAATTGCGACTTTATATCTCGCAATTCTGACTTTATATCTTGCAATTCTGACTTTATTTCACGCAATTGCGACTTTATTTTACGCAATTCTGACTTTATATCTCGCAATTCTGACTTTATATCTTGCAATTCTGACTTTATATCTCGCAATTCTGACTTTATATCTTGCAATTCTGACTTTATTTCACGCAATTGCGACTTTATTTTACGCAATTCTGACTTTATATCTCGCAATTCTGACTTTATATCTCGCAATTCTGACTTTATATCTCGCAATTCTGACTTTATTTCACGCAATTGCGACTTTATTTTACGCAATTCTGACTTTATATCTCGCAATTCTGACTTTATAACACGCAATTGCGACTTTATATCATGCAACTCTGACTTTATATCTCCCAACTGCGTATTATAAAGTCAGAATTGCGAGATATAAACATGCAATTCTGAGAAAAAAAGTCCGAATTTCAAGTATATTTCTCGCAATTGCGACTTCATATCACGTAGTTCTGACTTTATAACCTGCAATTGCAACTTTATATGACGAAATTCTGAGATAAAAAGTCAGAATTGTGAGATTAAAAAGTCGCAATTACCTTTTTTTACAATTCACTCTGTGGCGGAAACAAGCTTCCATACAAAATCGTGCATGCAAAAAAAACAACAAAAAAAACCTCTTTATATATGATATTTTCAGGGAACTGTGCATTGATGTCATGACTTGATTACCGTGGTAAAGTGTCCGGTTACTGACCGCCACTAGAACCTCTCCACTATTGTTCATAATGACTCCATCAGGCAATTTTTAAGGGTGCTTTTGCTATTAAAATGCAACAGTTACTGTATTTGTCATGATCAACCACACACATCCGAATAGACAGAAAATGGCAGAAGACATAAAGTGCATAAATAAGAGCTTTTTAAAAGCTTTTCTCACTCAAGGTTCTGACAGGATAATTCAGGCCTTTCAGGTTTTGCAGCTTCAGTGATGAATCTTTTGTCTCTTTGTGCTTTACCTCACGCTCGCTTTATAATTGTTCTGTAGGTCCTGTTTATGAAAGCAGTGTGTGTTCAAACCTTTTTTAAGAGTCAATGTGGAAAAAACACAAACAATACAGCATCTGTTTCTAGGCCTGAGGTTAAACTACGGAAAGATTATAACAGACGCTGCCTCCCGTTGGACTTATTATTAACGGCACCGTCATATTATTCCACACACACACACACACACACACACACACACACACACACACACACACACACACACACACACACACACACACACACACACACACACACACACACACACACACACACAGTGTTTCCATCTTCTTAACTTGGAAAACCTTGGAAAGTTCACCTCGCTCAGAGAAGACAAACTACCGGCTTTACAGACTCATCGGTACCATGGTAAAATTAGGGTACTTTAATACAGTGTGTAACATGATACAGAATGATTACTACATTTATATAACACTTACAAACAAATTACTGTGACAGTACCCTGGTAAAATGATGGTATAAGATGCTAATACCATGGTACTTTTAATATTTACCATAGTACATGTCAAAAAACATGTTTATACCGTCGTTTTCTGTCTTCTTTTACCTTTTTGTTTTTACCTTGCATTTACAAGAAAGAACTGTGGCAGAACCATGGTAAAATGACAGTATCACATGCTATTAATACCATGGCACTTCAATATTTACCATAGTACATGTCCAAAAACATGGTAATACCATTGTTTTCAGTGAGTTTACTGCTTTTACCTCACAGTAAAAATGATGGCAATGCCATGGCTCTTTAATACAGTGTGTATACAATGGTTTTGAATGATTATCATATTAATATATGTCATAGAAATGTGATTATAAAAAAAGTACTATGGTAGTACCATGGTAAAATGAAAGTAGCTATCACAAGCTACTTTAATATTTGCATGGTACATGCCATTATTTTCTGTGTTTATTGCTATTCTCCTTGGATTTACAAATAACTATTGTGGCAATGTCATGGTAAAATGACAAGCTAATACCATGGTACTGTACCATGGTAAAACATGGTATGACCAACTTACATGTCTGTAACAATGACAAAAACAATGTGGAAGTACAGTAATTTTATGGTATCGTGAGGTTTGTCAATGTGCTTCAAATAAATACTATGATCTGCACATCATGGACTTCAATAGAGTTAAAATGATGGTGTGGTAATATGATATTTCCATCATTGATTATTGCAATACAATGCAGTGATTTTGTCCAAGAGGCTTTTTGATACAGTGTGTATACAATGGTATTGAATGATTATCATATTAATATAAGTCATAAGAAAGGTGCTTATAAAAAGTACTGTGGTAAAACCATGGTCAAATTAAAGCATCACAAGCTACTTTAATTATTATTATCTGTAGGTTTATTGCTATTCTCCTTGAATTTACAAAAATAAAATAAAATAACTATTGTGGCAGTGTCATGGTAGAATGATAGTATTGATACTATGATATGCACATCATGGAGTTCAACTAGTGTTAAAATTATGGCATTAGGTGGTAATACCATGGTATTCATATCCATCATTGATTATTGCAATACAATGCAGTGGTTTTGTCTAAAGAAGGAGCTTCGCGTGTCTTACCTCTAAATTGACAAGATAATACCATGGTACTTTAATGTGTACCATGGCAAAATATGGTACGAACAACTGTAACAATGGGTAATACGGTCCCTCAAAGAATGCCACGCTATTCCCATCATTGATTGCAATGCAATGCAGTGGTTTAGTCGCTTACCTCTTGACCCGGATGATCTGGTCTCTCATGGGCTTGATGTCCTGGAAGCTCTGCTGGTTGACGAGGCTGTAGACCAGGATGAAGCCCTGGCCGTTCTTGATGTACAGGTCCCGCATGGACGCGAACTGCTCGGTACCGGCCGTGTCCAGGATCTCCAGCACCGACGGCGACGAGTCCACCTCGATCTCCTTCCGGTAGAAGTCTTCGATGGTCGGGTCGTACTTCTCGATGAAGGTCCCGGTCACGAACTGGACCGTGAGCGCAGATTTGCCGACCCCTCCACTGCCGAGCACCACCACCTTATACTCGCGCATTGCGCACAGAACCGAACCGAGTGACGCGCGTGAAGGAACCAGCTAACAGTGTCCGAGCCGATCAGAAGCGATGGGAAACTTGCATTGAATATCGCAGAAGTCGAGCAGACCAGGAGCCATGGCTGGCTGTGTTACACTCACCATAGAGACAAATAACAGAAGCGCGCAAAGAGCCACCGCGCGGGCTTCATGGCATCCGTAACCATGTAGAAGAGCCAGAACCCGACAGATGCGTGAAGAAGAAATCACCTCTGTGCGTGCATACAAGCGCTGAACACATCACGCGTCCCCTCCCTGACGCATCCCAGAATAGAAGATGCACACTATTCTGCATCTTACAGCATCTTCAACCGCCATACTCTCGGGTGGAGACCTTCTGAAGCCAGAACACACCGTCTCGGGGCGAGGATAGGAGTTTTATAGCGGATTGATGCTGTGAGCGTTCAATGGGCGCGGAGGAGTTCGACAAGCCACGCCCACTGTTCTTAATAAGGCAATGGTTGCGAGAGGTGGGCGGGACTTCCGCTTTTCACTCCGGCGCGGTTGGTTCCAGGATCAGTTGAGCGACCAATGAGAGGCGGCGCAGGGGGCGTGTCAATAAATGATGCTGTTCCTATGGCAACAGTGCGTCGCCCGCATCAGCACCTGAAATAGAAAGCAACAGGGATGCGGCCATTGTGTGTGAGTGTGTGTGTGTGTACTGATGGAGGCCGCGAGTCTGCAGTGTTCATCAAACTATTTCAATACTTCAATTCATTACATCTGCAGGATTACTGTACTTCATCAACATGTTCTGCTAACGACAAAGGTTCATTTTAAACACTATATTTAAAAAATGCCACTTTATATATATATATACATATATATATACACACACACACACACACACAATGGCATTCATACATATTTCAGGAAGTCTTTATGTAATACAGGCCCATACAGAGGAATATTGTGCAGCTCTTACCTCTTCATAAATGATCCATCTCCACATGTCAAGGAATTCAGCTTTCATAAGAAAGGCTCGAGTTACATCAGATGTATAAAGCATCAGCAGTTCACAGGGTATAAATCATCATAAAAGTGGTTTATTTTGTTTCAAAATCGTATAAATGTACGAGGTGGCGACAGACACACAGGGTACAAAACAGCACAGGGCAAAAGACACTATACTTTATAACAACGATATGTGTTTCAAGTTAATACTTGTTCAAAACAATCACTTCAGCAAAGTTTGTGCTATTTTAGGTTTATTTTGACAAGTAAAATAAAAATCATTATTCTTCAATAAATATACTGTCATTAAAATACAGGGGCGTCACGAGGCCCTTTTTAGGGGGGCTTCAGCCCCCCTAAACTTCTGCCCAGCCCCCCTAAAAAATATTTGATTAATATATTTTTTATCGCTTCAGTCCCCTTTAAAAAGTTTCGGCTCCTCCCCTTATCTGAGTCTGCTTGGATTTAGCGCATTTTTCAATCTGCAGGGGCGCCGAGCAGAGCGAACATCAGAGAGTACAAGGTGTGTCGTGAGTGCATTTATTGATAGATTGCTATGATATTACATCTGCATCGGTGCAGTTCTTTGTCATTTATGCATTGCAGTTTACATAATGTAATGTTACTGGAGCATTGAGAGCAACACGGGACGGTTCGGTTTCTCATCCAATACCAATACGTTTCGCTGCGTTCACCTTCAGCCCTTATCAGTGTGATAGTTGTTTTTTTCTACAAAACAAAAATGAAGCGATTAACACCCATGAAAACATACTTTAGAAAACGATCATGATTTATTTTAATTTACTTTTTAAACTTTAAAACATATTATTTTGTATTTCGGCATTACATTATGCTGCCATGCACAGAAATGATTAAAGACACACATCATTGTCTGAAAGCACTAGATGGCCCAGAGAGAGAAACATCATGTGGAGTTATTTTGTTTTGTATTAATAAATATAGTTTTGTATATATATATAATATAATAATGTATATATATATATAATATATAATAATGTATAATAATTAATATAATATATAATAATATAATAATAATATAATAAAATATAAATATAATAATGAATCAGTAGAAGTGTATACATATATTAGAGTAAGAGTAGAGTAAAGGGATTTGTGGTTTTCTTTTAAGCACTTGATTTATAGAAGTGGCAAATTGATAATTCATGTTGTTATTTTTAATAAATAGAAATAAATATAGAACAGATTAATCATATTGCCAATAGACAGTTACATTAATACACGTTTAGCTGGTTAGTTAAATGATTTGAAATTAAATAGATTTTCACGGGGTGACTTGATGAATAACCAACCGTATTGTTGATTACAAAGCTTAAAAAATAAAATAAATAATTTATATTTCATTGTAGATGGACTTAGTTACCTAGCTTTCCTGGTAGCTTTGTCTGAGAATGATTCATAAATCAACCTATCAGTTGACCCTATGTTTACTTTCTTCACTGACAGACAAAAATAAAAAGCCTATATCAGTCAAAGCTCAGCTTTAGGAGTGGAAAAGACAGAGCAAGATAAAAACAAAGAGAAAAAGAGTGTGATGCTGATGAGGTGAGAAATAAACAGCTGCCCGCACATGGTTTTAAAGCTATTGTCATCCAATTTTTTTGGCCTTCAAAACATCTTAAAATGCACATATGTAGATCAGAGAAATCAAAATTTTCTCGGGGGAGCATGCCCCCGAATCCCCCTAACTACCTCACATTCGGTACCTCAGCGATTATAAAACCGTGCCATATTCATGTTACTGGATGAATGAATGAAACTACTTAATAATGAGCATTAGACCATAAACTAACTTTTTTTTTTTTTTACATCATACCCTCATTGGGGGCTGAGCCCCCCTAAAATTAAAATCCTAGAATCGCCCCTGTTAAAATATTTGCATTTTAAAAATACAGAAGAAAAAAATATTTTAAAAAATAAAGACTTTGAAAGCATTGAATGTGATCCCATAATCATTTAATATAGATTTGCAATACGGTAGTAGCAATTATTATATGATATGATTAATATTTTTTTTAAAATATGTTGGTTTCATTAGAAATATGATTATCTCTAAGGTGGACACCAGACTTAATATATGATATCTACCATCAAACCATCTCATGTAAACAAATGGAAAAGTCAGTCGGCTGTTTATAATCATGTTAATTATTGTGTCTTTCGCCTCGATAGCAGCGGCGCCTTTTACCATAAATACCATACTTTTACATATTCTTGAAACCTGATGCTTTATCTGAAAATCATTAACAAGACCTTTGTTTCAAAATATTTTCAATAACTTTAGCTATTCCCATTTGCTACTTAAATCTACAACATTTTTTAAAAACATTAAATATTATATCAAATTAGCACAGAATCAACTTTTGCTGTCTGAGATCAGCCAAATTCTATAAATATCCTATGAATATGCAAATGAGCCCCGCCTCCACTCAGAGATCCACTGGCTGACGATCACACGTTGATCTGATTGGTTACAAGGTAGTTTGTGACGTCAGAAACACCAGCGATTTCAAAGCGTGTTTTTGAGACTGTCTTTGGTTCACTGCAGTTTTAAGGAGAAAATACTCAGCAATGCTGTCGACTTATGATTTTTGCATATGTTAAAGCTTATTAAAAACACCACATAGACACATAAACAACATTAAAAGCTGGATTTTCAACACAGAAAATCATTTTTTAATAAAAGTGCTGAGCTGAATTTTTGTGCCATCTAGTGGTTTAAACGAGAATAAAGTCAAAAGCGTCTTTAGCCCAGTTGTTCTCTAATGACTTTCCAATCCTGTGTGACTTTTATTCTTCAGTGCAACACAGATATTTTCCAAGCAATTAAAATCAATGTACTTAAAAAAGGACCATAAAAGCATCAGAAAAGTATGTAAACAGGGTTGGAAGGTTGGTATAAGAGTAACACAATTACTACAAGATCACTCAGTTTTAAATATCATGTTAAAAGGGTGGAATCAGATGATAATACTATTATGATCACAATATTCATTTAGCATAGTATTTCCGTTACACACAATTTTATCAGTAAAAAGACAACTGGGAGACAGAAAATTTCAATTAGTTTGATGCATTTCCCTTCTGTGCCAAAAGACGATGGAAACTGTGTTAGCCATTTCATTTCATGGTACTTGTTCAGGGTTGCTGCAGGTTTTATGAAGGTAAATTTAATATTTTATAAAGACTTCTTTAAATCCAAGTAAAGAAAACGTAAGGGATAAATTTAAGAGAACACAATATGTTAATATGTCTAAGCAACACTTAAGAGTCTGAAAGCATATCTTCCAACACATATCCATTATATTTTCATTCATTTCAAGTAGCTTGCATCGCCTTCTGATCAAAATGCAAACATTTTTTATAATAAATCATGATCTTCCTCAGTGTTTTTGACTTGTTTTCCAGTGCAACTGTATAAAGATTCTTACATCAAGATGCATTTATTAGAGATGCAAAAGCACATCAAATATGACGTCTTGTTTTCTGTGAAATTGATCAAAATGTTTGTTTAAAATAAAAATGTATTTCAAAAACTTAATTCAATGTGAACTTTTCAAAACTAATTGACAGATATTTGTTCTTGTTTTAAGCATAAACTCACGTCACATTGAGATGCATCTTGCATCTCTAGTAAATGCATCTTGATTTAAACATGTTTAGATTAGAAAAGGACAAAAATGCAGAGATGTATATTAATTTTTCTCTCTCAACGCATGCAAAACCCTGTCATCGCAGATGATCATGCAAATACAATAACGCACACAATCCAAATCCTTTTTCTCTTTCTTTATTCATTTTGTCTCAATAGATTTTACACTATTTTTCTGGAACCAAAAAACATTTGACTATATGACATAAAATAGCACATAATATATATATGCACAAATAAAACATTTAAAAATGGTTACATGAAAACTAATAATCATCCAAAGAGGGCTTGGTTTATAATTTTCTTCTGGTATTATTATTATCTCTGTGAACGTGTCGATGGGCTACTGCATCACTGATGGAAGTCAAGCAGCACAGCGTAAAAAAATACCCACAATCCCACTGAAAACAGGAGCGGGGCGCTGAAGAGCATCAACACCGTCAAACCTTCCGGCCTCTCGGTGACGACGCTCCCAAATAATAATAATAATAATAAACTCTTACATGTCTTAGTTATAGGTATAGTATATTCATATATAGATGGAGGTGAGAAGTAAATTCAGTAGACCTGTTGACACCCTAGTACATATTAATAGCTCTGAAACACAAAAGCTTAAAAACAATGGACTAAAGGTAAGGCAAAGTGTTTGGATACGCTGTGTCTGCTCAGTTTATCAACTGATTCCAAAGTGCTTTTTATCACCGTCAGTCAACAATTTTTGTGTCCCACAATTCATCTGGGGAGTCAGAAATCCCAAAAATCAACAACATCCGTCACTTTCATCACATGTGCAGATTTTTTTTCTCTTTTCTCTATAGTGTAGATAGAAACATTCAATACATTTCTTTTTTTTTTTTTTGTATCTTCTCAGGTTAAATTGAAAATAACTTCTTAATTTGACATAAAATACCATGCAAGATGCGTACTGAATATTTAGCTCTCCGGTTCAACTAAAGCCATTAAACAACCATCATTGATTTATGTCGCCATATACCATATTCACTGTGCATCAGTTTTGAAATGAACATCCTTACAAGTTACAGGAAATCAAAGTGCAATCGTTGGGTTGTTGGACAAACCAGGACAACTCATAAATAATAATAATAATAATAAAAAAAAAACCGATCTTCACAAGTACTTGAGATCCTTTGTCAATTAAAAAAAGGGGGGCGCGGGTTAAACGTTTCTTAAGTTACGTCACGCTATTGTAACTGGTGAGTATTTACTACTATCTTAAACGTTACACTGTTAAATGCTACGGAGAAATCTCCTGGTAATATAATCTCGACATAAACAAGGAAATGTTTCCGATATCTGCTTTACAATCTAACCTTTTGCAGTGCTCTAAAAGAAAGAAAAAACGAAAGAAAAGAATCAACTTAACAATTACATCATTTACAAAAATACCAAAATTTAGTATCGCAACTTTAGGGTTGCCACAGCAACAACTTAATATTATTATGAAATAACTATCATACTACTGAGAATTTTTATTTTATTTAATTTTTTACTTTTTTTTTTTTTTTCTATTTTAGCTTTTTTTTTTTTTTTTTTTGGTAAAACATTACCTATACAATAAACATATTTGTATTTTTTTTTTACATAACACAAGCAGTTCTAACAGCCCGGCCTGCGCTTGCGCCGCGACGTCCCGAACGCGAGATCTCGAAGCGGCTCCTGATTGGCCGAGGCCGCCGTCGCTTTGGAGGACGCCCGCGCGAAAGCCAAGCCCGGCTTAATAAATTACATTCATTTTTAAAATAGGTTACACCATTGTTTCCGTGTTCTAGCATTTAACAAAACAGAATGACGATAAAATATATTTAAATCACTTTCCACTTCAAAAATTACATTAAAACTGTAACTTTTGGACAAAAAAAAAAAGCCCTAATACAAAAAATAAAAGGAAAATAAAAATGCTAAGACCAGTGCCATATTCCTGCGAAACCAAACGTCTCTCTGTGGATTGTCTGTGTTAATTGAGCACCATGAAAAGACATGATGTTTCTGATTGGATGGGTAACGCAGGCATGCACACGCTCACATCGGTGCACAAACACACGCTTTTCGCCCCTCAGAAATCAGGCTGTGTGCACTTTATCCCAGGACAACAACTAAAAAAACACATGAAACGATGCAGTTTAGTAAGAAAACGACAGAACGGACAAGTCCTGACATTTAAGAACACAATCGTCCACCAAACTCAAACGTCACGCGACGTTACAGACATTTAGCTCGTCCTTTACATTTCCGATGTCAACAGGATCAACATTCTACCGATTCAGTCTCGCACCATGTGTGTGTGTGTGTGTGTGTGTGTGTGTGAATGAAACAGACCATGATGATGACGTGTGTGTATGAAATGCATTTACGTCTACGTGTCTCTCGTCTCTTTTCCGTCCAAATTGGTGATTCCGGGAGCTTTAGCTTGAGTGTTTTCATAACCCCCGACCCCACATAAAGTCATCTTCTCAAGATGCTTGCTGTGTAAAATAGATTTCTTAGGCACTTCTAAACTGTTTATCAAATAAAACAGGATTATCGGCGAGAGCGCAGACGTCGCGTCAGGGACGGTCTACTTCCGACGCTTCGCGCCCCCTCCTCCTCCTCCTCCTCGTCCGTTCGCTGGGCACCGTGTGATTGGGACAACGAACAGGCAAACTGGAGAAGTCCGTCTCGTGTACGAGTTAGTTTTACAGCAGCTCTCCAGTTTAATGAAAGCCCTTGGCACGGGATAGAAGCCGGAGTCGACTCCCTGATGGCCAGTGTTCCCACGGACACATCCAAATCATTCACCGTCCACTTAAAAACAAGTAAAGCAAGGAGTAAAACACAGTCCTTTAGCAGAGACAGAAAGGTGGTTGCATGGCACGTGGTTTGCCACATTCGCACTTCTCACGCAGTAAACCTTTCTTTGGCCACTGGGGGGATGAAAAACAAAACAAAAAACGAATCATTTCCGCTTGCGAAGACGGATCAAGCTCAAGTCCAAGAGGGAGAAACCGGAGGGAGGCGCATTTTTGACCAGTAGACAATCTTCTTTTTGTCCGCCATGTGACATTCGGTGTATTAAAACAAGAAAAAGAATTAATCAAATAAAAAATAAAAACCAAGCAACCCCTCTTTCCCCTATCCGGAGGGTCATGGGGATGTTAAGACAAACTCTGCAGGAGACGTCCTCCCGTTCAAGACAATCAAGCACTTATTATTAAGCACTATTTCTGACAGTGCAAACCGAGTGTGTGTGTGTGTGTGTGTGTGTGTTTGAGCTTGTCATCCGCTCAGGGTGAACATTGTGCATTTGTTTTTCATTTAAAAACAACCATGGGAGAAAAATACACATTATTATCATCTGACTGGTGACGATCATTCGGATGAATCTCACTTATGCCTCTATGAAACGTGCTGTACATTGACATATATTTATATATATATATATTCATATATATTTTCTTGTTTCGTTTTTTATATCTTTTGTTTTTGAATTAAGAAACCGGTTGAGTCACTTTTCTGAGCATAACAGGTATACGGTGTGTGTGTGTGTTGTGTGTGTGTTGTGGCTTGCTAATGTGTTTACGCTGTATCATGCAGGTTGCTGTAGTTCTATCGGGGAGGGCAGGTCGTATTTACACGGGGATCTTTTTGGGTTTCTCAAAGCAGCTTCCTGACACCCCGTTCCTCTCCGGTGGATTACTTCAAGATGATCTGCAGGAAGACAAACACAAAACAGCATCTGAGTATCAGTAACGGCCCATCACACATCATCATCCATCTTAAGGACTCATAGGCTACGTGACACTGTTTAAAGGAGTCCGTGTAGAGAGAGAGAGAGAGAGATGATGCCGATGCGACATGAGCGAGGGATGTGCATGCTATTTATTAATGTAGTGTTTGCACTGTAGAGACTCAAAAATACATATTAAAAAAAGATTTCGCCTTTTCAGGTGCAAAACGCAGCAAATGCAAAGGACTTGGTCTTATTTGCATGCTTCTGTTGATGAATATTTGTTCAATAATAATACAAAAAAACCCACAATGTACACTTCCATTAAATGTGTTAATATATTTTTGAAAGAGTCTCTTCTGCTCAGCAATGCTGCATTTATTTGATCAAAAATACAGTAAAAATTGTGAAATATTATTCCAATTTAAAACAGCGAATAAATAGTAACGTGTAATTTATATCCCGTGATCAAAGCTGAATTTTCACGTTTTCAGTGTCACATGATCCCTCAGAGATCATTCTAACATAAGCTTATGCTTTTTTCACGATTCTTTGCTGGATTGAAAGTTCAAAAGAACAGGATTTGAAATGGAGTAATGTTATAAATGGCTTTTACTGTGGCTTTTGATCAATTTGATGCATCCTCGCTGAATAAAAGAATTAATTTCTTTCAAAAAAACGTTTGCATATATAGCTTCCATGCTATTTTAATACAATTTTGTGTTAAAAATGTAAACTTTGACAGGCTAATCGATGCATACAAAAAAAAATGATGTGTCGCATACTGCATGAATAGAGTGGTATGCTAGTATGCGAGTCAGAACACAGCCAGGTCTCCGTCTCACACTGTGGATACAGTCTCGTTCACTTCATCCGGTTATATAACGGCATTTATTAGAGGTGGGAATCGGGTCACAGGACAATATTTTAAAGTATTTTTCTGCAGATTTTTAATTATTCTGCATGCATGCACGTGGGAGTAATGTAAACCCATGGAAATGCCTCAAACAACATCATATATGATCAAAAATATTTAATGACTGGTCTAGTTACCCAACCGGCACTCGGAAAAGTGTGTGGGTCGTATCGCTAATCTTTTGCCTGGATTCAAAACATCCTGAAATGTTTTATTAAAGCAGCCCAAGCCAACAGTAAAAGCGCAGTGTGATCAAGCTTCACCAAATGTGTAAAGTCACCATGAAACACAGTCAGCGTTGTGAGGTAAAGGCAGTGTGACAGCCGGCTGCACCACGGCATGATGGGAAAGCAAGGCCAGAGAGGGTTCACATGCAAGCTATGAGACAATGACAATGTAAAGAACAGCGACTCTGTGTTGGATCATGATATTGGATGTGATGTAAGCCAGGTTTAGCTGCTATAATGTCATTTATTTCAGACCCCATGAGCAATCTGACTAGCTGTTTTACGTCCTAGTTTGTAATAAATGAAGTACCAACGTTAGACGCACTGAAAAAACATTGCTATTAATAATCAGAGGGAGCTAGGATATATATACTGTATATATATGTAATTATTAATAATATTGTAAACAATTACAGTTATAACAAATATGTTTTAGCAACAGTAAATATCACTATATTAATGTAAATATACACTATAAAAAAAATACATTACATAACATAAATAAAGAATTCTAGAGCTTTAAAGTTTAAATGTGCATATCTGATTTTTACATTTTTTAAATATTTTTAATACTTAAAAAAACACCATTACATTAATAATGTAATATACTTTATTGAAATAATACATACATAATAAAATGTAAACGAGCATATCAGAAGTTTTTTTAAATGTATTTTTAATACCTATTTTTAAAATATAATTATATTAATAATGCAAATATACATTAAATACATTACATAAATAATATTAATATAGAAATCTAGCTTTAAATTTTAAATGTGCATAACTATTTAGAAATATATATATATAAATTTTTTTTAAATACTTTTTAGATACATTAAATAAATAATATTAATATAGAAATCTAAAGCTTTACATTTTAAATGTGCATATACATTAAAAAAATTATATATATATATATATATATATATATATATATATTTAATACTTAAAAAAAATACCATTATATTAATAATGTAAATATACTTCATTGAAATAATACATAAAAAATAGAATGTAAACGAGCATATCTGAAGTTTTTAAATATATTTGTAATACCTATTTTTAAAATATCATTATATTAATAATGAAAATATACATTAAATACATTACATAAATAATATTAATATAGATATCTAAAGCTTTACATTTTAAACGTGCATATCCATTTAAAAAAAGTTTTTTAAAATACTTTAAAAAAAAAACATTATATTAATAATGTAAATATACATTATTAAAATAGTACATGCACTATAGAAAGTAAATATTTGATTTTTTAAATTTGTAAATGTGTATTGTCTAAAGTTTTGTAATTTATCATCAATGTAAATATACATTATTAAAATAATACATACATTATATAATATAAATGTTTGATTCTATAGACCTTTAAATATTAAATATCTGTTTTATATATTATTCTATATTGCTGTAAAATATATATTCAACAGCCAAGAATTAAAAGCCACTAAAACTCATGATTTTTCTTTAACCTACATGGTCACAAACATTATTTTAATATCAAGTAATTGCTAAATGCACGCAAGTAAATAAAAAGGTTGATATTAGATTAAAGTTTTCCATTTAAATAAGCTTGAGGAAATAAATCTCCGTGGCTCCTCTCTCTGTCCAGGAGGGGGCGCTAGTGCCCTACAAATACAGCTCTCAGCGACCCGTGGACTCTCCACATCGCTCTTGGCACGTCAGAACAAAAGTCTCAGGCTGTGTTCGTAATGGCATACTATCACACTTATATTTCCTATCATATTTTCTGTATGCATGGAATACCCAGATATCATATTTGACCTAGCATAACTCAAGAGCACTGAAATCAGTGTGTGTGTAAGCTGTGTGTTCGGATTAGAGGTCCTACTATGTTGCAGTATGCAGTGTGTATACTGTGAATAGTATGCATGAAATTCCCGCATTACCTACTACATCTGCTGAAACCTGATGTACGCATCTGAGGACACTGCTTGGGATACTGACTCCCACAATGCAACGCGCTCCATGTGACGTTTCATCTGCGTGTAGTAGAATTCAGCGTGAGTGAACTGGAGGCGGGGAATAATTATTAATGTAACACTTTTAGAAGTACACATATACATGTTAGGGTGAAGTACAGTCTAGCTGTGTTTCCGAGAACACTTGTTAGTAGCACAGAAATGGCACTTTTAATCTCTAACGGCATGTTTTCCCGATCAAGTCAAATCAAGTCATTTTTATTTATACAGCGCTTTAAACAATACAGATATCAAAGCAGGAATATAATGATGATTCAGTGGTGCAAACAGAGATCAATGCTTCAACAGAGCTTGGAAAAGAGGATAGTGCCATAATAATGATAAATTCCCTCAACGATTACAGTCTTGTGATGTCGACCAATCAGATTAGGGAGAACGTGCGCTTCATACTAACGTATCTAAAACGTCTGATTATAATTACGATGCAGTCAGTCATATGAAATATCCTATTCTCTTGACAAATAAAACCATATATTATTTCAGAATAGCTTAAATACCATCTGACTTCTACACTCACGCTATCTCTATATTCTCTCTTGTGTAGAACCGTAATTAAGTGCACTGTTATTATATTTAATAATTTATGCACTGTATTTGGTATCTGCAACTATTATAATACACTGCATACACACGCGAGACGCCTCGACAAATTCCTTGTATGTTTCGCATACTTGGTAGAGCTTGTTAAAGAATCACGATTTTTTTTTTACACGATTCTAAAAAAAGACAACTAAACAAATTAACATGTAATTTACTAGAGGTTCAGACAAAAGTCTATTTAAAATGTTTATTTAATCTGAATAAATTCTTTTTTTTAAATCAGGTTGAGTGAATGATTCAATGACTCACTCAAAAACACTTAACTTGTTTCACAACTGGATGAATAAGTGTTTTTTGAATGAGTCTATTGAATGAATCTATTGAATGAATATTGAATGAATCTATTGGAAGAATCTATTGAATGAATCTATTGAAAGAATCTATTGAATGAATCTATTGAAAGAGTCTATTGAATGAGTCTATTGAATGAATCTATTGAATGAATCTAATGAATGAATCTATTGAAAGAATCTATTGAATGAATATCGAATGAATCTATTGAATGAATCTATTGAATGAATCTATTGAAAGAATCGATTGAAAGAATCGATTGAAAGAATCTATTGAATGAATCTATTGAAAGAGTCTATTGAATGAATCTATTGAATGAATCTAATGAATGAATCTATTGAAAGAATCTATTGAATGAATATCGAATAAATTTATTGAATGAATCTATTGAATGAATCTATTGAATGAATCTATAGAATGAACGATTCAATGACAATCACTGTAATCGCTACAGTTGTTATTTGAAGTGTCATGTGACTTTCTAAAGGAGATTTGCTCTATTTTGGTCGCTTCCGTAGACATCAGTGTTTATATCTCAACTATAAACTTTTATCCCAGCGCTTCTTTGCTAATATGAATATGCGTAGCACAGAAATAATGAAACTGTTTGGCAAAAAAGACTGTTTTATATATGACAGATTTAATTGTTCCGGTGTGATATATAGACACAGACAAATCATTGTCATTCAGGAATAAGATCGCGTGGGTGTTTGAATCGAGATCGCAAACTTTTTTAAACTATTAATCATGTAATGCTAATACTCGGCTAATAGAGTTGATTCAGATTCAGATCTATTAACATATCAACGACTTTTTTATGCTGACAAAATATATATTTATGTAATACGTAGGGCATAATCTACCAAAAATTTGTGACATTTTGGAAAACTCATTTAATTAGTTATTTTACCTATATATAATTGAAGCATTCCTGTTACCGAAACCCTTAAAATTAGCTAACCTAATTTAGTCAATTTAATTCAAACATGATCATTATTTTTTTTATTTGATTCAAGCTAGTTAATGCACATAACCATATGTTACATGATGAAAAAAAAGCACATTATACACTTTTACATTTAAAAATGTAATTTTTTTACATTTCACTTTAAGTGAAAAACATGATTTAATTTCACCGAATCAACTTGACTTTACACCAACAAACAGAATTTTTATGGGTTAGATCGAGACCGAGGATGTAAATAGGACATTTTCACATTAAAAAAGCACATTTTATCGTAAGGCCGGCTGTGCTGAATTAATATTCAATGTTTGTCATGTGACAACTACTCTGAAACATTATTTGCTGCATATTGCATCCTATTTCACACACTATTCTCAGAATCTAGTAGTCAGTGTGCACTGTGTAGTAAGCAGTGAGTTAGTGTGCCAGTCCGAACACAGCCTCAGTTCAGTAGATTATGACGTGACCTGCGTTCATCGGCCTCAAGCTGAAGTCGTCACCTCAAAGCTGTGTGTGTGCAGCAGTCAAGCGCTTGTTTACGCCTCTCTCGCTGCATAATTAAACTCATGTGTGAGATTAGCGCTCGCGGCGATGACTCAGCGGACGCTGCTGGTTCTGTCTGTCTGGCTCTGAGACTGACGCAAACACACACCAGAGAAAAGGCCTCTGTGTTCCTTCCTCGGCTCTGAAAACCTCCATTAAATCAAACATCACGAGTCTCAACTCGTTTCGGATAGACGCATCAAGCCAACGTAGAATTTAAATTGACTTTATTTTCTTAATTTATATTTCTGGTGTCTTTTCAACATCAAATCACATTTTTCTTGTTGAAAATTCTGTTCGACGTGGAAATAAGTCAAGATAATTCAATAATCTGAATCTGAAATATTTTGAAATAAAATTAATATTAGATAAAATAACAATATATAATAAAATGACTGATATAAAAATGTATACAATATATACAAATACATAATCATTAATGAAATTATTATTGTAAACATCCTTATTATTGCTGTTGTTATTAATAATATCTCTGTTTTCAATTTTCACATTTATTTGTCAGTGGTTTTGACATTTAAAGTATTATTTAATATTAATAATATTATTATTAATAATGATTTGAAATAAATTTTAATAATTTAATAATAACATTGCTTTAAATTTATAACTACCGGTATTACTACTAAGATTATAATATTTATTTTACAAATATTTAATAGTTTTATAATATTTTTTTTTTTTTTTACATTTACAATTACTACTACAGACATTTAAATATTTATTGTAATAATATTAAAGTTTAATAGTATTTATTATCACTATTATTTTTGTTTTTATAAATATAATCGTTATTATTATTATTATATACACATTTAAAATATTGAAAAAAATATTTTTATTGTTATTATTTATAATAAATTAATAGTGTACATTTCCAAACCACAGACAAATGTGAAAATTTCACACAAACATGTCCCTCTTGCATTATCCAAATAAAAACAGGCTGCAAATCACTGTTCATGTTCAGTGTCAAGATTAGTTGTGTTGCGCTGAATCCTAATCGGTTATGAAAGATATCGTACGATTAATAAATTGTATGAACTTCATATTTTAAGCTCAATAACGAGACTGAAGACTGCAGAGACGTGAGGTGCAGTGCTTCATTCTCCTGCCAGGTGGCGCTAAAGAGCCTTGAACCGTCTGGCGAGAGACCCTCAGGAAACAGGTTCAGTTTCACGTGACGAGACTACAAACGTCCCAGTTCCTGAGAATATTCAAACAACAGGAAAAGCCGCTCGCTGACAGGAAGGCTTCACTTAAGAACGACGGAAGTGGGAAAGCCCCCAAGTCTCCTCGCGTGACCCCGAGTGAACAATACCAAAAAGAATGGGAGCGGTCCGAGGAATGCATGATGGGAACTGATAAAAGATCTGGAAGGTTCATAACATTTGTAGCTATAGTGGGTGCAGTCTGACCTCTGAGTTCGCCACAGAAAGCACATTAAGCGGTGTTGACGTGTGCGCGGCAGGAGATCATGAGCAAGTCTAGGGCTATTGTCAGGCGCGCGCTGTAATTGCCGGTTCGTGAACGTCACACACAGCACCATTTTTAGCGCCTTATGGAAAAGCCAAACCTCCCTGCTTTCCCAAATCAACCCAGAGCGGGAGAATAAGTGGAAATATGATAAGTGTGTATTATTATCATCAAGATGTGTGGATGAGGAAGGATATCTCGACATCAAAATAAAGCAAGGACATGCAGAACAAAACAAGAAAATAATGCAACACAACACAACTACTATTTGCCAATGTGCGAGCTCTGAATAAGCACCGATCCGTCCGAATAAATGCGTTTTTTTTTATTTTGCCAAATCGATTCGAGGCAAAGTGCTTATTCAGAGCTCAGGGATTTATGAAAGAAAGCTTTTAAAAGGAGCAAACCTGATTGGCTGGTGCTGTTGTTGCGTAGGGGACACTTGTGGCAGAAGTTGTTGCTGCAGAGACAGTAGCAGGCGTAGCACTGTACATCATGGGTACTTTTTCAGGAAGGGAACCATGGAAGCAATGAACAGGTAGGTGGAGCATTATGGAAACCAATGCAACAGGTGTTTGGTTGGTTGGTTGGTTGGTTGGTTGGTAGGGTTTTTGTTGTTTGTTTTTTTTGGTTTTGTAGTTTAGCAATGGTGTATTTTACAGAGCAGCGAGCCATCGTTAGGTTAAACCAGCAGATGGCATGCAATCACGATGCAAAGCGAGAGAAGCATGGGAAAAAATAAAACAAAAAACAAGAGGAAAAAGGCTGATTACAATCACCTCAAGGAAATTTATCACCATAATCAGTTGTACCCAGAGAAGTCTGGCATGGGTGGTTAGTTCGAGTGAAAGATTACATGTGCTGTTAACCAGTCGATAAGTTTTGATCGTACGAGCTACGGTGAACTACAGGGAAAGGCCGTTTGTGTGGCTCTCAGACAGGTCAATCGTGATCAGGTGGGCTATTTCTCTAGGAAACTGATCAAATTTCCCCAATCAATACTTGTACACAACACAAGACAACGCCTGTTATTAAGAGCCTGTTCGCTTCTGGCGTTTTCACACAAATACTGCTTAAAAACAATGAAATTATAATAATAATAAAAATAATAGCCACTGTGAAAGAATGTGAAATTAATTATAATTATGTAAAAATTTAAAATAATAATATTAATAAAATTATTATTAATAAAATTACCAAATCTACTGTAAATGAGTAATGCATACATACAAATATAAGGAATATACCAATAATAATAATAATGTCACTGTAAAAAAAGGTATTTAAAATGAATTAAAATAAAATTAATAATATAAATGTTTAATATTTATAAATAATTATTATTTTTTATAAAAAATTATAAAAATAAATTAATAAATATATAATAAATAAGTATAACAAATTTATAATCCTTGTATGTATGTCAATGTAAAAATTTTTTTAGACAAGACAACAAACTGAATAATTTGAAATATTAAATATATATAATTCAGATAATAATTAGTAAAACGATAAAATCCACTGTAAATTAGTAATGCATAATAATATATGCATATGTAAAATACGTACAAATATAAAGAATGCAACAATAAAAATAATAAAGTGATGTTTTTAAATGAATTAAAATAAAATTAATAATATAAATGTATAATATTTATAAATTATCATAATTATAACAATTTTTTTAATCCTAATAATGTCCCTGTAAAAAAAATACTTTTAAATAAGACACAACAAACTGAATAATATGAAATATAAAATATATATAATTCAGATGAGCCACTGTGAAAAAATTGGAATTTGAAATAATTTCAAGTATATTGAATAATATGTAAAACACACAGAATTACTGTATTAAATAAAAATAACCACTGTAAATAATTAATTAAAAATTGAAAAACCCCAAGGAGAGAAATGTGAATATTTCACACACACACACAGAGCGCTCTTGCAGGTGAACAGAAGCAGAATAAATAAAGAAAACACATAAACTGATCGAGAACGATCTAATTTGATCTAATTTGGTGGATGAAGCTTCACATCACCTGTAAGAGCGACAGGATCTGTGTGTGCGGTGGGAAACAGACAGACAGAAAGAGGAGGAACCTACCAATGCTGCTAGCAGGAGCCATGCACAGAACTGACCCTGTGAGCATGCGGTGAAGAGTGGAGACAGGTTAATAGGGAAGAAAAACATATTAGACAGAGCCAGAGATTCAGTATTCAGCATGCCATACAAATCCAATTCAGCTTGTCATTATAGATCGCTCGCTCCACCGTGTCGTCATTCCGGTAAAAACCTCGGTGTATTCCAGGAAGATAAACTGGATCAATATTCGCAAGGGCCACAAATGAGAGGACAGGAGCTTAGCGTTGTGAAATTAGAGCGCAGTGTAGGAGAAGAGGGCAACAGGGCAGAGGATCAGCCACACACACACACACACACACTCACACACACACAAGAGAGTCATGCGGTGAGGGAACAGCCACTCCTACGGTTAAAATAGGCATACTGCTGTTACAAAAGGCCCGGCGCTGGAGAAGAGGGAGGAACGGGGGCACAGGAGGACAGCTAAAAGAAAACACAACCACCATGTGGGTGTGTGATGACAAAACACACCTACGAGGGATTAGACTGCAGGACTCGCTCCGAGACCCGACGCACAGAGAGAGTTTCTCCTGTGTTTATGGACATAAAAACACTGCAGTAGATCGTAGGTGGAATACACTGCTACTGTTCACTGCGATTCATCGATATATATATATACTGTATATATATCAGCCAGGCCGATCTTTTCAGTGGATTACACAGAATGATAATAAAATACAGATAATAATGATTAAAGCTTTAAAGCTTTCCTGTAGCTCAAACGCTTGCAACGCCACGGTCTTGGGTTCGATTCCCAGGGAAAGCAAGAACTGATAAGAATGTAAAATGTGTAACTTGAAATGCAATGCAAGTCGCTTTGGATAAAAGTATCTGCCAAATGCATAAATGTAAATAATATAGGTAATAAAATATTAATATAGATAATTAAAGCATATAAATTACTGGCATCTGAAATTTTGTTCGCAAATAATTAAAATGTCGTGTAAAATAAAAAATCCATTTAAATTATTCTGTTTTAAAATAATTATATATTCTAATATAGAATGTATAAACATTTAAATTAATTATAATAATAATAATAATAATAATAAAAATCAGACATGCTAATCTTGGGTAAATATAGTGTAAAATATAATATTAATATCAAAATGTTCCTGCAATTTTCACCAGGCGATATATTGGCAAATTAATCAAACAATATTCAGCTATTTAAAGACTGTCGGCACCTTTATTTAATAATTAGGGTTAATTTTATGTATTTTGTAAATTTTAACATTTATATAAACGTGTGTATGTATATGTATGTATCAATACACATACACATATATAATTTTTGTCATTTTAGCAATTTCACAGTGATAAACAATATATCACCATGTTTATTTAAAATAAATTACAAATATCTCTTGTTTTCAAATAGCAGTAAATATTGAACCAAATATAAATATAAAATGTTTTTACAATTTTGTAGAGATAGAGCGATATATATCGGCCAGGGGTGCATTTCCCGAAAGCATCGTTGGCCAACTATGGTCGCAAGTTCCGTCGTTACCAATAGAGTTCAATGGACATTGCGATGAACTTGCGACCATAGTTGGCCAACGATGCTTTCGGGAAACGCACCCCAGGCCAATTAATATATTAATCCATTAAAAGGCTATTCTACATTTGCAAATAGATGATGCACAATTTTCAAAATATTTCAGAGTATTTTATGTTTTTTTATTGTGCATCTTAATTGTGATCCAAATTTTTTTATGATACACGTATATATATATATATATCGGCATTATGTGTTGTCCCATATTGGTGGGAGACAGATATATAATCTGACAGCGTACAGATGTGCAGATCAAAGCACTTTTTTTCTAATTTAATCTATGGCCGGCAATGCTTTTTAGATCAAAGCACCCCGAACTCCCACTATAATGCAAGTGAAAATCAAATGCTCCCGAAATAACGTATCTGGTTTCCTCGAAGTTATGCATTAGTATTTCGTGCACTCGCTGCATGCAAAAGGGACAAACGCACGTTTAAAGGCCTCGGTTATCAAGACGTTACGCCGGGATCGCAGGAGAGAGAAAGGGGGTGTAACGTATAGGGGTGATTAATACGAAGCAGTGTGTGTGTGTGTGTGTGTGTGTGTGTGTGTGTGTGTGTGTGTGTGTGTGTGTGTGTGTGCATGGGTTTGTATGTGTGCAGGTGTGTTCTTCTTACCTGTGGGAAAGAAAGCGGTGGGCTGCTGAAGCTGTGCGTTGGCCAACGCCTGTTGGTAGTGCAAGACACTGGGGTTGAAGAGAGTACTGGCCCCGTTACTCTTTTCTAGTGCTGGTCTCTTTGGTAGGGGCTGCAGGACTCCATGGGGAAACGCCTGAGCGCGGCCACACGTGAAAGAGAAGACATGCGTGAGTCAAACCGGGTACTTTGCACGCATCCACTTACACAAACATCAATGCACTTTGTTGAACTCGAAGCTGCATCGCTCCGTTTTAGAGGCACTTATGTTTACTAGGCTTCAGTAATTACCACACACATTCATTCTTCAAAATTGACTGATTTCTAAATACATGTACTTGGTGACTTTTACTTTTTCTATCAAAACAAAGAAGCCAAATTAAAAAAGTCTGTGAGTTGCTACAGTACATTAAAAAGCTACATGCAAAGCAAAAGGTGAAAGGTCATAGTACCAGATCTACAGATGCCTCGAGGGGTCGCTTCATTGCTTTGGCAGTCGACTGAGTCTTTTAATAGCAGGCAGCGAGCACATGATGGCAGTGGGCCAATGGGATTCAAGCGTATTAACATACAGGTAACAGCAAGCAGAGGTGCATCATGGGGACAGCATTGCATTGTGGATAGGTGAGAAGGAAAAAAACAAAAACAAAAATAATCTGAATGCAGTATACCACATACAAAACAATAGGCATGCACATAAACGAAAAAACTCGTCTCAAAGAAACATATCGCTACGTTCTGAATTAGTACGAAAGCAAATAAAAGCATCTACAGTACCTGTGTTAAAAGCGTCAGAAATCAAGATTCTCACCATTTTACCATTCAAAGTCAAATGGGATTGTAGATATTAGTGCTATGAAAGCTCTCGGATTCATCTTTAGCAGTAAATCAATAGAGAACAAACACTGCATGAAACACACTGACTGTATCCGGCACCCGATATCCGCTATCGAAGGGTTTTTCTGTGTGTGTGCGCGGTGGATTAAAATCAAATGACGGCAGAATGTCAGGTAGGCATTTCCGTTCGTCGTCAATATCTCTTCGTTTGGCCAGATTAGTCAATAGCAACTTCGTTGTGTATTGAACGCTTGTGTGATTGCTAATTAAGACTGGAATAGGGTACAAACAGCATCATGTTTCTGCCAATGGAAATCTGCGCTTGTCATCTGGCGATTTTAACATGCGCTATGACATTTACCAGCACTTAGCAAAGAGGAAATAAAAGGACACTCGGTAAACAAGGCGAAGTCGTCTAGGAGAAATGCCTTCCTTGACATTCACTTCTGTCACAATATGTTGCAAGTTCTTGCCAACTAAGGGATCACAATGGCTCTCTACTTATAAAGCGTAAAGGTCAAAACAACTGATGCGAGTGATCACAAAATGTGGAGCTCTGTTTATTCTTATATCCAATTTATGTTCCTTTTACGTGGCTGGCTATGGGTTATATTTATTGTGGTGTCAGATGTGGCCCATATTTATATTTATATTTATACTCGTATAAAGGATTATATGCAACTAACCCTAGATCTCCAATATTCCTCACTAGTAAAATGCCATGCAAAAGTACTGGTAAGATGTGGCTCGATGGAATGACGGGCAGCAAAATATTTAGTAAAGAAAACAGGAATTGCTTGAAATGAGATGACGCTGAGGGCCATGCAAAAATGCTTCAAATCAGAATATCCACACAAAAGAAAAAAAAAGAAAAGAATGTGGAAAAGAAAAAATGCATCTGTTCTCCTTTATAGTATAGTCACAGATTACAGCAAATGGGTTGTACGAGGGAAAGATGATGCACTTGAAGAGTCATTTAAAGAAAGAGGAACATTTTATTAACAGGAAAAACATCTATGCCTGGACTCTCTCGAAGCTCTGTTCAAAAACCTAGTGCTGTCTACATAGGCTACTACCTCCTCAAGCACAAGTGACTTATTTGGAGAACACTTCTCATGCAAAGTGCACTGAGTCGCAACTAAAGTCTGACTTTTGCATGTTGCTAATCTAACACTCCAAGCATAAAAATATAAGTTTTTTATGACTGCATTAAAATCTAACTGTTCACTGAGCTTGTCAGATGCATTCTGGGATTAAATTCTCCCCGAAGGATACTTGCTGCGTGCATTTCTTAGAAAGCAGAATGACAATGCACAAGTCATGTTTACGATAGTCTAGCGCTGTCTAGGTGGGCAGATCAGTAGGTTTAGGAACAGAGCTTATACGTATGCTTTTAATAAACAGAATCAGAATAAGATGCACTTTATTCCTGCATGCTGAAGGCATTCTTGTAACCAAGAGTTTCATGTTTAGCTCCCCTCCGCCAACATAGAGAACCATTAAAATAAATATGCCACCCACAGGGATTTATCATACAGAATTACATAACCTTCCGCTGGAGAAAAAACAAAACAAATAGAAAAAAAATGAAATACAAGAAAATGAAGAAACTATAACCGTCTCTCACTTTTAAACTCTTTCGCATTTGGGTCGCGGGTGCACGGATCGATTGCTTCAGTGAGCGGCCTGGTTTAAACCCTACAACAAAAGTCTGTGATGCCATCACATCATAATCAGGGAAAGGACAGTGCACCTTAAGGCTAGCAGCGGTTAAACGTTAAAGCTAAAGCCGGCGGGTTATCTCAGGTCGCTGCACGCTCGGGGAAACCTGGCTCTTTATTTTCACTCTTGTTTTATTGTTATGGCTGGTGAGCTGATACTGTCCTCGCGTCACCTTCTGACCCAGACGCCACAGTGGAAAAAGAAAAAAAGGTTCAGGGCAACAGCAAAAGCGTAAATGGAGTAAACAGCAAAACGAATGAGGCCAAGCATGTGAGTGTCATGACAGCAAAATAAAACCACACCAGCGCGAGATGTGGAAGCGCGAAAGCTTGCTGCCAAACACTGTGTCTACACTGCAAGCGAGTGACGCGACCAATGAGCGACGCAGTGCAAGAAAACTAGATTGTTCCCATTATAAACGACAAGCTCGCGCAATTGTCGCATTGCATTGTGAATCTGTAACGTATACAGTTTTATTGATTATAACTGGAGCGATCTAGTTTTCTTGCATTGCACTGTAGAAAAAAGTACATGCTTTCATTATAATCAACAAAGCTTTCTACGCTGCATGCACACAAGTCTCACATCTTAAATAGAAGCGATATAGTTTTATTGTGATGCTTGTTTGATAAAACTAGATAAAAAGGTTCAAGACACTGCAATTAAGCAATGCAAAAGTGGATTACTTGTCTTATAAACAATAAAACTTCTGTTGATTATAATGGGAGTGATCTAGTTTTGTTGCAACCCTTAAGCTAAACAAATTAAATCCCATAATAAACAACAAAGCTAGTCTACAAGCATGCAATATCGAGTTTTATTGCATCACACCCTCTCGATGAAGTCAGTTTTGCTGATTATAACAGGAGACATCTAGTTTTGTTTTGCTGACTTGCAATGTTGACGAATCTCAGTTGCTCCCATAAACAACAAAAAGCCGTCCACACTGCAAATGTGCAACGCTGGCTTTGATGCATCACTCACTTGCAGTGCATGTGTTCTCATTGGTTTTAAAAGGGATCTTGCTTGCAAAAACTGCAAAAAAAATTGCATGCATGCAGAGATTGCGATGCAACAAAACTTGAAGCACCTGTTATAAACAAAGCCATATACATTAACGAAACGGTCCATAAAGCAAGTAATGCAACAGAATAAACTGCATAGATTGTGATTTTTACTGTAATCGATATTATAATCGAAGTGCAAAATGCAACAAAACTCAACATGGCTTGCTTATAATGGTGCACGAAATTCGCTCGTAGTGTAGACACGTAGACAAGTGAGAGCAGCCTGGCATGTGACCAAAATACAGTTTCACTTGGATAGCAGATTAACCTGTGCATTCACGTCAGTTTGGCATAAAGATGCTATCCATCTCCTTAATTTAATCTTGACTGATTTGAGGAGAGTAGGCCTCCCATTGGGCAGAGAAATGGGGAAGTGAGCCGTACCCCGTGACCTTGTGTAGTCAAGGGTGTGAGCAAAAAAGCTTTTAAGCCATCGTGCTTATTATATTAATATCCTATTCCTAATAATGATCGCATCAGTATAGTACAAGATGGATAAGAAGGGGGAGTGATTTTTATCACAGCTCTCTCTCTCTCTCTCTTTACTCACACTGTTTAGTAGGACTAAAATCCTCCAGGGACGAGATAAGGGAGTCGACACAGATTTGGCACGCAACCCCGCCCAGATTCTGGAGATGGGTCATGGCTATATAATAATAAAGCAGTGCTCCACATTTAACGCGCTAACATCATCAGATATCCTAATCGCAAGCTCCGCCGGCGTGTCTCTCTCAACATGTGTTGTCAATTGATTTTATCGCACACATTACCAAAAAGGTTTCACAACTCTAAGCACTGCCTTGGTTACGATTCAATGCAGTAAATTAAATTAAATGCAGCTGGTGGTGTAATTTTAAAAACCTCTAACATGACTCTTTAAACGTTGAATTGTATGCATGTTATTTGAATATGAGTTGTGCATGCTGTGATTGGCTCACCATGGCTGCAGCGGCGGCCTGCGCTGCGACGGCGGTCTGGTTAGCCTGATGTTGAGCTGCTTTAATCTTGGCCTGAAGGTGCGCCGGAGGGTGGAAATACTTGCACTTCTCGCGCGAGCAGCGGCTCTTGATGTAGTCCATGCACACGGTGACCGTGTTGTCGCTCGTGTCGATCATGGGGCTGTCGCTAGGATGGGCGAAGCGGCAGTCGGTCTCGCCGCGCGCGCAGTTTCCCCGCTGAAACTCGCGACACACCTGCCGTTCGCAAGACGCAAAACAAACACGTAGACAAAACAAACAGGGAACACAACAGAAATGTGCAAACAGAGACGTGAGTCATTGAAGTTTCAAACAAAGGTTTCATGTATGAACACAGGTATGGTAAATAAACACACACACACACAAAAATATTAACAAAAGCAGCGACAGCCTCTCGGTGTGGGAGGGCCGTGGAGGAACGGAGCCTCTTATTATCACAGATATCAGTCAGTTGCTAAGTGATGGCATATTTAGTGACACACACACACACACACACACACACACACACACACACACACACACACACACAACCTTCAACTGTTATTGTTTCAACCACACTGATCATTTTCTTGCAAGGCAGAGCTGAATTGAAATGCCTCACACTTCTTTCTCACACTTTTCTGCAATAAATTCAGCTCCGTCTTTAACACACAGACAAAAGCCTTCGGTCTTCATAAACTTCAACATTAAAGTCTGAAAATCTCCCAGTGACCTCGACTTCACTCCAATGTTCAGAATTTAGCCGACAGTGATGATGCTAACATTTGCATACTGAATTATGACTGGTCTGCTTTCTTGCATTCATTTGCATACTGACATGTGATTGGTCTTTTCTTTGTCTTTTTATGAATTATAATTGATCTTTTTTTTACATGTAATTGCATACTGAATGATTGGCCTTTTCTCTCTTAAGTTAATTTGCATTCTGATTTATGACGGGTCTTTCTTTCATCATTTCTTTATATTGAATTATTATGTTTTTTTTTGTTTTTTTTACACATATTTGCATATTAAAATGTTGCTCCAACATCTTACACTGTATTATGATTGTGATTTATTGCAATTCCTCAGAATATCAATATACTGAATTGTGATGTCTTTTCTCTCTTACATCTATTTGCACATTTCATTTCACTTTCTACCCGTTAAACCCAAGGGTTCAAGGTTTAACTACTTAGTTTTAAGAGTTTGTCCCTGGAGGCAGACGCCACAACTACAACACTGCATCCTTTTGAGGCCAAAAAGCATAATATTTTAATGTGTATTTTAACAAAAAAAACTTTCTGCAAGCAGTATTTTAAAGGTAAATATTAATTGCATTACATAGTGATCTCGACTTCACTCAAATGTTCAGAATTTAGCCGACAGTGATGATGCTAATATTTCCATACTGAATTATGCTTTCTTGCATTCATTTGCATACCGACATATGATTGGTCTTATTTATTTATTTACATGTAATTGCATACTGAATTATCTCTTACGTTAATTCGCTATGTAAATTATTTACATAGTAAATAATTTAAGTTAAAAGCATGAACTAGACTTACTTTTATATTATTTAGGTTTTATAATACCTTTTGTCTAGATTTCGATAATTGCAATGAGACTCTAACTCTGGCTCAGAAATGATGCGGCTCGCCTCGAGTTAATGAAACGACGGCCTCATAATGTCTCGATGTGACGCTTTACCTCAAGCTTGTCGGTGCGCAGTAGTTTCTGTGTGGAGGACGAGCTCGGCACGCTGACCGGTGGGCTGCCCGGGACGATCACAGGGGTGCTGGAGAGCATCTCTGTGGGGACCAGACCCATGCCGTGGCTCATGGGAGTCAGGTACGGCGCGTAACTCAGTCCAGGGCTCGAGCCCAGACCTTGGCTGACAGGAAATGTAGGCTGTGAAGACAACAATTATTATGATAGAATTATGACATTGTTATTTTTTTTTTAGAATTAGATATAATTTAACTGTACATATTACTATTTCGAAATTCTGTATTTTCAATTTTGTTTATAATGTCTGCTAAATTTAAAAATTCTTAAAAAGTATTTTTTTTTATTATAATTGAATTACAATTTTAAATTTTTTATCTGTTTTTAATGTCAGTTAGATTAAAAATCTTAAAAGGTATTAAAAAAGAAACAAATGTCAAATTGAATGCATGTTAAAGCACAGCTGTTTAATATTTCTCATGAGTGCTGTTTGCAAAGTCAAGCATCGCTATTATTATTGCTCTTTTTCTTAATTTATTGTAATGCCACTGTGACGACAGTGATGATGGTCAAAAGCATTTGCGCAATTTGAACCCTTACAAGTTTCAAAAGGTGACAAAATGCATTATTTTATTCTTTTGTAACTGTTATTAAAATATCAGGAGAGTTTTATACTATTGCGACAGTTCCATCTGTGTTAAGATATAGATCCGGGCTGCTAAAGACCCGAATATGTAATAGTGATTGGCAAAACATTCATGTATTTATTTAAAGGGATAGTTCACCCAAAAATGGAAATTAGCCCATGATGTACTCACCCTGATTGTCATCCTAGGTGTATACGACATTCTTCTTTCAGGCGAATACAATCTGAGTTATATTAAAAAATGTCCTGGCTCTTCCAAGCTTTATAATGGGAGTGAATGGGTTTTTGTTTTTCTAAGTCCATCAAAGTGCATCTATTCATGATTAAAGTGCTCCACACGGCTCAGCGGGGGTTAATAAAGGCCTTCTGAAGTGAAGCAATGCGTAATATTCATATTTAAAACTTTTTTGGTTAAAATAACTAGCTTTTAAAAATGTCATATACACCTAGGATGACAATCAGGGTGAGTAAATCATGGGCTAATTTTAATTTTTGGGTGAACTATCCCTTTAAAGGCCCTTGCACTCCGAAATTTTCACACGTTAAAAAATAAATACGACCTCATGTTATGTCAGTCACGCTTACAGCCTCCGAAACTTTCGTCCGTCATAAAAAAATTCGGATCAGGTTCGATTTTCTGCGTTTTTCGCATCCGTAACAAGCATTTGAATGGTGTTTTGACAATTCAGAGCCACCGAATGACGGATACAAAAAAACGCATTAGAAAATTTCGGACTCAGTGTGCAAGGACCTTAAGGCTTAAAAACGTATTTGTAATACTGTGAAGACAACAATTATGATAATAGAATTACAACTTCCCCTTCTGGAAGGCTCAACAAAAGCAAAACGCATCTAGAAAGACAGACGTCGGGTTTCCTACCACTGGTTGCATGGTGGTGCCGGGGATCATGAACTGCATCTGCTGGGCCAGCATCGCTGCTGCCGTCTTCTGCTGGATGAGGTTGTTGCGTCCGTTGATTTCCAGCTGCGTCTTCAGATGTGCTGGAGGGTGAAGGTACTTACAGTTCTCTCTCGTACATCGACCCTACGGCGGGAAAGATCACAAATGACAACTCGTGAGAATCAACATGTTTTGAAAATTCAAGTCACATGGGCCAATTTTTTTTAAAAAGATCTGAAAGCTGAATAAATAAGGTTTCCATTGATGCATGGTTTGTTATGATAGGACAATATTTGGCTGAGATTCAACTATTCTGGAATCTGAGGGTGCAAAAAAAATCGAAACATTGAGAAAATCGTCTTTAAAGTTGTCCATTTATGTTCACGATTGTGCTGCATTCACTCACAAAAATAAATGTTTTATATATCTACGGTAGGAAATTTACAAAATATCTTCATGGAACATGATCTTTACTTTATATCCTAATGATTTTTGGCATAAAAGAAAAATCGAATAATGTTGACCCATACAATGTATTGTTGGCTTTTGCCACAAATATACCCGTGCGACTTATGAATGGTTTTGTGATCCAGGGTCACATGTGAGATATTACATCAATAAAGTTTGCCTCCGCAAAAAAAAAAGAGAAAAGAGCTAGAGACAGTGTAGAAATGACTCTACATGAAATACAGGCAGCATCAATGCAGAGAAGATGTCGTCTCCATACTGCAATATTAATTAAGTAGGCCGAAGTTAGAAGAATATTCTCACAAGGTCAAGCGTGTGTTTGCATTAAAACTCCACTGCAGGATATCCAGTGACACGGGAGGCCGAGCTGATACGAGATGTGAGAAATAGTGGAGGAGGGGTTAAAGAAGCGCAGCGGAAGCACATACTGCAGACACACACACACACACAGAGAATCTCTCGAGTTCTGCAGATGCTCATCGCCCTGCATGAGTCCTACAGCATCAGCTGCGAGATCTCCACACTAACCTTGAGCACACAGATCACGCGCTCATGAGACTTACCAAACAAGGAAAATTAAGGAAACAAATATATATATATATATATATATATATATATAATTGAGTAAAATAATAATTTGTACATTAGTACAAAGAAATGTGTAATTTGTTTTATTATAAATATGGTTAATTACATATAATTTAATTTCACATATTTCTAAATTCTGTATTTTTTATTTCTGTTTTTAATGTCTCTGTTTAAAGGAGCATTGCGTAGGTTCTAAAATTTCTAACGGTTACTGACACCAGTGGCCGTTAGAGGAACTGCAGCCAGTCTCATGCTCGTTCTCGGTGCGCACACGCGTCGCTCATAGAGCACGACCAAATCAACCAGGGTTGCCGTAGCAACCACTGACGGCTCATCGAGATTCACCAGCATAATGTTTGAGGTAAGAAAACACCATTTGAAAACACTACCGATTGCCGCTGCTTACTAATAATGGCTGCCGTGCCGTACGGATGTAAGCCCAAGTAGACAAGAACGCGCATGACGTCACATTTTGTGAATTTTCGCGCCGATTCGGGCCCGACTCCTCCACACAGTTGAGCCTACAGCAGGCTGTTAGAGGCAACCGTGGTGGACAGTCAAGGTGTCATTCTTTTTATTACATCATGGTTGGCTCATACATGTACAAATTAAAACTCTATCTTAAAGATTTTTTTAAGTAAAAACCTCCACATAGCTCCTTTAATTTAAAAATTAAAAGTTATTGAAATAATTACTTTTATATTTAAAAATGTTTTTATTTCTGTTTTTAATATTTTAATATAAAATGTAATATTTTGATTAATTTTAATAATATTACTTTAAAATCTTTTTTAAATATATCATTAAACTGTACATATTATAATTTCTAAATTCAGAATTTTTTTTATCCTGTTTTTAATGTCTGCTAAATTAAAAAAATATGATTTTTTTTAATGACAAATGACATGCAAAAAAATAAAACTAGTACAATGTGGAAAAGACTGATGCACATACAGTATGTGTGCATATACACAAGATTATCCAACTTTTCTTCTGACTACACACTAAAAACACAAGCGTTGTGCTAGCTGTCAAATCATACACTGTGACACTATCCTGACACTAGCTCACTGCTAACCAGATGCAATGTTTCATATATGCAAAAATTAAATTAAAACCTGAATGAAATTTAAAACAAAGCAGGACAAAAGTCTCTGTATAAACCACATTCATTCAAAATTAAAATGATATTCAGAATTTTTCGTGCTTATTTCACTATGATCAAATTGCATATTTATTCAATCATGCTTATGTTTCCTTATGGTATGAGACCGTTTAAAGTAGAGATGTGACCTATATAAGCTATTGTGTACTCTGCATTGTTGCAGGGAGGTCACAAATCCCTTGAAAACCTCTTGGGAAGCGTTCGCAGGAATGTGCACGCTCAGCTTATCTGAGGTCTTGCTTGCTTGTGTTGGTTTATGACAACAAGGATAAAAGCGCAAGATGTCCAGGTATCCTTCCTTACTCGGATTACAATGGAGATAGTGTGCTATAAATAACGCGAAACTAGATCTAAACGGAGCATGGCTGTCATTTCCATGATCTCCAAACAGTTAAACAACGCTGAATCAGCTTCACTGCAGCGCCAGGAACCCAAATATCTGACTTTTGTTAATGCGGTCGAGACCTTGGGTGATTGATCACACCCAAAATATGTTGCATTTGTGATCATTTAAAGGGGTGTTATAATGCCCTTTTCACAAGATGTAAAATAAGTCTCTGCTGTCCCCAGAGTGTGTATGTGAAGTTTTAGCTCAAAATACCACACCGATATTTGTATATAGCATGTTAGAATTATCACTTTTTGAAGGTGAGCAAAAACATACAGTTTTTGTGTCTGTCCCTTTAAATTCAAATGAGCTGCTGCTCCCGGCACAGGGGGCGGAGCTTCAACAGCTTGTGTCTTTTCACCTCACACACAAAATTTGGAAATTTCAAAATTCTAATACTAACAGTTCTTTTAAATAGTAATGATATTTCGCATTATTATGTTTTTTATAATATATTTGATCAAATAAATGCAGCGTTGATGAGCACAAAAGAATTCTTTCAAAAACATTAAAACATCTTAACTCTTTCCCTGCCATTGAAAATTTCCATCATTTGTGAGACAACGCTTCCCAACATGGCCTTTCCCGGCAATCTGTGTTTTACTATTATACGGTAGAGGGTGCTTTTACACATCTTCTGAAAGAGTACTTAATCTCCATATCAAAACACAGGCGAAGAAGAAGAAGAAGCAGAAACAAGCGATAGCATAAGCAGATGCTTACATAAAATAACCCGATCAGCAACATTAAATCTACTCCATCTGTGTTTTGATCTTCGTTCTGAATCTGGTCTGGATGTAGTCTTTGACAAAAACGTGATTTTCTCAGCTTTTTGCTCAACATGTTTACTTTCCCACATTCAAGTGTTGATAAAAAAAGAATGCATGAAGCTAGAATAAAACAGGTTTTGCGTTTAAAAGCAGAGAGTCTGTTCTTCTTTCTTTTGATAAATTGCATGTTCAGATATTCATACAACAAAATACGAATACTTTTGTGAAAATGACTAAAAACTTTTCTTTCTTTTTTTTAAATGCTGGCGGGGAAAAAGTTAACTATTCTAAACTTTGTACAACTAGTGTAAATGATGCTAATATCCTTCGCTAGAAACACAATCAATTATAGGCCAAGTTGAAGACAGGTCTAGACACTTAACACCCTCAAATTCCCAAATATGCAGCGCTGTAATCCATAGGATCAGGGTGCCGATGGCTATCGATATCCCTGCTGGAATAACAGTGTTGCTCAGCCGTCAGGCCAAAAGCTGAAAGGTGTCAAAGCCAATCAGTCCGGGCCAAAAGACGGACTCTCTGAAGTGACGGATGGTGAGGAGAAGTGAAAGACACCTGATAGAGGACTTCCACCATCGGGATTTTCGATGCTGTGCAAAGGATCGTACTGGAATATGTATGAGAGGTTTGATTTGCTATGTGAGATTGAGAGGAGACTGCTGATTCAATAATGAAGGAGGGATGGTCTATTTTTACCGTCAAACTCGGCAGGAATGGTGCTGATGGAGGACGAGAAGAAGCTCTGTATCAAATGACCGATCCTCGACGTGCTACACTATACTGCATCACTGCAATTAATGGAGGCACCAGATTTAGAAATCCGAGATGAGATAAACTAAGAAACTTTAAAGGGGTGGTATAATGCCCTTTTCACAAGATGTAATATAAGTCTCTGATGTCCCCAGAGTGTGTGTGTGAAGTTTTAGCTGAAAATACCCCACAGATATTTTTATATAGCATGTTAAAGTTGTCACTTTTTGAGGGTGAGCAAAAACGCACCGTTCTGTGTCTGTTCCTTTAAATGCAAATGAGCTGCTGCTCCCGGCACAGGGGGCGGAGCTTCAACAGCTTGTGTCATTTTACCTCACACACACATGGAGTCAGACAATGATGGAGAGACTCAATAAGAAGTGACAACATGTAGAAGCAACAGGACATTTCTGAATGGTTAGTTGATGAATTTATGAGCTGATGTGTAGTTATCTTCTAGTCATTGATTAGCATATTCTGTCTTGATAATCTATAATCATGTTCAGGGGGCGGGTTTATGTAAATTCTAGGGTTTGTGATGTCACTAACCCGGGAGGAATGTGGTGTAGTCTCTACCAGCCGTTTGTTGTAGTCCTTAAAAAGCAATTTGTTTAAAAGCAAATATCTCCCTTTGCTTTGAACGTTGTAACTTTGCAGATGTTGTTTATGCTCAAACAGCAGCATTACACACTAACTAAAGTTAAAAAAGTGAAATCATAATCAACCACCCCTTTAAAGAAGAGGTACAAGGTTCATGGCGGCTTGCCATTGCAAGCCGTTCAAAGCATGTTAATGAGCATCATTTGGTGTACGGTCTTAATTTACTGCATTTCACATCCTGAAAGAAACATCACATCACAAATGAATCTGAATTTGAACTGGATTGAATTCCAGGTGTAGCACGACTGAACCGATTCAGTTTGGCAAAAAGACGTACTGTTGATTGACAGCATCACTGAAAATGCCTGATTCACTTCACTTTGCAGCTGCAAACTGTTGTCAGTGTGAATGCTCATTAACATCTATTTGCACTGTGTCCTGGCCATTTATGACAATGTAAAGCAACACAAAATCAATCTAGTTTCATTTAATGCATTCTATGTCTTGAAAGGAAAAGAAAAAGAGTGGTTTTACTTACACAGAATCACAAATGAATCTGCATTTGCACCGAATTGAGTTTTGGATGTTATCATAATCTTGCCAAATACACAATAAAGGTGTGTTAAACTGCAATTAAACTGCTTCAGTTTGGAAAGACACTGTACTGTTGGTTTCTACTTAACTGGATTTTGAGATAGTCATCATGTTACCTTGATTATATCATGTTACCTACTTATATATATATGAATTTGAACTGAGTTGAGTTCTGGTCTGTGAAGTGAATCTTACTGTTGTGTACTAAGCAATTACATAATAACATCTATGTACACTAGTTTAACTGAATTTTGAAGATCAAACACATTTTTATTTGACTCAATTCGTCACTTTGCGCTGCATTTTTTATTTAGTGATGACAGAAAATGTGCTTTTCCCGCCACCCAAGGTAATGGGTGCACTAAGCATGTATTTTCAAAGACAGTTATTTTCCTCTTTATTACTGTAAGGCTGCTTTTAAACAATCTGTATTGTATAAAGCTTTATATAAATAAATTTGACTTGAAAAGTGAAGCTGCAATACAAACCAGATTTTGCCGCTCAGGTGTGTGCATTACTTCAGTGAAAAATAACTACATCTAGAGTAACTCTGACCTCGAAGGCGATACACAAACATATTTAAAAAGGTCAAGTATCCCTGTATTAGCAAGCAATACGAGTCAATGTTTGTTTCAAATACCTAAAATAATGGAAAATGTTTGTGTCTCAAGGGAAGTGACCAGTCAGACCCTACATGTCAGAACAAATGAGTTAGACAACCATTAATGCGGCATGAACAAAACACTACTCACAATCTACTGAGCTCAAGGGACTACTAGACTGTGACACATATATAGATTTACTATAACTTTAAAACTGTGATACAATCTCTATGACTGACATGAAAATCAAGCAGATGTTGATGTGAAAGGCAGTGTAGTGTAGCTGTCGTGTAGTCTGGCCAGCACTGAGTGAAAGTACAGTGGGTCACGCGGGGCCCGTCACTCTCCCGCACGGCACTTAAATAAATAGGCTTGATTACTATACGGCACAGTGAGAGAGCGAGATCAAAGAGGCTTAACGGGATGAGCTCCTGGGAATGCTGACAAAGACAGTCTTCTGACATGAGCGTCCTTGTCATCATGTGGGGACTTTTGTAGGGACTTATACCTGTATAAGACAGAACTGAATTCAGAAGGTCTTTTCAATTCAAATTCAATTCCTGAATTTGATTTGAGGTAGCGTAAAGGGATGCAGAATTACAATTTGAATCTAAGGAAAAATAATTAATATAAAAGAAAGAATTTCTAAAAACTTGGATAGATAGATAGATAGATAGATAGATAGATAGATAGATAGATAGATAGATAGATAGATAGATAGATAGATAGATAGATAGATAGATAGATAGATAGATAGATAGATAGATAGATAGATAGATAGATAGATAGATAGATAGATAGAACGATAGATAGATGGATAGATAGATGGATGGATAGAACGATAGATAGATGGATGGATAGAACGATAGATAGATGGATAGATAGATGGATGGATGGAACGGTCGATAGATAGATGGATAGATGGATGGATGGATGGATGGATAGAACGATAGATAGATGGATGATAGATAGATAGATGGATGATAGAGCGATGGATAGAAATATAAATCGAACAATAGATGATGACATAGACAGATAGATAGAAGGAATGAACGAAGGAACAAAAGAACGATAGATAGATAGATAGATAGATAGATAGATAGATAGATAGATAGATAGATGAACAATCCGAAGGAACGAAGGAATGAATGATCAATCGATAGATGTAGACAGTTATACAGACTGATAGAACGGCAAACAGTCAACAGACAGACAGACAGACAATAGAGAGAACGACAGATGGACAAATAGCAAGAGAGAATGACAGACACAACAACAGACAGTAAGAGAGAACGATAGAGCGATAAAACGACGGATAGATAGAACGACAGACAGACAGATAGATAGATAGATAGATAGATAGATAGATAGATAGATAGATAGATAGATAGATAGATAGATAGATAGATAGATAGATAGATAGATAGATAGATAGATAGATAGATAGATAGATAAACAGGAAATAATGGTAAGGAAAGGTGCAATCAGGATCCTGATTAAATCAGATTTGAACCCGTGTCGGCCACATGAACACCACACACGTGCAGCGTCACACCACAGCTGTTTAAGTGCATTAGGGAAAGTCTTTCAATCAGTTGTGAGCACCAGGAGGGTATCAGGTAACCAGAAAGCTTTTACACAAATTAACTCCACTTACTGTGAATGACTTCTTTGAACCCCTAAAAGCTCTCGCCCCTTTCAAAGCTCAGAAACGGCTGCACCTGAAACATCTGATTCTGAAACGCAGCACCAGCACCATAAACTCACAGTAAATGTTCTATACAGTCTCCTCAACTCAATCCCAGTGAGGACTGGGAACACTGTTATCCATTTCATGGAGAGATTAGGATTAAAACCACTTAACCCATTTAATATCCGTGCCCCAGACTCAAGCCAAGTAATTCCCATCTCTCGCCCATATAAACGAAACACATTTTCAAGAAAATGAGCATTTAGGGTGAACACGCTAATTAGGGTCTAACTGAGGTCAAGCTGGCTGGTGGAATTAGTGTTTTCAGACTCTAATAATAGATTTACACTGAGATTTTCCCTGCGGAATAAAAGTCCCAGAATCTCCTAACAATAGATACATTCCTAGTTTTTACTGTCATCTGTCCAAACACTAAATGACGGAAAATGTTAAACGTATAGAGTTAATATGTAAGGGATAATGTATAGAGAGGCGGTCGTTTGCTTCGCTTTGCTTCCGCTTCACGTCGGGTTCTCGTTCAGCCTGTCGGGCTTGTTATTCGCTATAACGACCGCCTCTCTATACATTATCCCGCTTATTACATGGCTACCTACAAAATAAATAATTAATTTGACAAATTATTGATTTAAAAAGGAGTTTATTGTTTTAAAAACGATTGTATTGCTTCCGCCAAAGAAAATAGTCCGTTCCGCGTCCATAGCAACGCGCTGTTTTGCATGGCAACGGTCTGTTATAGCTCGCAGCGGTCTGTTATCAAGAAATAACAGACCGCATTCTATATTGGAATTCAGCCAAGCCATGTAATAATGTGCCATAATTAAACAAATCCAGCAAACAAACAGAAAGCAATGTGCAAGTAAAAAGGTCAATTTGAGTGAGTAACAACAGTGGAGTAACAAATATGTATTGTGTTTTACAAATATAAATAAATGAGCCTAGATAATACTTCACAAATAAATACAAACCATCCTACAAATTGCATGTAACCTTAATTCCAAATCTAGTGCATACAAATGCATATCTGTCTGTTATGATTGTGAGACACTTGGCTTTTTATGAGATCTCTCGGCTCAGTTGAGCAACTTCCTCTTATAAAACAGTAGATAGCGCTAAGCTAGGGGATTCATTTAGCGCTAGTCTCCTGAGAAAAGAACGGATTTGAAACTTGCCTTTGCCTACAGCTGAGGAAAATGACCAGTGAACAGGCGTGTTTCTGTCTTAATTTATCTATAATTAACCTTTTTAAGGTTTTCTTTTGTAAAATGTTTAAAAACATATTTGTTACTCCACTACATTTTTGCTCAAATTGACTTTTGTACTTTGCTTGTTTGCGAGCCGAGTTTTCCTTTGCAAAGTAGATCGAGTTTGTTTGCAAAATGCTGGATTTGTTTAATTATGGCACAATATTAACTCCATATAATGCCCTTTGTCATCCTCTACTATTTGACCGATCAACCACAAATTAGAGCTTGAACTGCGGACCCGCTTCTCTCGGCTCGACTCCTGTTTCCTTGATTTTCCGGGCTTGCAGTCAAAAGTAATCCGACTGCGCTGGTGGGCGGGAGACAAACACAGGGGCCATTTTCAGAGGAGAAGGAGAATCAAGCCTCAGTTGTGGCCTCCAACACCCAAACACCCATTTGCATTTGAGTCTCAATGGGCCTTTATTCCAGCGGCGAGCTGCATTACATCTGATGAGGGCGGCCCTCCAAACACTGGAGACGTGTGGATGCCTCGGCACGCATTTAGTAATAAAAACAAGTTTCTCTCGTTGTATACACACACAAACAGTTGCATGTCATGAACCGGACATCATGTATGATTGCAAGATTTAAATTGACTTGAGAACACGTATTACTGGAGTTTAATTCAACATGATACAACATTTGCAAACAATTATTCTTCTTTACCGTTATTATCATGTATTGCAAAGTAAAAACTGAATATTAAATGAATGTATTCCAAACCAAGATAATAGAGGGAGCTTGAAGTTCATTCTCCAGTTCATCTCTAATCGCAACGCTTCAATTTGCAATTATTGCCATTATCTTTAATAAATTTACATTAACCAGTATCATATTACTTCAGGGATTCCCACACTAAGTTTTTTTGTCTGCGGAACGCTGAGATTTTAAGTTAATATCAGGTAAACAAATAAAATATTTATATATTTTGGTAAGTGTTTATTTTTATTGTTTTTATTTTTAAATTATTATTATTATATAATTTGACAGCACATCAGCAAATGCTACTCCATTTTAATGGCTAACTCAAGAAACTTATTAAAAATAATAGCAATAACCCTTCAATTAATCATTTAAAAATGTTTAATTTCTGAATAAACATTTTTTTTTTTTTTTACATTTTTATAAATTAATGAATTATTTGCTATTCGTCAACTCACGAACCCCTTGCAATTCAGAAGTGGAGCAAATATTTAGTGATTACTGATGAAGAAAAACGTTCTTTAGAACAACATGCACTAATGAAGCTTTCAATAAAACCGGGAACAAATATTAATACAGTAAACAAGGTTAATAAGTTGATTTCATGTTGACTTTATGTCATGCTCAAGGCCACAACGGCTGATGGTTTGCACCTTCTGGAACTCGAATCAGTAACTTTCTGGTTACTATCCCTGTGCTTTAGCCACTAATCTTAACCACAAAACAAGAGTATCCTCACGAGTGCGAACCCTCACAAGAAACAGAGATGTGGTCATGCACCAGTTGTCTGGCTATCAGCCTGAAAATGCATCTGTCAGTTTGCGTTGCTGAAGGGCAATGGAGTCTCGTGGAGTCTAGCTGATCTCTTATGCCTTCATGCTCACAGACTGAATGTGACACTGAAAAAGTACCTTCAAAACCTGTGATGAAGCTGTGAACCCAAGAAGGGGTCTCGTGTCTGTGGCACGTCCTGGGTGAACGACCACCAATGAGTTTTCTCTAGCGGTCGAAGGAAACCTAACTAAGTGAACTTCCCTGCAACCAGAACCAACAAGGCTGGCGGTGCAAAGGTGGATGAGAAAGTAGGACTGAGTAAACCCTCCCGGTTCCTCTTCCGGAGTTCTGATCCATTTCACGCATCTCTATTTCCCGCACTCATCATATGACCTACACGACCGTGAGCGCTGTTCAGCGACATCACTTCCTGCTTTAAAATGAAGGGCTCTGTGGGTAGCGAGCGAATAGAGTGGAACTGAATCAGTGAAATACAGAAGGAATTGAAACATTACACTAATTCTTTAGTCTTTGCACAGTACCAAGTGCTGATCTGTAAGTCTGTAACACCGTCTGTTCACACTAGACGCGGCTGCGAGATGCACTGAAATCAATCAAAACCCACAGCCAATCAGAACAGTGTGTGGGCGGAGTCAGCCAATTCAGAACAGCGTGTGGGCGGAGTCTCGCGGCACTAGAGTCATCTTGATGGCAAGAAAATGGATAAGAAGCTACATAATCAAATACACAAACATTACACCGTTTAAACATTAAAATACATAGGCTACTGAGTTACTAAAACAATCTTTGTCAAAGAATACACTTGTTTGTTCACAGTTTGAACGTTCTTTTTTCCATTTGTTTAATTTCAAGATCTGAGATGAATTTTCCATTGTTGCTTTTACAGCTGCAAAGCTGGAGCACTAAATGATGTTCAAAGTCACATTGCACGCTTTTAACATTAAATAAAGCACATAAACATTACCTAAGATTATCATTGCGACACTTTGTGTTCGTTGTTCCAGCGCGACGTCGCAGAAAAATAGAAACCATTTCTAAAACAGAATCGCTACGTGTCGCCGTCGCGGCTGGATAGGACATGGTGTGAGACCGAGCATCCTGTGATGCTTTATTTCCTTAATGTCCAGGTCATATTTGCAATGCAAGAACAATGCTTTTACAAATGTTTTTTTTCTAAGTTAAAGAGAAAAATGAAATCATGCAGTTTGGAATATTTATGGTCAGTGCGTCCTCATTTTTGGGATGTTTCAGATTCTGAGATGTTGTTTGCAGATGTGAGAAGTGAGAGTTTATTAGACTCAATGCAGGGATCAGCTTCTTCCAGATCACCGCTTCCCCAAAGTGAGTTTCACTGTAGCGGAAAAGGCAATTACAAATAATGAGGTGAGAGAGACTTATGGGGAAATACTGCCTGACGCTGGTTTAGTTAACGTTACTAACGCACACATGAGTACGTAAATCTTACATCTATCTAATATATATATATATATATATAAGTCTGCAGTGCAGTTTGCAAAACAAAGTAGTTTCATTTTACACATTTAATGCATGAAGCAGCTCTTAATAGAGAAAATAATGAGTGTAGCTACACACTGAACAATACAATCCTGTAACAATTATTTCAAGGAAACACTGTGAATGTGAATATGAAAATGTGTGTGTGTGTGTGTGTGTGTGTGTGTGTGTGTGTGTGTGTGTGTGTGTGTGTGTGTGTGTGTACCCAAATGTATATTTATTATCTCTTTTTCTCATCTCAATTTAGAGTGCAAACTATATTATTTTTGCTGTAAGTTTTTGATGCAAGTGAAAAATTCTGCAACTATGTCTTTGCACTTGCAAATATATTTATGACTTGAGTGTAATAAATGAAGCAGTATAATGAGCAGATTATGACATCATGTGAACATGCCTGAAATGCATTTAAAGCCGTTTCTCCTGCTGGTAATTACGCATGCATTGGACTCTCTGCAGCAATAATCCCACAGACGGCTCTGACGTGTCTGAGAGTAATGCGCAAGAAAGACTAGATCCCGCTCACCTAAGCCTGAGAGAGACTCTCATTAAAACGCCTATTCTCACATAACCTGTCATCTGCAGGGACATCCCAGCACACACACACACACACACACACACACACACACACACACACACACACACACACACACACACGTATATCTATCAGTGCCTGAGCACGTCATGAACACTGGCACACGCTCACCGAAAGCTCCTCAGATTTCACATTCATTTCTATACGCTTTAACCAGGTGCACTGATTCAACATGGACGCCCTCATGGAGTGTGTAGGAGTTGCAGTGAAAATGCGAGGCGGCTGGTGCACAAAGAATAAAAGAGTAACAAAAGAATGATCTTAACTCGCTTAGCACACTCTCTGTGTTTGTTTTTAGTTGTGCTGATGCATCAAACCACAAGCTGAAGTTCTCAAGGTCTGGAAAAACACTGTGATGATGACAGCCAACCTTGTGTTGAGCCAGAGCGAGTGCACAATAATAGCTCTGATTAAACTGAAAGTGAGAATTCTTGCCATGTCATTCAAAACCTAGATTTGTTTTTCTTCTTCTTTGAACAAATGGCCACTCTCTGCAATATAATTGAAGTCAATGAACTCTAACACAACAAAACAACCTTTTCCAGCCACAATATTGGTTGTTAAAGCAGCATTATATTAATTTTGCCGTGCAAAAGGTGATCTTTGTTTCCAGGCCTCGACCTAAAATGAACCTTACAGTAAATTGAGTTAAGCTTTATCATGTTTAGTTATATATTAACAAAAATATTTTTAATCAGTACATTTAAATATTCTGAGCATGTTTACATACTATGTAAATGAGCGATGCATGAATGAATGAATGCATGAATTAACAATTTAATGAACAAATTAATGAATGCATGACGAAATGAACGATTAAATTAGTTTATAAAATAGTGAAAGCATGAAAAAAATGATTGAATCAGGGCTTGAATTTCGGTGCGGGATTGCGGGTATTGCGCATATTTTTTATCATTCCCGCAGGTCTCCCATTTATAATGCGGGAAATTCCCGCAAACATTGATTCACTTTAGCATGTAGGTTCAGGTTGTATTAGTAAATTAATCCACGCAGATGGAAAATCAAATCAGTCATTTTAAAACTGTCTGCGAGACGCAATTTCACAAACAGCGTGAGTGATTCAGCGGCGCTGCGTCTTCTATCTCGCGTCTCTCAAAATGGGTTACACAAGGCAATCGTTAAGCGCGCTGCAGGCGGCGGAAATACACTCTCGCGTTTCGGGAGTCGATCGGGCCAGCATTGCATTACGAGTAACTAAAGTTTACCATTTGCACGTCTTTTCAAGTCTCACCAGTTTAAACAGTCACGCGATTTTAAACTCTTCGGTACTTGCGCGCTGTCTGAGAGATGCTTTTTTCTCTGCACACATACATAGAGTAAAGCAGCCTCACAAACAGCTCGCGGGTAACAAAAGTTATTTTTCGTGGATTATAAATCGCTTTAACAGTCAAAAACATAAGAAAATGATGTCAATTTCGGTCTTGGAGAGTATCCTCTAATCTAAACACAGTCGGTTATGTCTTAAATAAGCATAAATCGCACGTGACCGTATAATGAAAACAGGATCCGTGCACTAGCTCTTAAAGGGACAGCAGCCATATGTGTCTGTCATTTAATATTGTTGTCAAAACAACAAAACATAGCTTTCATTTTAAGGAATCAGGATTAATAGCCTATGAATTTAATTTAGTCAGGACTAAAATACTACCCAGTGTTATTTTACATTTGATTAGGCTACTTTATTCAGTCTCTGTAGTATTTCTGAATAGCCTACTAGTTTTAGACCTAAGCAAAAACTTTTCTCTTTATTTCTCTTTATTGATATCTTTATTCTATTGTATTTATTTGTGCTACTTTTTTCAATTTAATTCAAAGATTGAAATCAAGCTTCCTTGAGTTGTGTAAATTCTTAAGAACAAAATGACCCCATTGTAAAAATGCAATGAGTAGGCTAAGCATACATTTAGGCGAGATAAATGTAATTAAAAAAAAAGTCTAAACTCCCCCCTCAAATTAAAAATTCCCCCCCATAAGAATCACCTAAGGGGGGATTTCCCCCCCATTTTCCAAAATGAAATTCAGGCCCTGTGAATGCATAAATACTAGAGCTGATACACGAATAGGCCTGTCACGATAACAAATTTTGCTGGACGATAAATTGTCCAAGAAATTATCGCGATAAACGATAATATTGTCGTTCTGAGACCATTTTCATTTAATATAATTATAATGGCATAATAATGCAGGTACACCTTTTCAACGATCTATAAACTTTTATTTCTAAAGAATATTAAACATTGAAAACGGAAAACATTTTAAATATCCAAAAAAATGAACAAAACAACCAAAAACAATGAAAGCAATGGACTCTTAGTGTCTGTTAACAAAATAAATGTCTGTTAATATATAAAATGAAACAAAATTGCACTTCAAAAAATATTAAACATTAGGCTTTAGACATTATTAAATGGTGATACATTCCATAACAGGCAAAACTGACAGTTAGGACCTTTGTAAACAAATAAAAAAAAGCCTCAACAAGCCATATCGCACAATTTTGCACTGTTACTTTGTCCTCCTGTTACTTTGTCAAGTGATTGTGTACTGTCGGGAAGACGGAGACGCACTTTATTGCGTGTGTATGCTACGCACTGAAAATACTTGGTTAGGATTAGGGGTGAGGAGTGCGTGCGTATTACACGCCATAAAGAGCGTATCATATGCACGCAAAAACTATTTTTGGCGTATAAATGGCACGAGAAATAACATTCGTGGTATAGATATGCATTTTCATGTGATCGGGCTCGCTGTCGCAACTCACAACTAGCGTCTTCTCTCTCTCCCGGCAGTAGCCGCAAACAGTCCCGCCTTTCCCACACAAAGACCATGTGACTGACAAGTGCCGCGCCGCCGCCTCCCCACACAAAGACCATGCAACTGACAACAAGAGGGTTCACTCCTCCTACGCTAAAGAACCGAGAGTGGTCATCCAGTCTCTTTGGTAGAGAGAGAGAGACGAGGAAAACAAACAAGCATGCAAATGGAATTATCGCGGCCGGAAAAATTATCGAGCTCATTTTTTTTATCGTGCGATTAATCGACTTATCGACTATCGCGACAGGCCTATACACGAATGACCTGAATGACAATTTAAGTGTCTATTAAACATTTGAGAGAGCAGTTGTCATGTATAGGTATTCACGAACAGTCTTTTCAACAACACAGTATCATTATTTCTGTGTTAAAATCATTCAAATTATCACAGAAGTACTGGGATAAAAGTTCATAGTTCAGATATAAACACTGATGTCTACTGTAGTGATTAAAATAGAGCAAATCACCTTTTGAAAGTAACTTGATGCTTCAAATGAAGATTGTATTAATTACATCATTACACCAGTGAGTGGCAACAAATGACGGCTAAAAATTAATTTATAATTGAATCATTCGTTCAAAAGATTTGTTCAAAAACACTGATTCATCCAGCAAAGAAACAAGGGAAGTCTTCATGAGTGAGTCATTGAATCATTCATTCAATAAATTTTTTTTATGTTGTGTGTTTTAAATAGACAATTTTGTCAGAACCTCTATAAATTACGTTATTTTGTTTAGTTGTCTATTCATAATAATGATTTTAATGAACAAATAAATGAAATCAACAAATGAATTAATGCACAACAAAAACATTAATTCAAAAATTCACAATGCATGAATACACAAATGCATTAATACGCAAACAAACTTAAAATATTATGAACCGATAAAAGACCGCAGGCATGAATGAGTGAACGAGTGTGTGTTGGTGTCTCTAGGGCACAGAGGAGGCCGTCTGCTCCAGCATGCCTGATCCAGCACTGTAAATCTGATCATCTGTGAAGTGCTGAGATGTGACGCCCACCCTGAGGAGCCGCAATAATCCACCACACACATTCTCACTTTAACACACAAATAAACTCTCTTATACACACATGCATACACACACTCTGCAAAAGCGCAGTCATTCAGTAGTGATGCACTGACTCAAGGTGACACAGCATTTTTCTTTATCACCAGTTGCTCGCAAAACGATGGACAATGATTCACATTTCATGCGCGTCATTTCCCGTGATGATAAAATTCAGTAAATGATTATTGTAACATTTAGTAATTAAATGTAACAAGCATACTTTGGTACCGGTTTGCTAATATTTTGCTGATGCAGGTAAGGGGGAAACATAAAGATTAGTGCTATCAATCGATAAAAAAATAAATAAATAAATAAATAAAAACTAATTAATTGAGCATTTTTCTGTAATTAATCGCGATAAATCGCACCTAACATTGAAGTTTTTAAAGGGTTAGTTCACCCAAAAATGAAAATTCTGTCAGTAATTACTCTCCCTCATGTTGTTCCAACCCCGTAAGACCTTCGTTCATCTTCGGAACACAAATTAAGATATTTTTGATTAAATCTGAGAGCTGTCTCAGATTTAATAAAAAACAGCACTCAGATTTAATAAAAAATATCTTAATTTGTGTTCCGAAGATAAACGAAGGTCTTGCGGGGTTGGAACAACATGAGGGAGAGTAATTACTGACAGAATTTTCATTTTTGGGTGAACTAACCCTTTAATATATTTTCATATTCTTATAATTTCACAGTTAATCTCAAAATTATTGCAGAAAAACAACATAAAGACAGTTATTTAAAACATTTGTTCTAACAGGAAGGAAATATACATTAAACTGAAAAAAATAAATGCATCCGTTAACGTGTTAATTTTGACAGTCTTGGAAAAATATCTTCACATGATCTCTCAATTAAGACATCATTGAGATGACCAGAGCTTCGATCATGACGAGCCTGGGTGAGAAGATCTGTGATGCACATGATGTGTTTTGATCATGGGTGTGTGTCAGAGCTGCCAATCTGTCACAGATGAAGCGAGACCGTTCCAATGACAATCTACAACACTTATTTTGCCAATGTAAATGAGTCGCGCGTGTCGAGTGTCCCACTTCACTGCAGTCCACTCTGATTAACTAAGTCAAAAACTAACAATGTTTGAATATTTACTTAATAATAATATATTTTTTTTCTTATTTATTATCATTTATTTTATTAAATCATTTAAATACAGAATATATAATTGTTTTAGTTAGCGTGGGAAAGAGCAGCATGTACATTGCACGGTCTCTCCTTTTGTGTTCTACGAGAGCAAGAAAGTCACATGGGTTTGGAACGACGTAAAGATGAATAAATCATGACAAAATTAATGCATTCATCACGAACCCATCCCACACGTTTCTGCTCGATGCTTTTATGCCTGACAAACAGAGCCCTTGACTAGAACAACAGCAAACGCGTCAGCATGAATACACCACGTGTCTCCTGACATTTCATGGCCTTCATCGCCACACTCTCCTGTGCTCGTCGACGAGTCCCGGCATCACGAGGACCGAGCGAGGCCGACGGGAGTCTCTTAACGCGACTGAAGTGTCTGTAAATGACAGAGGCGCATCAGTGTGACTCATGCGTTTCAAGAGCACACGTTCCCTTCACTCTCGCTCAGATATCAATGCCAGACCACATCTGATCATATACATATATATGTGAAACAACAGATAGGATAGTATTTGCACAGTGTGTTGATTGATTTGGCCAGAGGAGAACTGGTCCCTCGACTGAGACTGTCACCTTGATATCGTCGCCTCTGGGGACACATGATATTCAGCAATGTTTCTGATTCGACTGTCGGAGAACTGGACGGTGGCATGACGGTTTTCTACAGAGCTGCTTTAATTGACCTCATTTCATATTTGATGATTTTTGTATTATTGAACGAAACTGAATTAACACTGAACTGACTTCAGCTGAGCAATGACACTGTTTTCTTTCAAGAGCCGCTTTACAGCAGGATTGAACCCTGTTTACATCACTGAATCATTAGCTTAAATATTCGATATTATTGATATTCATATGATAAATATTGATATTCAAAATTTATGAAGAAACATGGAGAAATGGGAAAACAGAGCGGAACTTCGTTCTGATGTGCACTGTCTATTAATGCACTAATAACTAATTTAATATTTGATGATTTTTATTATTGAACAAAACTGAATCAACACTGAACTGACTTTAGCTGAACAATGACACTATTTTCTTTCATCATTATTTCATTATTCATTATTTTCCTGTTTCAATATTCGATATTTACAATATTATTGATATTCATATGATAAATAATATATTCAAAATTTACGAAGAAACATGGAGAAATGGGAAAACAGAGCGGGACGTTTCTCAAACAAATCAAAATAAGAAATAACTTCGATCTGATGTGCATTGTATATTAATGCGCTGAGTAAACATCCTTCAGTTTGACTACAAAGAATATTACTAGATAGAGGAATTGCTTATTCTGATTATTACGTCAGTTACGCTTTCTTAATATATATAATTAGATTAAACAACTCCTCTAGAAAGAAGAATTCATCTGAACATTGATGTTTTATCATATTGCTTTTATCGTTGACTTACAAAATCAAAAAGCCGATTGAGGCCATAAATTATAGTGATTTTACCATGATGGCCATGTTTTAGAATAGCGTAATCACTGTTGGATATTGTTAATTTCATCATATTTAGTCAATCTTATCCTGTTTTGTATATAAACTTATACTGATGTATTATAGGTAGGGATGCACCGATCCGATACTCAGTATCGGTATCGGCTCCGATACTGCCATTTTTGCCGGATCGGGTATCGGTCAGATGAGGCCGATCCAAATCCGATATTGTGCGTATACTATTCAGTGTTATTGTTAAGCCCCACAAAAGGCACACAAACATTATAAAGCACCATACGTTTTCGTGCACAATATTATAAGTGTTCTGAAGCCATTATATAGTATAATGTGAGATATAAATTAATATTTAAGTTGTTAAATTCAAGGTAAACGTTTACCTCAGCTCCGGCTGTCAATCATTCTTCATTCAGCACTCAAACAGCGCGTCACGTTCGGTTACGACAGTTAACACGATGAAACTCTCTCCAAGATGATTCAATGTTACTATTATTATACTTGATCTATAGATAAAGGTCTATGGTTTCGCATAAAACAACTTTATCTTGCTGGACTTTATTGCTGTACCTTAATCATGTTACTTTCTACCGGGTGTCTGTTAGATCACAACACTGCAGTAAAGTCAGAGCACTATTTGTTCTTCACGCGCACAGTAACTGAAATTTAAAACTGTTAAAAGAAAATGCTGAATAGACTATTGCATAGATAGATACTGTATAATACACTACGCATCAATTTGTATTTTCTTTGTGCTTTAAACTTTCCAATGCAGACTCGACGCGCTGCGCGCTGTGAATCATGTTGCTTCAAGCGCATCATTCTGCACTCGGGATGCGCATAAGCGCTGTGTCTGTGCCGCACTGTATTGGAGCCTTTCATATCATAATAGGGTATATGTCGAACGCCGCATTACGAAACCGGAAAACAGAACGCATCGCTTCCGGTTCAGGTCTTTTGTATGTGCTTCATGCATTTTTTTACTGTTTTACTCAAGATAACTTAAAAGGAGCGAGCAAAGATGATCATAACCAATGTCCCTCGCATGTGAAGATCGATATTTAAAAGTAAAAAAAAAAAAAAAAACTTCACACTAACGTTTAGATATTTAAATAGAATAAAAAGCTAATAACAAAGTGAGATAGGTAGGTTAGCTAATTACCTTAAAATTCCATAGATATCGGCATCAGTTCATACGGCTGTTAACACTTTCTATGACAAGCGGATGCGATGAGACCAGGTTTCCGGTTTCGTCATGCGACGTTCGACATATACCCTATACAGGGACGCAATGAAAGATTATCAATAGCCGTTGTTCTGTCCTATCTATTATGTTGCTACCTCATTAAACAGCTGTGCTATACATTTAAAAAATGTCTTAATTTTATTGTAGGATATAAAATAATTGCTATTTTTGATTTTTATCTTGTTTTTCATGAATGTATTTTACAACAATACAAAGAGCAATGTGTAAAGCTTTACCAGATTTAGTGTTACACTTATTGTCTCTAATTTGTTCCCCACTAAAGGTTTTTTTTTTTTTTTTTTTTTTTTACAAAATGTTCAGATTTTATACAATTATTGTGCACTCGTGATTTTTCTAGACTAAATTTTACTGCTGAATTATACACTAATCTAGTTTATAATAGCATTTATGTCAGATTATGATCATATATTTTTTGTTGTTGTATTTATTTTTTTCAGTTCTTATTATCAGTTCAACACAGAGTTATAGAAATTCTACTTGATTAAAAAAAAAACTGCGCTGGTATCGGCCGATACTCAGAATTTTTGGTATCGGATCGGATCGGTTCTGAAAAAATGGTATCGTTGCATCCCTAATTATAGGCTATTTATGTGATAAATTAACACGCGCTCTACATTATGAAAACTGGTAAAACCAGACACTTCTCAAAATCTACAACAGTAAAAATCAGTACACACAGTTTTTCAAGTTCAAATCCACCGACGTTAATCTTCTAACTCTCCCGACTGCTTTCGGACAAAAATGGTGGATTATGATTGGTCAGATTGACTGTCAATCAAACTCCATGCAACGGGTGAATTGACGCTAATTTAAAAGTGAAAGTAAAATGCACAGTGCCACACCAGCTTTTTATAAGCGAAGTAAAGAAATGTTTTGTTTTTACATTTTAAACAATGCCACCATCCCCCCACCCATCTCTAGTGTAGAGTTACATTCAAACTATTTTAAAGCATGTTTGAAAAACATTTAAATATGTAATTTTGGTGATCAAAGATGAGTTTTAAGGCTACAATTATTGACTACAGGGGGATTTTAAAACGGCACACGTAATCCCAAAATAAACAAGTTGAGGCCCACCTGCTCCCCCTCTTCTTCACGCTGACAGCTCTGCGTCAGTCCCGACCCCTCTGTAACCGTATACACACACTGCCAATTAGCATCCCCCACCTGTCGTGCCAGTTCAGTGGCGTTGGCATCTGCTGGGTGTGAAATTGGCCACAGCCGATCTGACTTTCATCCGTGAACTCTGCCAAACCCCGGCTGCGTCTTAACCTCGGCGGGCCACGACCTCCAGCGGCAGACAGACTGAGGGACGGGACGCTCTGCTACACGCACCTATTCTCTATGGATGCAGTCACATCTCGTTTCGCCCTGTTTATTGGGCGATGTAATGTGATACGCCGGTTACGGACTGCTTTCAGGGCACGTGCAATCAGAAGCGGATAAGAAGATATTTACTGCATTATGAATGAGATTTAAATAACATTACTGTCTGTTTGTTTAAATTGTAATATCTATTCATCTTCTATAGCTCTGGTCCAAAACCTAGTGAGCAAAGTCGCTGTCAACATTAGAATGAGAACATGTTTTAATACATGATGAATGTAGTTTAAATAACATTGGTAACGCTTTACAATGAGGTTTGTTCGTTAACATTAGCTAATGTATTAACTAACATGAACTAACAATGAGTAAAACATTTGTTACAGTATTTATTCATCTTTGTTAATGTTAGTTAATAAAAATACAGCAGGTCATTGTTTGTTCATGTTAGTTCACAGTGCATTAACTAATGTTAACAAATACAACCTTTGATTTTAATAACGTATTAGTAAATGTTGAAATTAATATTAACTAAGATTAACAAATGCTGAAGAAGTATTGTTCATTCTTAGTTCATGTTAACTAAGGTAGTTAACTAATGAACCTTATTGTAACATGTTACCATAACGTTCTCACTTATTAGGAACTTTTTTAGATAATTATTTGAAATGCTTTTACATGTATATTTTGGGCTGGGGACGATATGACCATAAATATTATAAATATCTTAATTTATCATTAATGGGGAAGGAAATGCTTTCCACAAATTTGTTAGACCTTAAGAATGAATGTAAACATGTAAACGTGTTTGTTCACAATTAAACTCCACAGACACTTTTTAAGTGTTACTCCAGTCTTCAGTGTCACATGATCTTTCAGAAATCATTCTAATATGATGATTTGCAGCTCGAGAAACATGTTTTTATGTTTTGCAGCTTCATATTTTTGTGGAAACCATGATATTTTTCCAGATTCTTTAATGACTAAAGTCCAGAAGAACAGCATTTATTAATCTTTCTATGCATACTTTTGATTTGACACATTTGTCAATTATTTGAACAATCAATCGTACACAAAATATTATAATAATAAACAGTAGCAGCAGCAGCCTTCTTTTCTAGTGTTTCTTGAAAATCTGTTAAAAGCAAACATCTTCAATACATCTAAGACCACTGAGATCACTGGGAGAAAGTGCTCTGTGCTATTTCTGAAACGCATCTGCGTTCCTAATAAATCTTCATGACTCCAGTAAAGTGAATGAACCGAGCGTCCGTTAAACAACAAGCTTGTTTTTAAGCAAAGGCTCATTTCTAGATCTTTTATTCCAAGCGAATCCAACAGTATTTTGCATATTTGCTTTGATTTTGAAGTCCTCCCAGAACACTAATTATAGCACATTTGTTTTTCTGTCAGATGAAACTGATTTGGAAGAGACAGAACAGGGATCTTAGGCTGACAGCCAATAATGTTGTGTGAAATAAACAATCGATATATGTCCGCGCTCGGCTCGTACGCCCAGGACCGATAGCTGAAGTCTCAGAAACACTTCAAGGCATCTCTCACATGGGCGTTCAGGTGACAGGGGTTGTTTTCCCAGCTAGGCTTTGCTTTCCTAGAGACGGAGACATTTCTCAGCCACGTCAAGCTCGAAACATTGCATCCGACAGATATCTGTGGCTTACAAACTAGCCAATCATGAAGCCTTCAGTTATGACATCATAAAACAACCGCCATACAAGCGTGAAACATATTGAACCATCAATCCTGCAATCAAAGCTTGAAGTCTGAGCACATTGTTTGTGTGCTAAAGCCAAAAGCTCTGCATTAAACTACATAACCACATTTTTACATACAGTGTTTGCACATGCAAAATAGATAGTTATCACAAATTTATTTTCATCTTTGTTCTAAGGATGTTCAGTTACGTTATACGTTTCAAAACTGACAATGAATAGCTGTTGTTAAAATAATTAGCATTTAACAAATTTGAGTATTTATTTACAACAACAAAAATAAACATTAAATGTTACTTTCCCAGTGAATATCATTGTCAGGTGCTACACACCAAATCAAGACCTTCATCAGTATATATTAATCAGTCCATGTCTAGTTACTAGGTGGTTATTTACTGAACTAAGCAAGTTTGTTAGATTTTTTTTTAACCAGTTTTATTAAAATCAATGTAAATGAGTTATTAAAGTTTAAAAGTATTAAAAAAAATGATCAAACCAATTATTGTTCTACTTCTAGTTTCTAGGTTGCTTACTGAACCAAGTCAGATTTTGTTAACCAGTGTGTTTATCTCTCATGAGATGTAAATCATTCTGAAAAGCCCCAACCATAAGTGAATAAAAGCAAGCAGCACAAATTACTGATCACTAATGAGCTAAATATGCTGACCTCAGAGTCTAAACAACAATGCAACATCGATGGATCATAAGCTGGAAAACCGCCACTCACGTCGGCTAAACGGTATTCACAAAGCGGCCCTCCAATTGTGAGTCCAACAGTAACTTAAAGGTTACAGCCTAATTATACGAGGCTTCTGATTTCAAAGCCTCTCGTCTCATTAAAGCATATTGGCCTCCTAACACCAGCTGAGGCTTCCCGGTCTATCTCTCCTGGTCTCTGGCGGTGGAAACCTTCTCCAAGGGAACCACGCAATGGGATCGGATCCACGACTGGAGCGTTCGGATCTACATGGCCTGTTTTCCTGCTCTACGCCTCATTACGGAAAGGGATACAGTGGGAAATCAATGGTGATTGCAGTTTTGATTGGGTGGGATGTGTTTTGCTCAGTGTGGTTTGGATATGCTAGGAAATTACTGTAATGTTCTGAGGTCGCGCTAGTATTACAAATGATGATGGATTTAATCTGCTGTCGGATAGAAACCATTACAAGAGCCTTCGGGAAGATTGCTCTTGGTCGTCTTGAGTTGAGTTTTTAATGTCAATTACAAATAGAGGTAATTCAAAAGTCAAATCCTCGTTATGTTTCGAAACTACATCTATTAGTAGTTTTTAACAGTCTCTCCAATTACATTTATTAAATGTAACTTCTTGTCTTGCATTGTTGGCAAACTGATAACTTGTGTTGTGACCCCATACTGCACATTTATGCTGCTTTCACTGGTAAAAATGTTTCGACGTCTTTCAAGTAATATAAAACCCGACGGTTTTAATCTGTCATTGGATCAAAATCAAATCAAGAGCCTTCAAAAAATCAAATCCTCTTTTGTATAGAGTTTTTCTTTTTCTTTTACGTCAATAACTAATAGAAGTGATTCAAAAGTGAATTTGAAGTCGTTGCGCTTCTTAATCTTAAAACAAGCCAAACTTAATTGAATAAAAAATAACATTAAATATAAATTAATTTATAAAGCCAAGCAAATAATTGCACGCTTTTGGACATCTACTAGTTTTATCACATCTCTCCAATTACATTTTTTTATGCATTTTGATCTGCATTATTGGCAAACTGAAAACTTTTGACCACATAATGCACATTTATGATGCTTTAACTGGTAAATTATTGGTTTAACAGGTAATAAATAATGTTTTGTGGTTGGGCAAGTAATATAAAATCTGACCATTTTGATCTGATCTGATTTTGCTCATAAGTTCTTTGGTAATTTTGAATTGTGTTTTTTTTAAATGTAAATAAACAGAAGCGATAAAAGTCAATTCTGCTTTACATACATCTCTTAGTTGTTAGTCTTTCCAATTACATTGTCTTATCCAATTTAACTTCTCAAAGAAATATTGTTTTGCATCATTTGTAATATAACTTTTGACCCCAAACTGCACATTTGTCCAGGGAATTTACAAATAGCCTTGTTTGTTGGAATCTAACCATGTTAATCTAACCATCTGCTCTTGGAAGAAAACTCCTTGGATTGTTCGCTGGATGAAAGGGATGTTTGTTTTCCAGGAAAACCGTTTGACTCTTTACAGAATGTTCCAGTTGATCGCTAGCAACAGCGTTTATTGCATAATGTTTATTGTCACAGAAAATAATTTAGACTCAATCCTAAATAACTTTGTAATTTAGTTTAAAATTCTCATTTTGCTGTCTGGAATCTCATCTAAAGCATGTTTGACAAAAAAAAAAAAAAAATCAAGTGCATGCGGCAAGCAAACAAGGTGGTGTGTTTTTAGAAACCGTCCTGTAACCACTTGAAAGAATGTTGACACAGTAGCCAAGAGCCTCTCCAAGGTCTGTTTCTAATATCCCAATATTCCATTACAGATCCCCGGATAGGTATGTGAAAGAAACACATTTGTGAAGCAAGCGTGAACACACACACACACACACACACACGCAGGTGCACTGCAGCATTAACCAGCAGCAGCTGACAGTGAGAGCAACACGCAGCGCTAACGCTAACCAGCTCCAGCTGACATCAAGACACGAACGGTAGCGCAGGAGAAGCTCAGACCTCTCCATGTTCAGGAGTCACGAGTCTGAGCAGATTCTGCACTGATGTCGGAGCCGCTGCACCCCCACGGCAGGGTAAAAGTGAAGTCACATGGACCAAATGCAGGCCGACATGTCGGAGGCCCCGGTCAGGAATGAGAATTCATCAAAGTCACTCCCCAGCAGCGGCCCGACGTTAAGCTCAAGTCAGCATTTCATTGTTTTGTGAATGACCTGGGGGATTGACACCCTGCCGAGCGAACACATTCCCCCGCATGTTTGCTCTGGCGAGGGTGCGGCTCGCTTTGGTAGATCGCACTGACAAAAACAAACGTGCAGCAAGTTCGTCTCATTCGAGTTGAGAGAGTCTATGAAACCAATCCATCTCAAAATGGACTCTAAATAGTTGAAATACAGCGAATCTAACTAGTAGTTAACACTACGAATCATTAAGAAATATCTACTATTTAAGATTATTTATTATTAGAATACATTTTAATTTACTATTATTTATTTAAAGGCAAGTTTAAATAGCATTAAATATAAACGAATATAATACTCATATATTATTATTATTTATTGTTACATTTTATATTATAAATGAGTATGCTAAATAAATAAAAAGTTAGATTTTATATTTGAAACCTGTAAAAAAAAACAAGCCAAACTTAATTAGATAAAAAATAACATTAAATATAAACATTAATTTATAAAGCTAAGCAAATAATTATATATTAATTATATACTAAATTATTATATAAGTGAGCCATAATGATAATGTAAGCTGTATAAATGAATGTGTATTACAAAAATGTAATATATAAAATGAAAAGCTACACAGCAAATTATTAAAAGAAAAGCAACTAACTACACTGAATTAATACGATTTTAAATGTTTATTATTATTTACTAATAATTAATTGAATTCACTATTATTATAATTTATTTTAATGTATTATTTAATCCGTATCTATTAAAACAACAGGATAAATTAATGTAAGTATTATTACATATGGAAATATAAATAATTAATTTATATAATACACATTATGTATTATTTAATTTCACATTAGAAATTAATATATTACACTAAATAAACAAAAAATAATAGCACATATGCATATTGCTAATACAAGCTGTATAGATAAATATGTAATGTAGTAGTTAGTAGTTAAATCACATAATTAAAAATTGAAGTAAAAGTAAAGTAGAAGTTCTTCATAACACAATTATTATTATTTTAAACTCAGAAATGATCATGTATGAGATTTATCACTTGTAATTTTGTCACACCAGGATAGAACGAGTTGTAATTTGTTGTTTATCTTAATTTAGTCAAAAAAGATTTCTGAGATTGCTGCAAAATATGATAAAGCGACAAGAGATAAATACAAAATATATTTAGAAATCTTTTGAACAAAATCAATAGATCACGCAACAGTAAAAACAGAGGAAACGGCTGACTCTTGTTGACTGGGTTTGGAGACGCGTCGAGTGTTTAGCTGACATGTGAGCTGTTATTAGGACACTGTGCCTGGACTGACGGATGCAACCGGTGCACACACACACACACACACCACTCGAGAAACAACAACAACAACGAGCTATTCAGTGTCAGGCACACCATCACATGACTCTGGCATTTGTATATGTAGGAAACGGGAACGTCTCTTTTCCATCCCCCACATTTCAGCTCCGCTTCCGGCCTCTCTGTCAATAGTGTCCAACAGCTGCGGTTCAACCGGCTTCTGAGTAACTAGGTTAGACGGGACAAATGCATGCTAGTTGGGTACAGTATTGGGAAACTAATGGGAATCTGTCATTTGCAATAAAGATAAGAATCCATGGTTGGGCTTTATTTTAATGTGTCACTGTTACAGTGTAATCATATATTTAAGTACTGAGTAATATTAAGCAACTACATGTACTTACTATAGGGTTTTAGTGCAGGGATTTCTGGGAATATGAACAAAACGAATCAGTGAAATGAACAGTATGAAATGAGTGAGAGTGAGTGAGTGAGTGTGCGATTAAGTAAGTGAGTGAGTGAGTGAGTGAGTGTGAGTGAGTGTGCGAGTGAGTGAGTGTGTAAATGAGAGTGAGTGAGTGTGCGATTGAGTGAGTGAGTGAGTGAGTGAGTGAGTGAGTGAGTGAGTGTGCGAGTGAGTGTGTGAGTGAGAGTGAGTGAGTGCGAGTGAGTGTGCGAGTGAGTGTGTGAGAGTGTGTGAGTGAGAGTGAGTGAGTGTGCGAGTGAGAGTGAGTGAGCGAGCGAGGGAGTGAGTGTGCGAGTGAGAGTGAGTGAGTGAGTGAGTGTGAGAGTGAGTGAGATAGTGAGTGAGTGTGAGAGTGAGTGAGTGAGTGTGCGAGTGAGTGAGTGTGCGAGTGAGTGTGCGAGTGAGTGAGCGAGTGAGAGTGAGTGAGTGTGCGAGTGAGTGAGATAGTGAGTGAGTGAGTGTGCAAGTGAGAGTGAGTGAGTGAGAGTGAGTGAGTGAGAGTGAGTGAGAGTGAGTAAGTGAGTGAGTGAGAGTGAGTGAGTGAGTGAGAGAGAGAGTGAGTGAGTGAGCGAGTGAGTGTGCGATTGAGTGAGTGAGTGAGAGTGAGTGAGAGTGAGTGAGTGTGCGAGTGAGTGTGCGAGTGAGTGTGTGAGTGAGAGTGAGTGAGTGCGAGTGAGTGTGTGAGTGAGTGTGTGAGAGTGAGTGAGTGAGTGAGTGAGAGTGAGTGAGCGTGCGAGTGAGAGTGAGCGAGCGAGGGAGTGAGTGAGTGTGCGAGTGAGTGAGTGAGTGAGTGAGTGTGAGAGTGAGTGAGATAGTGAGTGAGTGAGTGTGAGAGTGAGTGAGTGTGCGAGTGAGTGAGTGAGTGTGTGAGTGAGAGTGAGTGAGCGTGCGAGTGAGAGTGAGCGAGCGAGGGAGTGAGTGAGTGTGCGAGTGAGTGAGTGAGTGTGAGAGTGAGTGAGTGTGTGAGTGAGAGTGAGTGAGCGTGCGAGTGAGAGTGAGCGAGCGAGGGAGTGAGTGAGTGTGCGAGTGAGAGTGAGTGAGTGAGTGAGTGAGTGAGTGAGTGAGTGAGTGTGAGAGTGAGTGAGTGAGTGAGTGAGTGAGTGAGAGAGTGAGTGAGATAGTGAGTGAGTGAGTGTGAGAGTGAGTGAGTGAGTGTGCGAGTGAGTGTGCGAGTGAGTGAGTGAGTGAGTGAGTGAGTGAGTGAGTGAGTATGAGAGTGAGTGAGTGAGTGTGCAAGTGAGAGTGAGTGAGTGAGTGAGTGAGTGAGTGTGAGTGAGTGTGCGAGTGAGTGTGAGTGAGTGTGAGAGTGAGTGTGAGAGTGTGAGAGTGAGTGAATGAGTCAGTGAGTGAGTGAGAGTGAGTGCGAATGAGTGAGTGTGTGTGTGAGTGAGTGAGTGATTGAGCGCTTGTGTGTGTGTGTGTGTGTGTGTGTGTGTGTGTGTGTGTGTGTTTATGTGTGTGTGTGTGTGTGTGTGAGATGGCACACGATTAATGGTCGGAAACCAACGTGTGTAGTCTGACATGTTTCTTGTCCACAACACGACAAGATTTTAGGAGTCAAAATCGCGTAATTTCACGCAGTGACTATCGTAACAAAAAAAATTGTAATCTGAACCAGGCGTAATGCAGTGTGGGGGAAAAAACACTGATGTAACTCGTTACTGAAAAAGTCGCAAAGTTACGAGCATAACAAGTTACTTCCCAGCACTGATTCGCCGGCCTCCTTTAAATATCACGGCCTTGAATATGAAGTCATGCTGCGGTCGAGCAGGAAATCTGCTGCGCTGCATTGTCTATAAAAATGGAAAACGTAGTCAGTACCAGAGGACTCTCGGCTGGATCTCTTTGTTCTGGTCCAAGCAGGACACACACACACACACACACACACACACACACACACACACACACACACACAGCACAATGCAACACACACCTGCATTTTAAAAAGAAAAGCAGCAGAATCTCGAACGCTGAGGTCGGCAGGAAGGCGTCACAATGAAACAGTGAGTGTTACAAATGAGCCCACTGACCAGATTCATTATCTGTTAATGCAGAGCACATGGCTGATTGGAAAACAACTCGGGCTTTTGTGCATCTTCGCAAGGTCAATGCAGTCAGAGGAGCTCACGAGTCTCCGCAGCACCTCGAGTCCCGGCTCCAGCGAGAGAATCTGATGACCGTCGACTCCCAGGGGCCAAAGACACCCGCTCAATGGGCCCCTGTGTTCTCCTGACTGCATTAATACAGCAATTCACCGAATATCTCAGTGCTAGAGGTCAGAGGTCAGATGCCAATAAATGAATGGATTCTGGGCCGGGTTTGGGGCAGTTTGTCTTATACTGTAGTATATCTATAAGTTTTCAATTAATAGGGATGGGCGATTTATCAGAGATTGATATTAAATATATATTGCAATATTTATGCATTTGATCTAAAACTGTTTAAAGCAAAGAGTAAAAATCTAGTAAAAAAAAAAAAAAGTAATGTTTTCCACAGTGTTTTTCATTAAGGAAGGAAGATTAATAATGAATTAATTATTTAATTATTTTGATTTATATTCACCAATATAACAATACACAGTATGTAATAAAAAGATTTAAAAAAAATGACAAACCATTTTAATTAAAAAAAACGTGGACCACTTAATGCTATTTGGGAGATTTGATTCAAACAAATGAATCAGAGATCTGAATCAATTCATGAAAAAATGAATCAGAGACTTGAATCTAGGGCTGGGTATCGTTCAGAATCTTTCGATCCGGTGCCAATTTCTATACCTCAGTTTCGATACCGATTCCTAACGATACTTTTTTCGATACCATAGCCATAATATGTTTTAAAATTCATTTCAACATCAACAAAAATACATTAAACACAAAGCTTTTATTTTCCACCTTAATTGTGAATCAAAACAGTTATCAAAATAAAAAAAAATTCTGGTAAAACTGCTCACTCAGTAAGGCCATAATAGCCTACGTTTTTGTTTGAAAATTATATATTTTATTATATATATATATATATATATATATATATATATATATATATATATATATATATATATATATATATATATATATATAATTATAGATTTATTATAAATATAAAAATCATATATTTTTCTCTCCGTTTTGGCCTTCCGTCCACACTAAAAACCATTATGTGACGCATATTGTAGGCCTACCATTATACCAGTATTGTGCCTGTTTTGTGCTATTAACTTTTACACTGTTGCTAACTTATACGGTATTAAAATATTCTACATTGCACACTCTTCATATCAGAGTCCTGCAAAGATGACAGAATTTAGGCTACTCACATGCTGTCCTGCGGCAATACATGAGAGCAGTTGCGTTTTAGACCAACATGGTGACTGCGTGCGACCTGGACCGCATCAGTGAATGGTGAGATATTTTACTAAATAAAATTATCCTGTCAGAAGAATTGCGCGATAACTTAGGTTTTAGGCATGCGCTGTAAGGTAAATTTGACGTTTCTCAAAAGTTTTTCATCCACACTGAAACGTCCGAAAACGCTAGTGTGGACGGAGAGCGTATATAAATGAAAACGCCATTTTCAAATGTATCCGGATTAATGTAGACGTCGCCAAACATTAATAAAATGACTGCCTGTCCGTCAGTCAGTCGGTCATCAGGGCAGAGAAACCACCATTGTGGCTGCTTGTCTAGTAGTCGAAGAGGAAGTGTAACGTCAACAGCACCGTGACCGCTTTCGGCTCATATCGCAGCAAACGCTGTCTGCGTGAAGTTTTAAAAAAAATGTTACCACACTTGAGACCAATCGTGACTCTCTGTGACTTCAACAAAACTGCAACAGTTTGATCCGTCCGCACCTCTCCGTGTGTGTGTGGGTCGGAGCTCCGCTCTTTGTCAATATAGGCTACAGAGAGGACAGATAAGCTTGCGTGCTCAGATGCTTTTGGAACCGAAATGTGGCACCGAAAAATAAAGAATTTTTCGATACTCATAGGATCTAAATATTTTTTTCGATACCATAAAAGTATCGACGTTCGGTACCCAGCCCTACTTGAATCAGTAAAAAAATTAACAAATTGAACTGATTCATTGAAACACTAACTCTTATGCAATTGTGTGCTACTGAAATATGAATCTAAGCCATTGTTAAAATATACATTAAACTAAATATAAACAAATATACTGTCACGGACACTCTCATATTATAAACATCCAATGGCATGTTTTGAGAAAATAAATGACCGAGAAAATTCAACATCAAAGTTATTGTTGTTTTCTATTATATCTCCAGTAAAAATATCCTCCAAAAATACTGTGAATATTCTATATATGCTATTAATTAATGAACAAAAATACAAAAATAAATTATAAAAGATTATTATTAAAAATGTCAAAAAAAGTAAAGCTTAGATATATTTTATATAAATATTAAATTTTTTATTTTGACATTTTTTTTGAGAATCTATACGTCTACTTGCTCAGAGAAGATCATGAAGTGGATTTAGCCATTTAGGGTGGAGGTTTGGTTTGGTCTTAAACCTGTGACATGAATCACATGACGCACCACACTGAAGCCCCCAGAATGCCCTGTGATGTGCAAAACGGTCTGGTCGATTGTGTTAACTGGAGGCAGTTGTTAACACATTAGGTAGCCGTCATCTCCGACAGACCTGAACTGCCATAACAGACCGCAAGTCGATGGCAAATTATAGTAATTCACCAGATATTTGACACCAGTAAACCTCGCCTCTGAATAACAGAGGAGAGACAGCTCGAAGAAGAGCAGCACAGGCTGATGTTGCCAAAATACATTAAACTTTTGCCCTGCGCACTGAACGTCTGAGCATGCATGACCACGGGTTAATATGATTGCAGAAGCTTTGGCTAATTTAAAATGCACATAGAAAAAAACAATACGGTACTTCAGTAAATCCTTTTAAACGGTCGCATATCAGCTTTAGGCCTGCGATGAAACTCTGCTTTCAAAAACATCCATCTTTACACAACCTCTATAGGAAGAAAGCGAGCTCATCATCGCCCACATGCCTGGTAACACTATCCTCTCACACTGACCTACATAGTGACCTTGCCTAATTTGCGAGATAAACAGCCGAGTGTGTGTGAGCTGTTGACGATTGTTTTTGAAGGGCGGGACTGCAGCGCACATGAAGGTAAGCATCATCTTAAGTCTATTATTCCTGTGAGAGATATGGAGCTGCTCCAGTTTTACTGCGCATTTGTCAATGTCACCGGCGCTGTGTGTTCACTGCATTAAAACATGCATTGCTTGGCTCATGGCCATCTGTGTCGGGAAACATTACGTGGCCCAGATTAAACAGAAAGATCAGTTTGTGAACACTATGGAAGAATATGATCAAATAAATAATTCACTTTATTATTAATAACAGTCATCACTACATTATTTATCATTTTTAAAAAAGTGCTGCTAGGGTGTTCAAGACAGGGTTAATACATTAAACTAAAACCAAATATATATATGTTCACAAATATTAAAGTTTTTTATTATTATTTCAGCGAGCTGTTAAGGCGGTATTTCTCATTTCAACTTGTACTAAAATCACTAATGTACTAAAATAGCTAAAACTGAAATAAAAATGTATTGAAAAATATAGATATATTTAAAGAAAAAAATAATAATGAAAATGACAAAATCACAATAAAAATACGACAACTTTAACCATATTAAACCGGGCGTGTCGTCGGCGACACATCTAACCCAGCTGTGTTCATGTTACAGTCACTCTTCAACCATGTGCACCATCAAAATAATTCACATTTTTATAGAATTGATGTGAATAATCATTAGCGGTGAATAAACATTATGAACTGTACATTTGTCGGGTGCATGAGCATGAGGATGCTATATGGCACTGAAGCGTGCATTGTAGTGCGTTTCATCGCAATGCTCTCTTCGCTTTGACGTGTACATGTTTAATCTTTGAAGGTCTAAATGCAGAGAATTGTGTCTCTTGTACCCCAGGCTGAATGTAAAGCACATGTAAACACACTCTGGCTCCGCCTACTACTGTAGCCACGCCCCCAAACTCTCACTATAGGTTGAGCTGGAAAGTGATTGACAGATCTGAGAGGGCCGCTCTTGGCGTTTAGATGGCGCCTGGGAGGCTCAATGTTACATTGTTGGGACCCATACTAATAGTAGTCAATAAACAATACACTTGTTTAAGAGAATGTATTTTAACATAAAATTTCACCCTCAACAAAAAAGCATGAGCTAAAATCTGACACTTTAATTATTGCTCACTGCATTTGTTTGGCACATGGTCGTGGATCTAAAAACAGCGCGGGCATTCACCGAAACACACTGCCAGGCCGTATCTGACGGACGTGGCATGGTAACGTTAGATGGAAAGATATAAAACTGGCTGGATGAGAACGCAGCGCTGCCCTTTCGCTCTCTATAGGTCAGCTTTATTTGAAGTGTGCAGTATGCAGTGTGGCAGAGCTGACACATGCACTCTAATTTGAGAGTGCTGCACTAAGACAAGCTATTTGCCAACAACACAAAAAGTGTCCTCAAAAAATGTGTTGACGTTCACTCGATCGATTACCGGGTGCAGCAAGTTCCCGTGCCTCATTTGCATAATAATAATTGCCTAGAAACTGATCACAGTCAAAAAATGGTGTTTGTGCACACTAAAGCCCTATTCGGACGGGACTAGTGTGACATGGAGAGATGGGGTAGAGTAATAATTACCAGAGCTTCTCAGTGATTTTAGTCCCGTCCGAATGTGCATCTCAGTGATCATCACGGACAATGTCAGTAAAGATTACGGCGACTTTTACCTTCAGTAAAAAGGTCCGGAAAAATGACCTCAGGTGATGCTAATCCCATGCGAATAGACCCGCTGTAAATATGTACGTAAATATTTCGGCATTTCGTGTTTAAAAGTAGTTTCCCACGGTTTTTCCAAGTATGGAGATGCTTGAATAAGCGTTAAGTTGCGTTCTAGTCGCTGGGACGAGTCTGTGGCAAAACTCAAGTGTTTTACACACACCATTCAGATCAGAAAGAGGATCGAAAGCATCTTTTAGCGTTAGGTAAGTGCCTATTACCAACACAATCCAATCTGAAGTTAATTAATACATCGTTCAACCGGACATAACTGTTTTATATATATAAATATAGATTATATGTGTTTACGCACGTGATATCAGGAAGCAGCGTAACACACACATGATGACAGGAGTGACGGCAGTGCGTAAATCGAGTTACTCTCCCACTTCTGCTAGTTTACTGAGATATTTTATCCCGTGCGAATTGGCCATTAATATTACAGACGTCCTGTGGTAAAATTACATTACTCCATCTACCCTTATAAAGTTAATCCCGTCCGAATAGGCCTAAAGTGAACTTAAGTTCCAATCCATCGATATACACACCTGTGAACGCACAGTGAAGGCGATAACTAGCTACAATTGTCACACATATAGTCTACAGATGCATGCAGAAGAATCGCAATTACCATATTTTCTAGAATTTTAAGTCTCCATGTTTTTGCCAGAAGGGAAATGCTTATAAATGCACGCCTGTGACAGGGATGTGAAGTATTTCAGATACATGTATTTGAAATGCGTATTTGAAAACCAAAATACTATTTTGTATTTTTAAAGCTGCTGGGAAAAAAAATCAAATGTAATATGTATTTAAAAACATTTAAATACATTTATCAAGGTACTGATTTCATGCATCAACTAGTTCAGACACACCCCTCCTCCCGACCCCGACATTCATGCATGTGAGCTGCATTGGATCAGCAATTTTTTTGCTGATCCAATATTTGAATTATAAATGAGTCTTTCCACAAAAAAAATTACATTCAGAATGAATCCGAGAAGGGCTGCACGATTATGACAAAAAAATCATAATTGTCGATTACGCCCTTGAAATTGTAATTGCGATTATTAATTACGATTATCACATTTTACATTGGATGATGTTTTGAACAGCTTTATTGTTTGAAGCGACTGCATTTGAAGCGACTGCATGCCATATTGTTATATCAAAACAAACCAGCTAAAAACTCCTCCGGAAAAAACTTTCATTGCTTTTCTATAGCATTAAGCCTCAAATGTCAAATATTGAAAAAAATTTATTTAAAGAAACCAAACTAAAGTCAAGTCAAGTCAAGTCATCTTCATTTATATAGCCTAGCGCTTTTAACAATGTAGATTGTTCCAAAGCGGCTTTACAGTGATAATAGGAAATTAAAGTAAAAGAGATTGTTTTGGCTTTATAGCAGCTCTAGAATAAAGTTATTGTTCTGCTTAAGTTAGTTTTGATTGGATTTGTAAAAATATTCATGGTATTATAATGTTACACTAACTAATATTAAAACAATGGGGGAAAAACCCCTAGGATAAGCTGTAAGATCTTACCTTCAGCGAGTCGAAGCAGGCGATCACCCGTCCGTTCTCCACCTGGCAGCTCTTGGGCGGGTGCGCGAACTTGCATTCCTCATCGCTGCGCGAGCACGTCCCTCTCTGAAACTGCCGGCACACCTCGAGAGTCAGCCATTTCGTGTCTCGTATCGACGCGATGTTTAAAGCCATAGCAAAAGTTGTGTCGAGAACCTGCAGGCTCTATGGCGTCAGTAGATTGTTGACTTGGGTTTGAATAGTCTGCGAACGTATTTGTGTGTGTTGTTGTTGTTGTGGTTTTGAGGTTTGTCTCAGTTTGTTGGCGAGGCCCTTTAAATAGAGATGTCACATTCAGACCCCCGTTGGCTGTCGCATGGGAGATGGCCGCTCTCAGTGAAGCTGTCAATCTCTGTCGAGTCGTTCATCAGTCATTTAGTCCCAGGTGCACAACACTGGAGCGACAATAAGAACATGCTCCAGGTCTCCGAATGGTCTTGAGGCCGACGGTTGTGGAAAACTCTGCCTGAAGGCAATGGCTAACAATATCTAATAATGGTCCGTGAATGGAAAGAGCGTGTTGGTTCCTTGTGCTTTGGCAAGTCTGAGGAATTGAGATCTTTTCGGAGGCCAAGCCAGTGTAGGATGGGGGCGGAGAGCAGCTTCAAGTAGGAACCACGTCAGAAAAGGCACTTTCTTCTGTCCGGGATCTGGAAAAGAAGGCCAAGATTTGATTTGGGAAAGAAGAAACAAGGCCAATAGAATATGACCATTTATAGGTGGTACAACATTGCATTTTCTTCATTTCACTGTTACTTTACACCTCTCATTTGTTTATGTAGCATTTACTAGGGTCTAAATAGTAAACAAAGTAATATAGAGATATTTTATATTTCAAGATAGATAGATAGATAGATAATATCCACCTAATAGATAGATAGATAGATAGATGATAGATAGATAGATAGATAGATAGATAGATAGATAGATAGATAGATAGATAGATAGATAGATAATATCCACCTGATAGATAGATAGATAGATAGATAGATAGATAGATAGATAGATAGATAGATAGATAGATAGATAGATAATATCCACCTGATAGATAGATAGATAGATAGATAGATAGATAGATAGATAGATAGATAGATAGATAGATAGATAGATAGATAGATAGATAGATAGATAATATCCACCTAATAGATATATAGATAGATGATAGATAGATGATAGATAGATAGATAGATAGATAGATAGATAGATAGATAGATAGATAGATAGATAGATAGATAGATAGATAGATAGATAGATAGATAGATAGATAGATAGATAAATAGATAGATAATATCCACCAGATAGATAGATAGATAGATAGATAGATAGATAGATAGATAGATAGATAGATAGATAGATAGATAGATAGATAGATAGATAGATAGATAGATAGATAGATAGATAGATAGATAGATAGATAGATAGATAGATAGATATCCACCTAAAAGGAATAACAGACGGGTGTTATTCTGGAAATTGAAGCACTGGTGTTATCTAATCATGGGCCATTCCAGGATTATATTTACATTTAATCATTTAACCGAGGCTTTTATCCAAACAGACTAACAAATGAGAAACATCTCAAGCATGAACTAAAGCTAGAAGCAAATCAGTGTAATATCAAACGTCGCATCAAAGCACGCATGGAAAAAAACAGCTATATTGATTAAGCACAGTGTCTAAAGGAAAAGGAAAACCACCCTTCCTGAACCCTTTAAGACGGCCTAACCTGTTGAGGAACGCCAGAGACTTCAGCCAATAGAAAACATGCAGCGGCGCAATATTCCTGGCAGACATTCAATGCCAGAACAGGACTGACACAGATGCATATTCCAGACGCCATCCCGCCAGCGCCGAGTGCCACAACACCTCCACCAGCTCGCATTAAACACGGAGGAACGAAGGATAGTCACCTTCATTTACACAGCGCTTTTGACAATAGAGTGTTTCAAAGCAGCTTTACAGAGATAACGAGAAAATAATGCAACAAAGTTTGAGTCTAGAAGAAAACAGCGTCACAGTCCAGCTTAAGGAAGTTCAGTGATGGTTCATTTTTGTTGTAAAAAAAAGTTATTAATTTAGCTCATTTATATATATAGTCGCTCTGGAGAAAAAGTGATGTCATCGTCCAGCTCAGTTCAGTTCTTGTATAATGGTGTCAATGCAGGCAGATCAATAATATTGTTGAATATTAAATTAAATGTCCCCAACTAAGGCGACAGAGACAGACAGACAAAACAATAGAAAGTAGGGCTGGACAATAATTCAATATCAATATATATTGCGGTAGAATTTTTTTCAATAATGGTGATAGGATTTTTAAACACATTTCCGATATTTCAATCTACATTACAGCATTTGTCACTGGCACATGTAACCCAAATAATCCATTAATCATCGTATTGACTACAAAGCCTTCATGCAAACACCTTAATCGATCAGACTGAGCTTGATCAGAATGAAATAGGTGGTTTATTTATTTTCTACTCAACTCGATCGAGAGAACATGAGATGAACTTGATCATATTGATAACCGAAACTGAAAGGACTGCGCATTAGGGGTGGGAATTGGCAAAAATGTGACGATTCGATAGTATTGCGATATTTGGGCCACGGTTCAATATTATTGAGATTCTTAACAAGTATTGCGATTCGATTCTGCGATATATTGCGATTCATGCCCCCCATATTATTCAAAGGCATTACAAAAAATTAGCTCAACTCACTTCAAATGTCACATTTAATTCTGTGAACATTATCTTCTACACATTAACTGAAGTGCAAAAACTTTGTCCTTGAACACTCAGGACACCGGACCTCATTACAGGAACAGGACGTAATAATTCTCTGAATAGGAGAACTCTCACATGAATGGTGAGCTCCCAGCACAGAACTCTAAATTATTTAAATACAATAGAGTAACATAAACCTGAGAATAATCATATAAATAAGAGTAACTTAGAGCTTCAATCAAAGTGAGAAAAATAAACAAAAATGTGTAGCCTACATGACTGCAAGGTCATCAACCAAAATTCATTTGGGAATATACTATTCGCTTTTTGATGAAAACCGAAATTTACCCACACTTTCGATTTGAAAGAAGACGGAGCGTCGTGTACAACCGGTTGTGATGGTGAAGCCATTTTCATTTGTATTGCTGTTGAATGGACGACAACAAAGCACTGCAACAAGCGCCACCTTGTGGATGTAATACGCAAATGTAAATTATCAGAGTAAACTCAGAGAAAACCAATGGAGAAAACCCAAAAGTAAAACAGATAATTTTATAATTAAATATAAAACTGTATATCCATATACTATCTATGTACTAGCCTATATATAATTGCGTACGCAAAATATCGCGATACTGAACAGAATCGATTTTGTCCCCCACCACTACTAATGCGCATATGCAATGATGCAGAATAGCGTAATGACGCACGAAACGAGCTGTTCTTCCTGTTGAATAAAGTGTCGTATAAATGAGTTTTCCGTCATTCTGAACTTCTCCTTTCATTCCGCGTCTGTGAAGTGGAGCAGGACAACGTCCCACCAGTCCTAGTTTCCGATTCTCATCCACAGACGTCTGGTTTTGGGCATTTTTACTGCGTGATTAATATAAGCAGCATGTACGGCACAACGGTTCATGTGCTCATTGTCTCCAAATTATGACCAGAAACGGATAAATATTAAGTCAATAACTTTATTAAAACAAATAAAGAACAAATGTAGGAGAATGGCTATTATGCGCAAACATCGGGAAACTCTTTTATGCAGTGAGCGCATGTCAAAAATATATATTCCGATCTGAAGCGGCACATCAACCCGATCACTTGTTTAGCGTTCATGTAAACACCACATTCAGATCAATCGAGAGTCATAAACACTCAACAATGTCCTTGCCCCAGCAACTTGTGTTTTTGTTGTTGATCACTCTTTTTTTCTGTTTTCTGCAGCAACTCTGAGCACTTTTCATATTCTTTATCCTGGCTGAAGCACCTTTGTTTCAATCTATAATAATAATATTATCAGCCTATTTTATAGTTCAAAGATATTAATATTAATAAGTTGAGAGTCTTGTTTATTTGACAGTGATTTGACATTTCTTGTTTGGATGACGGCTAAACACAAATAAAAGGTGAACATTCATTTATTTGTACCTTTGTTATTTTATAAAATGTAGTTTTACAGGAGGAGGTTTCGCAGACTTGAATCAATTTTTCAGAAGTTTGTAGGTACAGACATTCGTTGTGGGCTTTTATATTTTTCATATCGATATCGGAATTATATGGTATCGACCGAAATTAAGAAATATATTGTGATATAAACTTTGGCCATATCGTCCAGCCCTAATAGAAAGACAGAACGATAGACAAATGCCAGTCCAGCTGCCAGTAAGTATCTCTTCTTTACAGTAGCAGAACTTTTCATGATCTCACTTACCCTTATATAGGATTATATTTATCCTTGTAAGAATAAACTAGTCACCTCTCAAGATTTGGAGCAGCTTATAACATAACCACCAGCCAATCCTCAAATAACACGCCGCCTCTGGCGTGACTTGTGAAGCTCACACAAACATTGCTGCTGAAATAGAGGACTTTTCTTGGAACATCTGGAAATATTTTCTTGTGAAAACTGAAGGAGAGGCGGGAAGGGAAGGGAAGGGAAGGGAAGGGAAGGGAAGGGAAGGGAAGGGAAGGGAAGGGTGGGGGTGGTGCAGGCAGACGAAACAAGCCCGTAAAAATCAGCATCTGCCGTTGAAGATTCACTGTGCTGTGTAATGACGGACACATCCCCTCCACTTACAGCAAAGCCAACAGACAACAGCCAGACAACAACTACTGTGTGTACGGAACTGAACACTACACTAACCCAAGCATTTGCATTGTGTATAACACACATTTTTAGCGGTGAGGTGTTGTGTGCATTAAAAAGACAAGTTTGAACAAGTTCTGAGGGAACCTGAATGCCTGGGTTTGAACTCATGCTCATTTCTTTTATCATGCCAGTACCGGGCTACACAAACAGCGACCTTTTTTTCTGCCGGTGCAACAAAATTTGGTTAGAGGTCGCATTTCCCAAATGATAAAAGCTGCCGTTTCTGTTGCATATGAGAAACATCAAACGGCAAACCGAACAAAACGAATGCGGAATGAAACTGTGCTCCTCGTTTGAGCTGCGCAGAGCGAACCGTTTATCAGCTCGGACCAATAATAGACAGCGCAGCGCAAGCTAAACACAGGTTTACTCGTGGGCTGCTCTCAATCACATGACACTAGTACTACTATCAAGTGAGAAAGTGTTTGAATTCAGTGTTGCGAATTCTTCACAGTGAGATCTAGTGAGAATTCAAATTCAGTGCAGAATTCTCTGTTATTAACCATATACTGTATATATAATATATATAAAAGCCTCTAAGTGCCATCTGAAATTTTCTTCTAGAATGATTATTTTTATCAAGCTTGTATATTTAAGTTCAGTAATTTCACTTAAATGGCAATGACAATTACCTATTAATTGAAATTACTGAACTTAATAATACCAGCTTGATAAAAATGATCATTCTAGAAGAAAATTTCAGATGGCACTTAGAGGCTTTTGCATCTGAACACTTCATATATATACAGTAGGGCTGTCACTTTTGTTCGATTTTTGAGACATAAGTGTTCATTGAATCGATTGTAAAATCGTTTTTCCATGTCTAAAGACGTTTCCATTTTAAACGCCAAATATGGGGAAATCCACGGACAACTAACAGGCATTAGAGGGCGCGCCGCGCTTGAGACGCGCACAAGTCAGCAAATTTTCCTGATGATTTATTGGCGTGAAGCTTCGTGCACAATGACAAAAAGGAGTGCAACATTCTCGAAAAACAATAAGCAGAGTGGACTGCCATAACAGCAATGAAAACATTACTGCAGGCTTCAACATGGCTGTGTTTACGATTAGAAATGTCAAACAAATGTCGCGTACGTAGGCGATTGTAGACCGTAGCCCGAATCTGTATCTGTATGCATGAGTATGCTGTCTGCATACCGGCAGAATTCACAGTTTTGTTGTTAAAAAAAAAGACACATTACGCAGAAGTATAATTTACTGTTATGCGTGTGTGTCAGAGCCTGCAGTTGCTGTGTGACGCGCGTTCGCTGCGGTCGTATCGTGACGAGCTGGTCGCGCTCCGAGAGAAGGCCGTTAAAATCGATTCCCTATTTTCGTTTTCGAAACTTGCGTTGGCCGGTCCGATCGATTGTACAATCGATTTTCGAACATAAAGTGACAGCCCTAATATATGTATATATATATATATATATATATATATCAGATCAAACAGCGCTGATGTGGAAACCAAGAGAAACATTGTGTCATGCTTTTCAGTCCACAAAACATTCACCATGGATTTAATGTAGTATGCTAAATGTAACCATGGTATTGTGGCAGAAAAAGAAAAACATTTTCACTTTATGGGTTTGTACAACCTTTTGAGCGAAATTCATGCACTTTTTCCAGCACTTCAAAGTGCTGCTTTACATTATCCAGTTCAAATGTTTGTTTTTTTAATGTGATGACCAAAAACATTATTTGTTCATCTATCAAAGATTGTCCCCATTTGTCCCCAATATGTAGGAAAACTAACACATGGCAAACAAACACTTTTATTTAAATATAAACAAGTAATAAAAACTCGGTGAGTGTTTTAGCGCAATTTTCTCACCTCATGGGATCACAACACTAAGAGATAGTAAATCTTTTCCTGGATTTTTTTTGTGCTTTCCCGAGATTAGACCTTCCTTAACATAATGCCGAAAACCCGAAGTCTCTAGGTGGTCTGGTTGAGGAGTAGATAGAAGTGCAAGATTGGTGCGCACAGACGCACAGAACAGAAATCATGAGTTAACAAGCGCAATTTCCGGGGGAAAATTGCGCTAAAAATATATGAAATCACCACTATAACCAGTAGATGGCAGCAGAGGAGCACTTATTGGCTTATTAGTCATTTAGTCACTTATTAGTCAGTTCATTTGAACAATTTCAACTCGAGTGGAAAATTCGCATGACGCTTAGAAATTTTGTTGATGTTGATGATGATGATGATGATGATGATTGTGGTGGTGCGTGAAGACACTCCTTTTCGCGCAATGTTTTTATTTGCGCGAGTGATGCGAAAAAGAAGAAACATCCCGCGAGTAACGCGATGTGAATATACACACCATAATATAGGCCTAGTTTTTTCACACGTTTTGCTTTTAAATATTTAGATATTATGAAATCCCTATTATAAAATATCAAATCATCAAGAAATAAATTGTTGTCAAAGTTTCACACTTTTTTGTACTGAAGTATGAAATAGGGAGTCACGAAGTCGGGAAAGTCACGAAGTCTCGAGAAAAAACAAAACTTAAAATGATGAAGAATTGCACAGAAAGTAAGTAAAGAGCGCTCCTTTTATAATCACTGAAGTTCAGTTTGATACTATAGAAGAACAATGGTCCATTTGATAACAGTTGAATATTAAACATTTTCCCTATAAAACTTAATTTGTGCATTTTCAAGAAATAAACGTAATATTATTAGTAACTTATTAATACGAAACAATAGGAATATCATGATTAAATTGCCTTTATGATTAACAATCCCCAATGCTACTGCTCTGAAACGTGAGTCTGGAGCCCTGCAGTATAAGTAGGCCAGTGTTGTGTGCACAGCAAACACGAAACACCATGAAGACCCACAACATTTGCTGAAATGTGAAGTATAATACAAACACACTGCAGTGAATATCATGTTAACGGCATCTCTTTTTAGACTCAATTTGTCAGACTGCCAAATGTTAAAACATTTAAATAAAAATCAAATAAAAAATGCTAAATAATTTCTGGGGTGATAACTAGACGCCACTCTGAATTAAACAAGCAATGTAGTGAAATCAAGACACAATAATGAAGTATAGACCCCTTCGCGGTCGACGTCACAGGAAAATTCTAAGTTCGCAGTGCGCATGTCGGGGTCAGAAAGTTCATTCCATCCCATTGAATTGTGTGTTAACCAGAGAATTTCTCGTCAAGAAAAAATGCCTTATTGTTGCGTCGTGGACTGTGAAAATCACACCAGTTGTGGAGTCAAGTTTTTTTTAGGATTCCTGCAGGATCTCATCAGTTTAAAAAAAAAATAAAAATAGACGACATCTGTTCAGATCTATTTTTTTTACAGTCTATGGTTCAGATACTGCAGCTATCTGCTAAGTAGCATGACACAGGTCAAATTAATGCCAGATATCGAACTTCACCTAACTATTAAACCAGTCTACAGTTTACAGAAAACATTTGTTTACTTACCAGGGCTTAACTATACCGTTGTTGTCACAATAACTGTCAATAACACAATAAACACGAGCATCTTTGATCATAGCATTGTCCCAGTCTGCTCGTTTATTATATAAAAAATACACATACTTAACAGTGTTAAATAAAAAAAAAAAAAAACACTGTTCGACAGAACTGCTTGGTTTTGTTACCACAGTTATCTGCGTGCTTCCTCGGCGATGAAGTTCCACATTTGCGGCTATCCAACACGAAAATGCATGCAGCAAATAAGCCGTTCACAATATTTTCTTCAGATAACTCCAAATTTCTCCCACACACTGGACTTGATTTTTGATGACTGTCGACAACTTTACAATCTCCACTAGCTATTCTTTCTTCAACTCCTCAGCATCCATCTCGACGACTGCAAGCAGGTCGCGCACGCGGTTATGATGCATTTTTAAAAGTGAAAGATCCTGGGAGGGCGTGGCGCGTGGGCAAATAAACTGATGTGGATTTTAAATTATTTTATCAACTTGAAATACAGGCAATCAGGCATATTTGTGTAGACGTGTTCCTAAAAATCTGAATATATTTTTACGTTTGCATGTGATTGTTTAAACCCGTGTTTAGACCCGTGTTTCCCCCGTGTCCGACCCGACACACTTTGGATATTTTTCACCCGTTTGAGCAAAATTTGCGGGTCACTCGTCCGAACCCGTGCAGGACTCTAATCAGGCAGACAATCGCCATTAGCTAAAACAAGTTTATTATGGTTCTGTTCCCGTTCCTGTGATGGCAAATACAGTGCATATATATGCCGGTGTATTAGCCGCACCATTTTTCTGACCCCATGCTGCGCGCGCACCCAACCTAGGCGTTCGATGTTTACAAACATTGAAGGGGTCTATACAGTAAGCAAACATTAGTATTGCATTCAGAACACAGCCTTGATCGATTCAGTTTTTTGTTAGGACTTGTGGTGATCTGGACCCTCCTTTTGTCTGTCACTAATAACACACAGCAAGCATTTGCGTAATCTAATGAGCTTGAGTGTTTCTTTCATTTTTCCACTCTTGTTGCTAAGGGTCTGTTTCTTCTTTCTATTTCCCACAATGCCTAGCAACCACTAGAGTGCACCTACAAAAAAGAAAAATCTGACTGAGGCATAATAAGAGACATCGACCCTTTAAGGAGAATGCAACAGGTGTAGCGCAACATAAACACATACTAATCTGCATAATGCAGACAGCAGCACAATCATAAAATAATGACACAGCAACAACAAACACAGTATTTAAAACAAGCATATAAAAAGATATCTTGTTGTCTTCGTATATTATTTTTCAATCAAGCAAGCCTCTATTAGTTTTGCTTGTAAAATCTTATAAAATAATAAAAAATGTATATATATATACATTTTAATATATTACTTTTTAAATTATTATATATATATATATATATATATATATAATTTAAAAAGTAATATATTAAAATGTATAACTAATAAATAAATAAAATAAAATAAAATAAAATAACACAGCAACAACAAAACAACAAACACAGTATTTAAAACAAGCATAAAAAAATTTATCTTGTTGTCTTCGTATATTATTTTTCAATCAAGCAAGCCTCTAACAGTTTTGCTTGTAAAATCTTGTAAAATAATAAAAATTGTATATAATTTTTATATTATATATATATATATATATATATATCTAAAATAATTTAAAAAGTAATATAATAAAATGTATAACTAATTTATATTGTACTGTGCTTTTGTAGCGTGTGAATTTTAGCTTTGGAAAAATAATAAAATAAAATAAAATAAAATAAAATAAAATAAAATAAAATAAAATAAAATAAAATAAAATAAAATAAAATAAAATCTGCAATGCCTTTCCTGAAGAATAAATAGGGCAAAAAGCCACCTAAACATCCTACCGACTCGTCCCTAGTTGACCTGTGCGTAGAAGCCCTGAATCGAAGCCATACATCAACATAACCCGTCTAAAGGCCGAAACTGTCAAGCAGTGATTTCAAAAAGATTTCGGGTGCTGGTGTAATTTGAGATTCTTGTGTGCGGCACTATCTGAGCTCTTAAAAAAACACATTAGCAAAGCTTCCTCTCTGGCAGCACTTTGAACGGGACCGAAGGGAGGCCGGTTTCCAGAACTAGAAAGCGGAAAAACCTGGTGTTAAAAAGAGTCATTTTGAGCCCTATATCCGTGCTCCGCCATCGTACAATCCCAGCACCTGCTGCTCCTTTCCATTTTACCATTATAAAATTAAATGGCCTGCCATACTCGTCGCACACGTAGTCTCAACGGCACTATTTAATTTCATAGCTTTACCCCCCGAGAGTCAAGCCATAAAAAAATTGGATAGAAACCATGTCAGATGTGACCTCATGCAATTAATCCTCTTGTATTTTTAGAACTCAAAAAACCGATGGTCTAATTTATAAGGTGAATGACAGTTAAAGGGTGCTTCAGTAATACAATCTGTCAGCTAGAAGAAGTGCTTAAAGCTTGTAAACCGAAATAACGGGCCACCAAATCTTTGGATTCTCAGGCCTGTTGGCTTTTCTCTTCAAGGTGCAATAACGCAAGCGTTGAAGCACAGCACACACAGGGTAATGGTTTATAAAACAGTGCACGTTTAACGACAAAAAAAATGGTGGAAATGCACAAATCATCAAAGCAAAGCTGCAAACCAACATTTGCTTTCTCCTTTACAGAAACTGCAATTCCAGTCAAATCAATGCAAATCTCTCCCTGTCGGCTGTTCGCTCAACTGAGGCCGGCGCGGAGCTAGGTTTCTCCGGATGACATGGTAGTATCTGAGGCATGCTTTAAAGTGTGTAATGTTTTCATGTTGAAATAACCTTCTACTATCTCCTAGCTTAACATGCAGAGTCAACTATTTGTAGGTAAATTTCCCTGAAAAGTGCAAACACTGCAGTTCTGCGGCACTGCTAAACACTGCGTGTGCATCTCGACCGGCCCGACACCACAACACTGGCTCAACTAATTGCATTTATGATGCTAGTAGGGCAAAAGTTGCATTACAAAAAGATGCAAAAATGGCAAGACATTGCCATGTCCTAAAACGGATCCCAGTGTTTCCCACACATACTAATTAATGGCACACACACACACACACACACACACACATACAGCCCCTCCCCTCCGTGCACACCGCGTCTGTCTCCATGAAAACGAGATCAACAAAAAATATTTTATATTCTGATTACAATGTTGTCAAGTGTGTTAATGTTGGAGTCCCGACCCGACCCTTCGCAAACAATCGATTGCGCCTTCTTTAGTAAGTTAACTAACGTTAGTCACAAGTTTGCTGTAAAATGCAGTTGGGTTGTCGAGGTCAAAACACTATACAAGCTGTGAATCAAATAAACTTATTATAAATAATATTATGTCATTTTTAGGGTGTTAAATGTGTGGATTTTGGGTTGGTGTGAAGCATTTTTGATTAATATTTAGGCTAATATAATAAAGATCTGTGTAACGAATTATTAACAAAGGAATTATTTTGAACCACAACCACCAAACCAAGCACTTTAGTAGATAGTTCAAAGCCAGCTAACACATCAGTAGGCGCGTTTCCATTACAGATTTGCGCAAAACTTGGCGTTTCTATTAACCGATGTTAAGCGACTAAAACGATAAATCTCACGATAAATCATTCCAAACTAGGGCTGTCAACGAATATTCTAAATTCGAATATGTATTCGAATAGTTTTAAAAAACAGAAATTCGAACGTGAAAATTAATATTCGAATGTGAATTTCGAATATGGAAAAACACGCCCGCGGAAGCAGAGGCGCAGCAGTCTGCTTTGCGAGTGGGCGCGCGCGCTGCCTGAGACATCAGGGACAGGTCACACGAGTCGCACTGTCTAGCACAGCGTCACTGCTGAAAGTTGACAGTGCACTAAAAAGACAATGGAATAAATTGCAGTCAGTTTTTTCTCCTTTTTCCCCCCCTTTTTTAATACAAGCACCAAGAATGTAAGTAGCCTTTTTCTTTTTTAATAGCACTTTATTTTTTATGAACCTCAGGGTAGAAGTTCTTTGTTGTCACATTTCTCGGAATTGTGTGACTCATTTTATTTAACGTTAAACAGAAAAGTTCCATGTTTACCACAGCACAGCTCGCTCGGAGCGTTCAATGTCGGTTCTGTAAAACTTTAATTAATGTTAATAAATTTGTTTCAATCACTGAATGAAGCCTGCTATATTTGGGACAAGAGTCGCGACCTTAAATTGCTTGCACAAAACTCTTGATCAGCACTCAACATGTGCTTGTTGTTGTTAATTTAAACCGTTATGCGCAGAGAGAGCGTGAGCGCGAGGGCGAGCGCGCGCGCGAGAGAGAGAGAGCAAGAGAGAGAGAGTGAGCATGCTAGTGAGCGAGAGTGAGGTCTGCGGTCTTGGCCATATAGTTAATTTTTTTACTTGGTTTTGTGTTGGTAATACATTGTCAAATATGTTTAAACTTAAATGAACTACCTATACAAGTAGTTATGTCTCTTTGTATTCATTTGTCCTGTTATCGACGTAATGCGCGTCATTGACAAAATGTGCAACCAGATGTTCGAATAGTTCGAATATTCGTGTGTTTTTTAGAGGGAATATTCGAACGTCATTTTTGAGCAATTTTGACAGCCCTATTCCAAACATCATGGCGACGGATGTTGGTGGGTTTACGTATATCCCAGCCACCACAAAAGCCGTTATCATTAATGGAAGGAGACGTATGTGTGTTAGCCAAGCATTAATGGTAAGGAAAGACCCTTATGGCTGGTGTTTCTCCCTCATATCTGCGTCGAGGTCTTGATTGTGGCATTTATTTGAGGTTTAGAATCCAGTATTCCTGTAATTATTTTGTCTTTTAGGAATTTAATAAAGAACTCTGTCTCGTATTCTGTCCAAACACACCACGTCATCTACGTCAGGTGACCTGTAAATGCGCAAAAACTGTTTCCATTGCAGTTTTGCGAAATGTTTATTTTTCGAATTGCCTGAAAAACCACAGATTTTTGCGATTATATGTGAGTTTTTGCCTAATTGACGTGTTTCCATTAATTCACGCAATTGAAGGGTAATGGAAGCGCGGCTAGTGTGGAGTAAAAGGGTTGGTTAAGTCTAAATGGCACGATAATATCCGAACAAGGCATCGATTTCAAAAAGCCTGGCCAATAAACTGCAAGATTCTGCCAAGTCACCACGTCACCTGCGTTCACAGAGGCCAGAGCTTTGACAGAGAGTTGTAAGCGAGTAGGACGAGGCTGATGAGGGAGGACAGATGGTGTGCAGGTAGGAAGGTGCTGCGGTCTCCTTGTTGTGACCTGCAGAGATTAGCGCTGTCTGTACGCCCCCGCCCTTCCTCACAATGATTAGTGCTTCTGGAGGAGGACGCCTGGCTGAACACCAAAGCCATGCATTCCACAGATGCAATTATCTATTATCACCAAAAAAAAAGTACAATATCAGATCTTACGTCACTGTAGGGAATAGGCTTGCTGCGGTAGTCGGCGACCGTTCTCGATTACATTACTTACATTCCCACCACTGTCGTTTTGCTTTTATTATAGAAATAAAAACCATTTAGTAGCCCTACATTTGGACAACAGATGCTACAATCATAAACTGAACGTGCTCAATATGCAGCACGAGCTGAAAATGATTTGTTGTAGAAACAATTTTCACTAACAATTACAAGCAAATTGCAAGTAATGCATTGAATTAAATGTGACATTTTGAAGTAGAAAACAGCATTTTCTTGTAAAACATACTCCAATAATCTTTTGTTCTTTAGACAGTGTATTCCAATCAAAACTGATTCCAATCAGTACGCGTGTGTAGTGCTCAGTTATGCGTTGAGAACCTGAGAACGCCACCATGATAATGTCACCGGAGCTTTCGAGAGGGTGATCGGCATGTTCTCCTTGATGGCATTTCTTAAAAATGAAAGCTGGGTCATTACATGTCAAATCAATCGAATTTTAGAAACTTAAATTTTTGATTTTGTTAATATTTTTTTCTGAAGACAGACAAACATAAATAGAGATGAAAGCCAAAATATTAAATGTCACAGATGTATATTGACTGAGTAATCCACTATTTTGTAGAGGGGGGTCAAAATGACAATTTTTACCTGAGATTTGGAGTCAAATTACAGGGGGGTAAAAGATGGCAGCATCATTATTTTAATTTTACACAGAGATCGGTATGTCTGTTAGTTAAATATGTTTACTTGGCCATCTTTGTTGCATTATATGCCAACAGTGACTGTTTAAAAAAATGGGGAAAAGCACTTCTTATGTTTTTTGCCCCAAGTTTGCATGCCTGAAGTATTAAAGATATCTTAATATCCTTTTAGATTCTGGTTCTTAGCAACCCTTTCTTTTGGTATCTTCATTTTGAAGACCTTATATGGTTCAATACAAATAGATATGGCGATCTTAATATGGCTCCATGAGTAAATTGCACACAATTTGTGATGAGATTATTTTTAGGTCTACAGACACCACCCCTTTTCGATTGATATTGCATTTGTAAAGAGCTCAAATGGATCGATTGAGGTGCTTCATTTAAGTCAAGTCAAGTCAAGTTTATTTATATAGCGCTTTTCACAATACAGATTGTATCAAAGCAGCTTCACAGTATTAAATTAAAATAATACATCAATTTAAGCCTTTTCAGTCTGATTAAGCCATCAATCTGATTTTAAATAAATTATTTGGGTGCATGTAAATGTAGCTAAAGTTGCCCAATCTATGGCTCATTTGGAGGAGAATTTTTCTAAATAAATGATAAAATAATTTTCCACCCCATTTGTCGCTTTACAACACATGTGAACAACAAGCGTTCCCTAAGCCGGCTAATATAACCTAATAAATTCTGAGTTACTTGTGAGGTACATAACTAGGTTGCTAATTCATGTGTTATTAAGTAGCTAAGCTGGTAATAGAAAGACTGTAGCGGCTTCAATCCCAGAAAGTGCTGAAGCAAGTATCAAACAAGTCTGAGATCCCCTTGAAAAAGAAACGTGACCCCTTGATTAAAGGCATCTGCTAATTAACAAGAAGCCAAAAACCAATGCAAATTACAGATCTTCTGTCTAAAAGATAATGAATCGTCAGAACAATTACATTTACGACTTTAGTTGAGCAGCTCAAAATGACAGTATAACCGGTGAACTGGCATTGGGGGTCACAGGAGTAGGCTTTTCCAAACTGGTTGTGCCATTCAAACAGCCTCTTTTGTTACAATAATAGTGGTTCCAAACCCAGAGGATGAATGTCGGGTAATCCTCCATGGCATCAGATCAGGAATTACATCATAGTGGTCTCCTAATTTGCAGGATGCTGGGTTGTTCCACAATTTTCGGACTTCACTGCATCTAATTAGCCTCCGGTTGACCAAAACGTCATGCATAAAGACATGTGGTTTAATTGATATGATTTTGTTTCCCAAACCAGTTAAGGGCACATCCACTTCTTAAGATTTTAGAAAATACTAAACCCTAACCTTAACCTGGTATAGCACTGGTGGCACATCTTGGTAAATACTGTTTGTCTCGATCAGATCCATACATGACTCTTCTGAACTCCCCTGAAACTGAATCAATGAAGTCTGAATCGTTCTTGACAGATGACTGCGTGACTGTAGTTTGGGGGGACACGCTTTTCTTCATTGTAAAGGTTGTTTACAATGATATGATCATATCATAGAGCAGGCTTAGGACAAAGTCAAGGCGATAGCTGTTTTGGAAAGTAACTCAAGAGCAAAACTAGGCCACGTTTTCTACAGCTGGAAGAATTTTAGATAACTAAAACCACCCTTTATAATCGTGCCAATTAATGTCTTCATAGTCAAGCGTTAAATGTCAAACATTCATTAAAGTCATATGTTTCAGTAATTAGAAAACGCGCTGCCGTCATTCTTGTCCGGCTGAGTGAATATAAAGCGTTTATGGAAGCGTCTTCTGATAAACAATCACAGTAATGTAATCAAAAACTCATATTTTAAAACGATCTACAACTCTGCAAGGCTTGCAATACGATTGAAAAGGGAGCAAACACGAGGGAGACAGACGGTAGTTGCAGTTTGTAAAGCGCTGCAGCCTCGGTTCAATGTGGTCAGCAAAATCGGGTGTGTCATTTGATAATAGCCTTAATGTAAAACTGAATCCCGGTGACCCAAGTTATTATCTTCATAACACCAAGGCTACTTTTATCCCCCAGATCATCGTCTCTAGTTATTTATAGCACTGTGGATGGCAGCCATGCCTGGCTGGTACGGCGCTCTTATCCTCGGGCTGTTTGAAACTGATGTGCAATTTAATTAAGAAGATCATTTAGGCACAGATATGATCTACTTAGCGACTGACGGACATTTGCGCTGTGTTTTCAGAAAATATCCTGCAACTTATCTCGGGGAAAAAAGCTAATTATGACACACTGACTTACCTTTACTTGACCCATTCATGAAAAAAACAACTTTAACTTGCATTTAAAAAACTCCCTCTCTTCTACGGCAAACTTTCGCCTTGACAGGAAGATGTTGGCACAAAGTCTCGGTTCTCTTTAGAAGTGCGCAATACGGCACCCTCGTAATAAAGGGTAATTTGTTCATGAAACACGCCTGGCAGTTGTAAAGAGTTAAAAGGTGCCAGCTAATTACCTTTCCGAGTCTGTTTAAACGTGTTTCTGATCGATTCGGAGGAGAGCTGTTGCTCTCACGGCTTCGGCTAATAAAGAGTCAGTGGCTGCCTAGACTGTTTTCATGGGTTTTTTTAACGGGAAGGGCAGAGTCAGTCTCCCTCTTTAAAAAAAACACGCTCTTCCTCCCAACACGTTTGCCAAATGTTCGACACAAATGCGGCCTTTTCCTGCCACGCCGCAGGTCCTGCTCGTTTAAAGTCTGGATTGCACGTCTAGTAAGACCAGAGGTCTGATCGGGCCAACATGAACGATGCTGGCGTTCAGTAAATTTGCATAAAGCCCTTGCTAATCAGACCGGACTAAAACCATTGGAAAGGTTTGGAATAATTTCCCTGGAATAATTTCAGAAAACAAAAAGCATATTTTAAAGAAAAGCTACTCATGCCTTTGGTTTGACGCCAAATTCACATAAATATAAGCATTACAATCTTAAAACTGCAACAAGAATTCAAAAGGAAAGAAACCGGAAAGATTTGGGATATGGGATAAAGCCCCTGCTAATTAGACAGGACCATCATTTCCTTGCCTTTTCAATTTCAGAAAACAAAACTTTATCTTACAAAGCAAATGCTGCACCAAAACGACCAAACTCTCATGAATCAATCACCCTAACTAACATAAATATAAGCACTTCACTCTTAGAACGGAAATTAACTTCCAGATGTTAAAGAATTCAAAGGGAAAGAAACCGGAAAGACGGGGATACACATGGGATAAAGACTGAGTAACTTACTGACACAACTCAGATTTCCCTCCCTCTCTTTCCACACCCCTGCCCGCATGCAGCATATTGCAGCAAAATTCCTCGTGTTGGGAAAAACAGGAACTTTAAAAGGATATAAGTATCCCTACTCCTCCCACCTTGCTGGGATAAACGAAGCCTCCTTTCTCTTCACGTCGCACTCGCTCCTGCTCAGATTGTGTGCAGCCGGTACAGCAATCAGACTCCTTCACTTCACGCTCTCCCGGTATAAAACGACCACGTGAAGCGTTGTCATTCCCTATGCGAAGCTGTGAGCTGGCGGCCCATGCCGAGACGGGGATTTTCTCTCAGCAACAGCGCAGAAAGGACCAGCGCGTCTGCTCGCTGCTCAACTATCTGGCTGAAACATTTCCAGCCATTCCCACACCCCTCCCCTCCTTTCCTCTCCCGCAACCAACCCATTCCTGCCAGACTGCCTCCGGCAAGAGCCCGCCCATCCGCAAACTAGCCAATAGCATCACGCATTCCCTCTCTGAGGCTCTGTTGTTGGCCGAGATTCCCAGAACTGGCAGGCTGACCTCAGAGCCTCCGATGACAGGCTCCTGAATGCTGATCTTAAAGGTATTCCCCCATTTTTACGCCCTGGCAACAGAGAACTGACATATTCTCCCAAACTTTCCCAAACTATACACTGTGACAGAGATGAATCTCTATTACTGGAAATGCTTTATACACGGCAAGCAAGCAGAAACGAGCACGAGTTAGGCGTGTTGAAGGAATAGTTGAGTTACACTTTAATTCAATAGTCCACTTTAGACATTCTGCAGTAACACTTTATTTTACAGTGTCCTTGTTACATATGTTACATGGACTTACCATAGTAATAACAGTAAATTATGTATAATTACATGCAACTAACCCTCAAACAAACCCTAATCCTACCCTAACCCTATAGTAAGTACATGTAGTTACTTAATATTACTCAGTACTTAAATATATAATTACACTGTAACAATGACACTTTAAAATAAAGTAACCAATTTTCTACTACAAGTATCATTAATTTGCAACTACAAGTCAACTAACTCTCATTAGAGTATAGGGCTGTCAAACGATTAATCGCATCCAAAATAAAAGTTTGTGTTTACATAATTTATGTCTGTGTACGGAGTATAATTATTTTATATATATAAATACACACACATGCATATATATATTTAAGAAAATGTGTTATTTATATATAAAATATTTATATATAATATAAATTATATATAATATAAATATATATACACAGTATATACATGCAAATATTTCTTAAATATATACATGCATGTGTGTGTATTTATATATAGAAAATAATTATACACCGTACACACACATACATGTATTATTTAAAAACAAACTTTTATTTTGGATGCGATTAATCGCGATTAATCGTTTGACAGCCCTATTAGAGTATTAGTAGACTGTTAGGTTAGGGTTAGTAGAATACGTTGACATATAGTTGCAAAGCTAGTGGAATGTTTGTTGGGGAGCATCAAAATAATGTGTTAGCAGATATTAGCATAAGCATAGAGTCTACTAAAACTCTAATGACTTGTGGTAGATATGTTCTGTAGTTGAAAAGTTACTTAGGATGTCTAAACTGGACCATCAAAATAAAGTGTTACCAATAGTTTGAGACTATTGACAAATCGAGACTCTAGTCTGAATGGACTTGACTGCTCTAAAAAAAAAAAAAAACGACAAAAACACAATAAAAAAAAGCATCATAAAAGTATGTCAAAACTTCCATGATCGATCTCTCATTGAAATCCACATTTGATATTTAATATCCATGAGAGCTACTTTTCAGTAGAGCAGCAATAATCGCTTTTAAAAGTTTGCAATCTGGATTCAAACACCCACATGATCTTATTCATAAATGACAACGATTCGTTGCCATGTACCTGAATGAAACCGCTTCACAAACAGTCTTTTCAACCACACAGTATCACTATTTCTGTGTTATAAATATTCAAATTATCACAGAAGTACTGGGATTAAGGTTTATAATTCAGATATAAACACTGATGCCTATGGTAGCGATCAAAATTGAGCAATAAAGTAATTTACTTGACACTTCAAATAACGACAGTATCGATCAAATCGTTACACCAGTAGGTGGCGACAAGTGATTGTTAAAAAAATATATATATTTGTCTTTGAATCATTAATTGAAAAGATTTGCTCAAAATGCTGATTCATCCAGTAAAGCTGGGCATACACTGTGCGATGTCTGTGCGATTTCACACTGAACGTTTAGATTGCATGCGATGTAAAGCCAAATCTCAGGATTTATGTGCTCACACTATACGGTCCGAACGTCGAGCTGCGACTTCACTGCAATTTATGAATTAAATTATTATTAGTATTATTGTATTATTATTATTATTAGGGAAGGCCTAGGCTACTTTTATTATTAAATTGATAGGCTATTATAACTAAATTGCCACGCAATAATTTCATAGCGCATAACCAACGCACTGTGAGGATAATAAAATATTACATAGAAGCTTACTCCTCCTCATTGAAAATTGTCTAAAACATTTAGGTCGATTACAATGAATTATAGGCATATAATTAATTATTAACTGTCTATAATATGTCCGAACACTGCAATAATTCATCAATGAATTATTTATTTCAAAAACATTGTTTAACAAATTAATAAAAGAGGCACGGTGTAGATACTTCGTAGGTGGCTTGGAAGATGTGGGTAATGGTTTGCAATACAAACTGGAGGTAAGTAATTTATAGCTAGTATGCATTACAGAAATAAAGATCTCCCTCTTTTCGTTTTCGTTTTTTTTGCTGCAGATGAAACTTGTTTTCGCACAGTAAGGGAAAAAACACTGAGTTTTAAGGCAATCGGTTCGTAGCCCTGCTTCAACTGTGCGATATAGTCATGATGAGCGACCAAAATTTCTAAAGCCTGGAACACACCAAGCCGACGCCGACGAACTAGCGCTGATGAAAGCCGACTGTGTTGTCGCCTCGCGTCGGTGTAAAAGGCTGCACTTGAACACACCGAGAGAACTACTGCGAATGTTAGCTAGAATGCGCGTTCTGCGCCTGTGTGTAAATGAGACAACTGTCTATTTCTGCAGATAGATTCATCTATATTCGTCATTCAAAAAGGGAAACAGACGCTGCAGATACACAAACTGTAAACTAAGCAGTGCGTCCTTCCCGTTTTGAATATTAATCCTGCTAAACACTTTCTTTATTCCACTCCTCTCGTGTTAATATTGAAATATTCGGCAAGGAACACTCAGGTAAGATGACGTAACATTAAAACAGCGTCTATCTGTACCGTTTTGACTTTGCTCGCTGTTTTGCTATTATTCTCGTGCACTGACTTGTTCACTAAGCTGAACAGCCAATCAGAGTTTCACCGACGGCCTGACAGCGATTCAACATGTCAACAAACCGGGCGAAAATCGCACAGTGTACGCCCGCCTTAATGAAACCAGTGAAATGTTTAAAAGATTTTTTTTTTTAACAATTAATTCAAATTAATTAAAAAATATTTAAATAGACTGCAGCAATTTGTCAGAACCTCTAGTAAATTACATGTTATTTTGTTTAGTTGTCTGTTCAGAATTGTGGCAGAATTGTAATCTGTATTTGAAACACAAAATCATGATTCTCAATTTATACAGAATCGTGCTGCTATAATTTTGTTCGGGGCTACGCATCGCGAACGAGATTAACATTAAATATCATCATTAATTTCACTCTGTTCCTCATGCAAAGGTATCATATGAATTTAAAAGACTTTGATTACAGAGCATTGATTATGTGAACTAACTTTATGGTGCTTTTTTGGAGCTTGACGGGTTCACTTTGATAGCATGGAAAAGAGCAGCATGAACTTTCTGCCAAGTTTCTTCACAGAAGAGAGAAAATAAAACAGGTTTTGCAACGCTATGGGACTGAGTAAATGATGACAAAATCTTCATTTACGAGTGAACTATTCCTTCAAGACGGCTTCAAAGTGTACGTGCCCTCAAGGCAGTGTTTGTGTAATCACGCCGAAGAAAGACTTTGAATCCTCTCGCATGTCTAACACCTCCGTCAAACGCAGCATCTCGGTTTTGTGTCTGTAATATTTAACGTAGGCTATACATACTTATATATATATATGAAGAGTTTGGATGCAAAAGCCTCTAAGTGCCATCTGAAATTTTCTTCTAGAATGATAATTTTTATCAAGCTTGTATATTTAACTTCAGTAATTTCACTTAAATGGCAATGAAGATGACCTATTAATTGTCATTTAAGTGAAATTACTGAACTTAAATATACAAGCTTGATAAAAATTATCATTCTAGAAGAAAATTTCAGATGGCATTTAGAGGCTTTTGCATCTGAACTCTTCATATATATATATATATATATTATACACAAGTGCACTGATTGGAGAGGCTTGTGTTGTTCAATAAATGTTTAACTTAAGCAATTTTCTGTATCACGTCTTATTAACAGTTAGATTTTATGAGATGAAGGAGGGAAAAAAGGAAAATCTGCCAAACAAATCAACCAAAAAAATAAAATAAATCGGCGTCACATATCGGCTGAATCGATTTCTAAATATCGTCCAGAGAAAAAAACATTTCAGTCGACCTCTACCCTCAAGGCAGTGTGTGTGTAGTCACGCCAAAGAAAGACTTTGAATCGTCGAACACCTCCGTCAAACGCAGCATCTCTGCCTGCCTCCAAGGTCTCTGCATCCCCTGGCAACCCATCACTATGACAATGAGCATCGTTACCGTAGGGCGACGAGGACACACACGTCCTCCTCTCTGGCGTCACGTGAGCGATGATGCGGTCGGGTAGAAGTGATGAGTCAGAAGCCGATTCACACTGTTTCCATCCAAATCAATAGAGCAGCTGAAGCCTCCTGCTTTTAGGGGCTCAGGTTCCCGCAGGGGCACTGCAATTATGTGACAGCCAGAGTGCTTTTACAAAAGCAACGTTAAAACAAAGCACTGCTTAAACATCAATGAGGCGAGACACACACACTCGCACTCAACGCAGCTGCCAACTAACCCTGATGACCCTGACAGTCAACTCTGTGTGATTACACTAAACACTCTCACTGGTTTAAAGTGCTTAGTGCTGAAATTGCTCGTTTGGCATTTAGAATCAAGGTTGAAAACCAAAGTATTTAGTCGAATAATAATAATAATGCACAGAAAAGCTTATAAAAATTATTACTGTTTCGTCCAAATTTATCCACCTTATTTTTATGCTTTATTTGCATGTGCAAGACTTCTGATTAATAGGTAAATAACTAGAAGAATAACAAAGTTCAGTGATACTCGTGCTAAAAAAAACAATGTGTTTAGGATTATGATGATGATAATGCATTAAACGTTGGAAAATCAAGCAGCATAAACTATTTTTGTACAGGATAGAAAGTTACAAATAGATGTGTAGAATTAAGCAATGCTATTTTATTCTAAGCGAGTATGAAATTATGGAGTCTGTGCATGCATATTATTTACACTTCTGCGTTGTTTAGTGTCACGTAAATAATTCAGCCCATGATATCATTTCTGATGTGAAATCACAGGATGTTAAGCTTATTATAGATTGAGACATTAAGCCTAAATATTTGATACAAGTTCTAGCTTTTTCCTCATTTATCTGGGCAGCTCTGACTAATAGAGCTATCACCATTTCAAGTTCTCGTGAAGCCGTTTAATGATTACTTTATCAGATGTGTCATGTTGTTAATGTTCTACAGAAATGTAAACCACCTCTGAGCTTCCCGTATCAGACTATAATCGATTCTGTGCAGCATGCCTATTGGAGGTTTGTCTGTGTGCATCTGAAGTATAAACAGTAACATAAATGTACAATACTGCGTGAAGCGTCCTTGCAATTAATTGCTTGCATTTTTGCACAGCATCTACTAAATAAATAAATGGAAATGCAAAGACATCTCATATATCCGTGAGCATTCATTTAATGCAAAGGTTTTTGCATAGGACAGGCCTTATGCAAATTCATCAAACCTCCACTAAATTTACATATCTTTTTTTTTAAGTGTAGCTTTAAACCTGGCTAACATGCATGTCGTCCCAAATTAATGCATTAACAGGCCTATCAATACTTATTTTTAATAGCTTTGCAATGTAAACATTGCATTTTAATTATACTTAGCCTAATACATTTTATTGTGAGACAATTAATAATTTAGCACAATAAGCCACTAAAAATATAACTTTAAAACTTCTTGTAAAACATGTTTTTGACACATTATATGGAGATGCAAAACTAAATTCTGGCTTCTAAAACCCAAGGGTAACTAATTACCCCCATTAGACATCCTCACTGAATAAGAATCATTATCCGTACATTGAACGACTATCATCAGACAGAGGCTTATCATTCACGAAAACAACGAGAAAGGTGCGATACTTGCTGTGAGGGCAAATAAAAATGAGATCATGGAATTAGATTCCTATTTGGGTCATACTTGCATTATGCTTATTGAGATTTAGAAAAGCATCTTAGCATATATCCTCTTCCATATCTCTGTCTCTCAGCACTTTCTCAGGTAGCTCGCCTTTCATTTTGCATGTCTGGACTGAAACTTGAAATACAAAAAAAGATGTTTTTGAAACACAGTGCCATAATAACCTTTCAACATATATCATGATGTTTTTGGGATATGAACCATGTTAGCTACTGCTATTCTTCAACCACATTGAACTTAGCACGTTTCTACATGAATAAGGTCTTCAAAGTATTTATATCCAATACTGTACCATGAAATAAAGGACAGACGCGCAAACAAAAAAATAATACATATATATAGAAAGCGCGTGACATGTAGAGTTCTAGTAGTTGTGTGTTGGTGATGATAATGCACTAGCTGTCGGGCTCTCACGTGCTCTGCGCGCGCACGGGGTGTGGCTCGGGATTTGGGAGCGGTTTCGTGACGGGACTAGTCTTGATGGGTTAACCATATGTCAATCTGTGCATATCAAGCCAGAAATGTTCGAGATTCGCGGGTTATTTATAAACTGACGTCATTACATTCTCCTCACGCAGCGATGACGAGGAAAAAGACCAGTAGGCAAGTCTGAAGTAACGAATATAAACGTCATCTCCGTGTGTGCGTTAAAACACACACAAACTATTCTTCAAGCCGTTATTTCGAAGAGATTATCGAGACGATTATTTCTGATCTTGGTCGATTTATAGCCTTCATAACGAAATGTATGAAGTCATTGTTATAATACATTAAAATACTTTTAAGATATACATGTTTATATTGTTTTTGAAGTTCTCGTATTCAAGTTGTTACATCATTAATCGCGTTTAAAACCCGCATGGCGGTTTATATAAACTGACGTGATAAGATTCAAATTAATTCCCATCACGAAGTAACAGCGATGACGCGGAAAAAGAACCGTTGAAAACTAACGTTAACGATCCTGAAGAATGAGCTGTCAGATTATATTTTTCATCGATTTTAACGTCAAACTCGTTGATTTTACGACGGGGCAGCACGCGGGCGTTTCATGTAACGTAAACATGGAAACTTCTCGCACTTTCATTTTTCCGATCCATTTATTTTTTCGCTCGCCAACAAGGAGACCATACATTACTAAACCCATGTCGACATCACTGAGCGACGAAGCCAGCCAACGTTAGCTAAACACACTCTCTCTCTCTATCTCTCTCTCTCTGCAATGACAAGCACTGTATTGACATTAAACATTTTCTTTCGAAAATAAACAGTCAAATATAGCTTTTCGCTGTTGAAAACGCGTGAATTTAACCTGCTGCTTACCTGGTTACCATGACCTGCCGCTGCTGCTGTTTCTTCTTGACCACAAATCACGCAGACAGCAAAAAGAGCTCGATGGAAACTGCCTTAAATGACTCGTTAAGTCAAAGAAATTAAGGCTTGTTTTCTAACCGAAGCGAACATTCTCGTCGGTCCGCGAGAAACGCGATTTGTCAGGCAACTGGTTTAGATTTTAACGCCGAACTCAAGTTAGTTTACCAAGAAGCTGGTCGTGCAACAAGCTGCTCTGACAGATCGTGGGAGGAGGGACCAAGTCATGTGACTGGAAAGGGGGGAGGAGGGGGGGTGCGTTGCTACTTTTAACAGCAAATATACCTAAAATCTACTTTATATACATATTTTATTCATTATTATATGTTAAAGAATTTTAAAAATCTGTTAACAATGTGTAGCTTATGGAATGTAGTCAGAAAGACGAGTCATATCAGATGTGGTAATGCCCCCCTATTTACAGTCTGAGGTGGTACAGTCCAAATGAATGTCAGGAGCCCTGGGAAGGGCAAGGGTCTGCTTGTTGCCGTGGAAACAACAGTGAATCTCCAGAGGGTACAATGGATGTGGGCTACAGTGCTGTTAAATCAACAAGCTGAAGGCCTGTTGTGCTTCTTAGATGGTGACGATTAGATTCAGATGGCTGAATCCGCTACAGTTAACATGTAAGATAGTGAGTGAGAGCCCTTCGCCCAGAGGCCCCTATGCCCATGCATAATATTATGAAAGTTATTACTTTTAAGATGAAGCCCGCAAGTGCATAATTGAAAAGTAATGACAACAATTGCTGGGAAAAACAGTAAATTATAGACTATGTTGGGACAGGTTTATCTGAGATGGATGCACAATAATAAAATAAAATGTAAAACATTGGTAACACTTTCTTAGTTACACATTACTACATACATACTATAGTAATAACAGCAAATGATATGCATAATTACAAGTAATTAACCCAAAATCAAACCTTAATCGTAACTATAAGTGCATTAATTAATATTACTCTTATTTGACTTATTAGTCAAAGTAAAAAAAATAGTACTTATTTGAATATGCAAAATGTAACTATGTCACCTTAAAATAAAGTGAAACCAAAACATTAAGTGGTGCGGCAATCTCTGTGAATGACTGTACAGAAAAAGAGGAAAAATGTGTACTTAAAATAAATGCAGATATATTCTCTCTGGTTTCTGTTCACGTGTCGGTCAAAAATGACAGAATTTTTTTTTTATCTCAATGAAATGATTGTACTATATTTTAGTTTAATAATGTTTTTTTATTTAATATTTTTGGGTGGATTTAATGGTACTAAATTATATTTATGCTGGAGTTATAATCCATTTATTAACTTTTTTTAGCATAGACCTGAAAAGGAAATTTCCAACTTAAACTGTCATTAATCTTGACTTCAGTTTTGTCTCTTTTTAAAGGGGTGGTTGATTATGATTTCACTTTTCTATCTTTGAGCATAAACAACATCTGCAAAGTTACAACGCTCAAAGTTCAAAGCAAAGGGAGATATTTGCTTTTAAACAAATTGCTTTTTAAGGTCTACAACAAACGGCTGGTAGAGACTACACCACATTCCTCCCGGGTTAGTGACATCACAAACCCTAGAATTTACATAAACCCGCCCCCTGAACACGATTTACAGATTATTAAGACAGAATATGCTAATCAATGACTAGAAGATAACTACACATAAGCTCATAAATTCATCAACTAACCATTCAGAAATGTCCTGTTGCTTCTACATGTTGTCACTTCTTCTTGAGTCTCTCCATCATTGTCCGACTCCGGTTTGAACATAAAAGGCTAAACGTTTTTGAAATTTTCAGTGTGTGTCTGTGTGAGTGCAGCTTTTGAAGCTCCGCCCCCTGTGCCGGGAGCAACAGCTCATTTGCATTTAAAGGGACAGACACAAAACGGTGTGTTTTTTGCTCACCCTCAAAAAGTGACGACTTTAACATGCTAAATAAAAATATCTGTGGGGTATTTTGAGCTAAAACTTCACACACACACTCTGGGGACATCAGAGACTTATTTTACATCTTGTGAAAAGAGCATTATACCACCCCTTTAAAAACAATACTTGGCAGATTATTGCTGAAGTGAAAAGTTTAAAAAAGTGAACTTGAATAAAGCACAACAATCCCATTTTCAATTTTTATATGAAATATATATTTTCCAAATCACGGTTTACTGAGAAAATCAAAGCTGAAAAAGTTGTGCTCCAAATTTGAGGTTGATATCTCAAAAAATTATCTTTTAGTAAGATTTTGTTTGGCCGCAGTACCAAACGCTTCCAAATTGGTCCTAATGGACTGAAGGATAAAATCTTTACCAAGTTTCGTACTATTCCATTGAAGTAAAAAAAAAAAATTGGGGGGTCAAAAATGACTGAACAGCACTAGAGGGTTAAAAGTACATTTAAACACTTAATAAAAAATGGAGCGAGATACTGAAGACTCACATTGTTTGCATTTTTAGTCAAGTTTATTTAGTAATGTTAAATAATTTATTTGATTTGAATAAAAACAGCTAATTTTCATGATACCACAAATGCCCAAACATTTTAAAAGCGTAATCAAACAAGATCTGCCTAAAGTAATCAATGGTAATATCCCATGAGCATAATAGGGAAAACTAATAACCTTAAAATGAACATGGTGACATTGTGTTTTGTTTGGCATTCTCTGTTGGAAAGTGAAAGACTACAGATAGATTTGTTTTCCATCTCATCTCTTTCCACTTGAAATACATTTTTTTCCATCTACATAAATCTAAAAATCCCCCATATAACTGGCCATGACTCAAAGACGAACATGCATGTGACAGCAAGACTTTAATCACTGCAAAGGTTTTGTATTCGATAAAGGACTATGCATGGGAACTGAGAAAGTCATCTAATTTAGAAGAAAAAATCCATAATGATGAATATATCATTCATTAAGACATCTGAACTAAAGAATTGTGATGTATTAGCTCTTGCATGAACCCTTAATTGAGACTTTCTGCTTTGAAATAATTGATGTGCCAACATTTCTATCCCAGAGGAAACTCATTAGGTTGGCAGATCATCAATTAACATTGACGTAAAGGTGACTGAATGGCAGCTTTAAAGAAATAAATTATTGGAAATATGTATTGATGTGTATTACGAGGATGGAGGTTCAGCCCATTGTTGATCTAAACACACTAAATAACCTAATGGACTGAAGGATATTGATCTGATGACGATTAGAGGCTGTTTAGAGCACGTCTTTCTCTACAAGGAGACCTGAATATTCTTCTTGTACGCATTTGTTGCACAGGGACATTCCTAATGATCCGGAACTCACTGATACTATTATTTTCTGCATGCCAAGCGCAAATTAAATTATTAGAAGTCAGAACCCAGTCACCTCATCACCGGCTGCCGGGTTTGGTGCGCTGTGGAAAAATACAGTAAATGTTCACTTTAAAAATGTGGTAACATTTAGATTGTGTTTTTACATTTTTAACATTGTTATGTTGCTGAAAACATCCCTCCAGCGGGAGTTATTCTCTATATCAGTGTCAGTGTTTCTGAACTCCCTGAAACGACTCCATTGTAGTCTTGAGTTTCTTCCAGGAAGGAACACTCACAATATTCCTCATTTAAATAATTAATATGCAGAATAAAGGGGCGGGGCCTGGTTGAGTTAGTTAGTAGTGTGTTGAAATTTGCGGTTATGGAAAGGGGCGGGACATTTCCCAAACACACTTGAAGCGCTCAACCAATCACAACACACTGATCCAGCCAACCAATCAGAGCACAGTGTGCTTTTCAGGAGGAGGGGCTTCATAGAGACAGGAACTAAACAGAGCGTTACTGACAGACTGGGAAGAGAGGAGCCGCAACAATGGAGAATATGAGGAAAATAATCAAGCATGAAAACCTGTTGTAGTAGAGGCTAAAAACAAATCAAGACTGAAAAAGGGAAAAACCTCTTTCTTAAGACGATTTTCATGAATCCAGCAGACTGACAGACTCGGAAGAGAGGAGAAAACAATGTTTTTTGAACATTCATGCATGAAAACGTATTCTAGTAGAGCCCAAAAACTTAAAAAAAACTCAAAAAAGTCCTCTTTAACCAAATGTATTCATGTTAAAAACATTAGGTAAATCTTTGTTGTTAAATTGGCTAAGAAATATCTGGTTATATAATACAGAAATCCATCTCTTCATTATATAGGTTGGGAAATAATCAGCAATATGTTCTCCGCGTGAGAGGATCTTCAATAAACGTCAGTTTTCATGCTCCCAATATTTCACACCCATCCAGTTAGCACATTGTGCCACTGCATTTAGCTAAATATGTCAATGCTTATTTTAAACCGAAGCAACAACAGCTCTGCGATTGTGCAAAAGATCTCAATCAGCATTCCTCAATCCCATAACTGCTGACTTCCTCCCAAACCCTTCCCAGCGTTCACCAGACATCCGCAAACATAAACATCATCACCGCCATCTCCTCCGGGATTAGCTAAGTTACACAAGCGTACACAAGGCAGTTTGCAATGCACACCACTGAATATTGAAAACCATTCGAGAGATTTCCTGGCGAAACATTCCTTCCGTTCACCCAGCGATGGTATGGAGCTGTTGAATGCAGACATTAGTGTGGTTTCTCGCCCTCATGTGAAATAGCATTGTTCGAGGAGGTGCGGAGAGACAAACTGTGGCTTGTTATGTTGAGTAAGAGTCTAAAATGAGATGAGTGCTAATTCCAGACTTGTGCATCATCTCATCATTTTGGCGAAGTGCATCAGACGATCCTCCTTGAATGATCAACAGGACCTGGAATAATATTATGTTGCTAAATTTAAGGTTTGTTAAATTTAAACACGGCACACCAAAACCAATGTAAATATCCATTAGTGAGAGAATCAAAATGTGATGTTGTTGATGTGAGTCAAAGCTTCACTAGCGGTGGTGAGAGATGTAATGAAGGTTCGCTGGTTAAGCTTCTCTGGTGAAATGTCGCCCGTTCATGGCTTTAAGCTTTAAGCTTTAAACGGTCACCACAAACCCCTCAACATCGATTCATAAAAATCCCACAGTATTACACTCCGCGTGTGAATTACATTTCAAACACGGTGACCTTTTAATAGTCTCCCAAAACCTGACGTAAGGGTCCCAGTCGTTGTCCTTTTAAGTGACAGTCACTGCAGTCTAAGCTGTTTATACTTATCCTGTATAGTAAATAAAAGTAAGTGTTTTTAAAAATTAGGCCAAAACATATTCTAAGCAAATATGTGTAGAATGTGCACACAGTCATATAAGCTCAATTCCGTGCATTGTTGTGTTTTGAACTGTAAATAAGGCAACACAAGCATTCATGCATGCACGTGTAAAGAATGTTTCTGGCCTGCAATAAGCAGTTCTCAAAAATAGGTCTAAATCTGCTTACAACCTTATCTGCTGTCCTTTGACTAAAATGTATTTCATATTTATTTCATAGTATTATTAAATTTATTTCATAAATGTATTTATTCATATTAAGCTTAATATGAAAAGTATGCCCTAATATATGCAACCTAGGCTAGAATTTTGAACAGGATGAAGATGTCCAAATTTTTCTTTTTTTGTTTAAATATCTTTTTTTTTTTTTTATTTAGTACGTCGTTAGCAACAGAAGATACTTAAATGTTTCCCGGGAAAACAAATTAAGTTGAATTTATAAAATAAGGTATACCTTGATCTTCAAATCCCCCCCCCCCCCCCCCCTCCTAAATAAAACTTTTTTAACAGTTGTGTTTGAGTCCCTCAATTGTCCTCCGTATGAAAAGATGGATCTCAAAATCATACAGTCACTGCTGGAAAGGGTTCAAATATGCAAAAGATGCTGGAAAACTGAACAAATTGTAGGACCTGGAGGATTTTTCTGAAGAACATTGGGCAGTTGTGGATCATCCAGTTAATGACACACAGTATTAAGAATAAAGGGTATGTAAACTTTTAAGCGGGGTCATTTATATAAATATATTATCTTGTGGACTATGTATAAATATATTTTATGTAAAATATCTTATTCAGGACAGTAGTAAATAATAAAAACATGCATTTTTGCATGATCCCTCTTATTTTGTTAGACATTTTGCAGATTCTGTAAGGTGTATGTAAACTTTTGAGCATTTGCAGAAATGTACGTAGAGGCACATAAATCCAATGTGAGCAAATCAAAGGCGATTGTGGGAAGGAACTAAACACTTTTTATGCGTTTTGGCCATTGATTTTACATGACAATGGCATTTTGGGGGCCTTTAGTCATGTTGCATGATGATGCATGATGATGCATGAAGATGCATGATGATGCATGAAGAAGCATGATGATGCATGAAGATGCATGAAGAAGCATGATGATGCATGAAGAAGCATGATGATGCATGATGATGCATGAAGATGCATGATGATGCATGAAGAAGCATGATGATGCGTGAAGATGCATGATGATGCATGGTGATGCATGAAGATGCATGAAGATGTATGATGATGCATGAAGAAGCATGATGATGCATGAAGAAGCATGAAGATGCATGATGATGCATGAAGATGCGTGATGTTGCATGAAGATGCATGATGTTGGGGTACATGATATCACTGCCTTTAATTTCTGCTTGCAGCTCTATTTATTATTTGATCTCATTTAGTTTTCAAAGGTTTTGGCCTCTCACAGCTGCTAATAATGAAGTCAATATTTCTAACTTGTATCCAAAAGTTTCTCATTTTCATCCGAGTTGTGAGAGGCTGTATGCATTCTGCCCTCCATAACCTCTCATGGCACAGCGAGACCCTGAGCGCCTCCAAGAGAAAAATGGCAGCACTTCACTAGAACTGCAATGTCGACATAAAGCTCTCCAAGGAACTGATGCAGAAAGCGTGACAGACGGCTGAGAGGTTTCAAGAAGCAGAATGGCATTCATTAAAAACTAAATCTGAAAACCATGCCAATATGCAACTCCGTGTTTCTCTGCAATGTATTACTTCTGTTAGCAGTTACACAAAGGACAGAAACTCTCCTGGATGAAGTGCACTATTCAGTGCAGGTTTAATGACCATCATGTGCACTGTGCAGGGCGACTCTCAGGAGACTAACGGATCAATTGAGCCGCAGAAGAGACGAATGGAGAAAGACTCCAGGAAAGCATTAAAGGAATAGTCCAGCCCGTCATCATTTACTCATCCTTGTGTCGTAAAGTACACAACTTCCTTACTTGAGTGAAAGAACAGATACTACTGGTCAAATATTACTCCGTTACAAGTAAAAATTGTAAAGACAGATTTTTACTTAAGTAAAAGTACAGAAGTACTTGTTTTTAAAAGTACTTAAGTATCAAAAGTAAAAAGTAAATGTCAATGCATTGTCTTCTTATTGTTGCATTGTTGTATGTAATACTTACAGTACCTTATGCCTCTGAATCTATGGCTACCCTCATATCATTATCAAATTTATTTCTAGAACACAGTTCCAGTAGTGGGATTGAATGTGAGATTGAATAAGTCACTCAATAACGTCCACAATGGTTTCAGACACCCAAATGGCTGTTCCCTCAAATATTGCCCTATTTAAAGTGTTTTGGCTTTTAGTATGAATATTAAAGCCTTACTGTTATCTATGAGCTGGTGTGCTTAAAAACAATGACAAAATTCGCATTTAGAAGACCAAACCCAACGTTGAAAATTAAAACCAGGTTGATGTCAGAATCCAACATCAGATCGACATTAATCTCCAACATTGGACAGATGTTGTATTGTGGTTGAAAATGAAAATCGGGTTGACGTCAGAAACCAACATCAGTCAAGGTTCTTTCATTTGAAAAGTTGCAACCAAAATCATCCCCTGACTGATGTTACTACTTTCTACTCAAGGACTTTGCCAAAAATGAAGTGGAGTAAAAAGTTCGATATTTGTCTTTCAAATGTAGTGAAGTTCAAGTAACAAGTTTCCAGAAAAAATAATACTCAAGTAAAGTACAGATACTCAACAAGTTAAGTACAGTACTCAAGTAAATGTACTTTGTTACTGTCCACCTCTGCTTTCCAAACCCATATACATGGAGAAATCAAGGAATTTTCATGCAGTTTTTTTTTTTTTACATACAATAACAAGGTGACAAAAAAAAGCACAATAAAAGCATCATTGGATATCTTTTGTCTTCTACAAATAACAGCATACAGATTTGGAAGGACATGTGACTGATAAATGTTTAAACATCTCACTATCTATTTCAGTGCAACTAGTGTGTTGTGAGGATAACTGTATGATAATCATCCTCAAGAGTTTTAGTTTCCCTTTAAGAAGCCAGCGGTAATATGTTGATTGGGGTTTGTGGACTGAAGCCATGTTAATGATGGCTGTATCTGAATCATATATATTGTTTTTTTACATCTGCATGGGGAAACGGCTTGACCTTTGTAATCTAGCTGGCAGCGTTTGAGACAAAACCACTTCTGCAAGTATAAAACTGAAAGATAGAGCTAACCCACGCACACTGACAGCAAACACGCACCCTTAGGGTCGTTTTATCCAAAGAAAGACTACTTTTAATGAGTTGCATCATTTAAATGCACTTGTCTTGCCTCTAACTCTCTTGGTTGCAGTCGTGGACCAAGTCGCTTGAGTAAAGATGTTTCCGTTCCTCTGAATATTTTTTTCTTTTTTAGAGCTGGAGTGACGTGGGATTGACGTCTTTATATCTGTTCTTGCTGCTTTCCATCTTCCATTCTCAGTCTCACAATTCATCCTCTTGACAAGCAAATGAAACTGAGTTTCTACAGTGACTGGTTGCTTCCGTCCTCTCTCACAAGTGGTCATAATTAGCCTATATGCAACATAATACCATATGGGATCATGTGATTCAGATGTATTGATGCAGGAATAGAGATGCTGAGAGATCTACATCTACATCAAAAATATTTTTTTTTTTTATTTTTTTTTATTGTTTTACATATTGTTTAAATACGCATTCACAATTTTGCAACGCAAGTTCAATTTCATGTTGTGTTCTGAAATGTGCCATTGCAGAGTGGGAATTACAGCCTATATTCCCCATTGCGTCTTCTTTTATATTTTATGAATGTCAGAGACAGCTGGATGTTTATCAACCCCCCACCCTCCCCCTTGAGTATAGTTTTTTTTTTTTTTTTTTTTTTGCTTGGTTGTTTGTTCTGGGTTTTTTTACCCCCACAGCAACGCAAGAGCGTAAATTAACTACCAGTTTGTCACATTGGCCATTCGCTGTCTTAAAGGCACAGTACGTAAGTTTCACCGCTAGCGGTCGCTTATTCAAAACAATAACAAAGGCGTAATGTTAGCTTCATTACATCGTGAATGAACGGTGTCTCGTCGTCTTTCACTTCCACAGCCGATGGAAAGCAGTTCATGCTGCAGGTTCATGGATCAGCTAATGTATTAAAGTTTAATTAACGTTGCTGTGGTATGAAGCAGGGCGGGCCAAAATTGTATGCTGCTGTTTTTATTATGATTAGATGCCACAGTCGGCCGCTGTCATTCGTTTCGTTTTGTTGTTTATGCATATTTTACGATTAAAGTTACGTTTAACGTTCACCCCCTTCTACATTCAACCCCTTACCCTGAACTTGAACTTTGGTATAGTTATGTTTGATAACTTAAATTCACATTATTTTATTTCATTCTAATGAAACAACTGCAAGTGCTGATACAGGTCAGTTTATTTGACAAATTAAAATTGTGCGGAAACGCTGCGCAGGTTTACTTGGTCAAAACAATAATAGTAAAAATACATTTGAGTGTGTTGAGAGTTATGTTATAACGTGGCTAATATGAGACACTTGTTGCACATTGTATGCTAGATCGATATTTGAATACTTATAAAAGCTGGGTGACTTGTGTTTGCTAAATGTCATGATTTTAAATCAGTGAATGGTGGAAAACTTGCTGTATTACTGTTACTTCAAATAAAGCTCTTTCTGATTATGCTGTTAGACACTTGACAAATAGGCCTAGTGTTGTCTGATTTACTTTTTGGGTATAAACATGTTGCTCGTGGTAAATCAAGAAAATGAGAGATTCAAACCAGAAGACTAACTGTTAACTATCAGTTTTCTGTCAGTAAAGGTATCCAAACAGTTGCTCGCCGGTCTAATAAAACATAATTATTAAAGCATCTTTGGTGTTTCTTGAGGGTAACATGGACACAACGTCATTTGACAGGCGACGCAATGACACAGGGCATTGCACGGTTAAAGTAGAAGATTTCTCTGGATTTAAACATTGTTGGAAACATTTGGGATAATATAAGTCAAGAAAAAAATATAACGCTGGTGTAGTGGTTTTTGGATATTTTTATCACATATTGTGCCTTTAAGCAAGTAGCCTCGTTCTGCCCTCAATATGAGCAATAGATAGTGAATTCCTGACTTTAAAAACACCACTAATAAAATAATTGTGCCTGAAAAGATATTACATGAAACCATTTATATTGTGATTTGAAAGTAATTTCCCGATTACCCTCTTTGTGCAATTTCCCTCTAAATAAAAGTAGTTAGTAGCAAATGAGCAATAATACAAAAGAATAAAAGCATTTAATCGCAAAACCATAAAGACGTTTATTAAGAGAGCAGCTCATATTCATCATGCAGAAGTAAATCGTCTTTGAATGTGCGAGACTTCCAATTCATTAGCAATTATAGGTAAATACATAACTAGATGTTTAACAAAGTGGTGTGCTATACGAGCCAGAGCTTTTATGATTATGATAACACATTAAAATAATGTGATAATAAATACCAATTTGCAATATCAAGCAACATACAGACTATTTTTGTAGGTAAAATAAAAATGGCCTCGCAAATTCAAGCTAAGAATGGCTCTTATGTTGAAAATATGTTTTTTGAGGTGTGTGATGATGTTTAAAGAGAGGTGGTCAATGAAATGAAATCCAGGTAATAGAAATATATATATATATATATATAAAACTAGAGCAGCTGTGTGAATGAAGAAGAGAAACAGAAAGGAAATGAACAATCAGCAGGGCAGGTTCTGTCAATAGATCCGTCGATTACATCGATCGAGTGCATTTAACCCCTGCTTCTCCTCCCTGGAGTATTACGCACTTCCATTTGCTGATGGATTGAAGGATTTCCCGCCACTGCCGATGACCTGTCTGACCTGGATTAAGACTTAACAGACGATGCGATATTACAGAATTGTTGAGCATCACAGGTGGGAATCATTAGACGGGTTGCAGACAGCAGGGTTAAACAATGGCAAATGCAAACAATAAGTTTTCGAATATATATATCAAATATTGCATGACTCCATAAAACAAATCACAGTTTACACAGAACTACATCCAAATGCACAGACCACCCTTGACACACTTATGCAACTGAGTTGTGAAAACAACCCATTGGTTACGAGGTAATCAGTGCATTCCTGTCAGTTCAGAGGTCAATCCAAAAAGACTTGCAAAATTCATGAGGTTCAGATATGAATCTGTATACAAACGTTGTGTTTGTTTGTGCATGCATGCAGATGAGATGTAATTCCTGAGATGAGAACTTGAGTGTGTTTAATGCCTGTCCAGTGCAGGCTCACTACAGTGTCTTAAGGCTCCATCGCTCTGAAATATTAATGCATCTTCTGCAGATCCCAATGATCACCATCATGAGAGGAGAAGACACTGCAGGAGCTCGGACACACTCGGATCTGCATACCACAGCTGAACGCATGCTTGGAGAGCATCAAACCCATTCAGCTTCAGCAAATCGAATCAGCTTTATTCAGTTCAAAACTGAACTTTTTGTATTATTAGTGTATTAGGGTAAAATTAAGGTTAAATCGCTGGTATACACATCAACTGAGCATTGTTTAAACACCACAGCGTTCATCCCTTTATGACCACAGTGCGGAAGGATAAAAGGAGGAGTGACGACAGAACAATAGAGATAGATAGATAGATAGATAGATAGATAGATAGATAGATAGATAGATAGATAGATAGATAGATAGATAGATAGATAGATAGATAAAATGACTGATAGATAGATACTGTAGATAGATAGATAGATAGATAGATAGATAGATAGATAGATAGATAGATAGATAGATAGATAGATAGATAGATAGATAGAACAAAATAATGATAGACAGATAGATAGATAGATAGATAGATAGATAGATAGATAGATAGATAGATAGATAGATAGATAGATAGATAGATAGATAGATAGATAGATAGATAGAAAAAATGACTGATAGATAGATACTGTAGATAGATAGATAGATAGATAGATAGATAGATAGATAGATAGATAGATAGATAGATAGATAGATAGATAGATAGATAGATAGATAGATAGATAGATAGATAAAATGACTGATAGATAGATAGATAGATAGATAGATAGATAGATAGATAGATAGATAGATAGATAGATAGATAGATAGATAGATAGAACAAAATAATGATAGATAGATAGATAGATAGATAGATAGATAGAGATAGATAGATAGATAGATAGATAGATAGATAGATAGATAGATAGATAGATAGATAGATAGATAGATAGATAGATAGATAGATAGATAGATAGATAGATAGAGCACAGACTTTAAAATACATGCACATAATGAAATGTAAATAATACAAAACAGCAGATTTGTGAACTTTTGGAGACTGTCTGTTCTGTCATTTCTGTTGCTATGGTAATTGTATCATATCATTAATATTTAATTAATTTGTTCAAACACATCCACAAATAAACAGAATGAGGTATGTGTATAGGACATTAGTCGTGTTTAACCTCAGAGTTCACCAGCACTGACTTCATGAATCACACTCCAAACGTGGGTGTGAGTAAGTGTGTGTGTGTGTGTGTGTGACCCCGCAGTGAACGCATAAAGCTCTCATGTGTAAAGTCTGCTGTGTGGCTGATCCCTATGAGACACAGCGAGAGCAATGTAGACACGGAGACGTGCAGAATCCTCAGTTCTAGGTGAGTAGAGATGGTTAGAACAACAGCAGAAGAGATTTTTCTGTGGCTGGCAACAGCGAAGGCGTGAGAATGAAAAAAAAAGGAGAGAGGAGACTTACTGGAATGGGGAGGAAAGCCAATGGCAACCAACCCACGCAACACCTACATCCCCCATCAGGCACACACACACACACACACACAGACCATGAATACTAACAGAGATCCAGAGAGACGTGCATTAGTGTGCACTTTATCCTCACACTAAGACTACACATGTACACACACCTCACGAGTGCGCTTTACATTACTGTGACAGAAACAAACATCCACTTAATCTGTGCCATTAAACCAGGTGATGTTCAAGTCTTTTCTTCCCCATTGTGACGTATATCCGAGTGAAACGGCTTCTCGAACAACAACAAATGTGGGCGAGGCTTGATTTTGTCTGTGGGGAATTGTTTGAATGGTTGTGGTTTGCTATTGGTTGATCTCATGTGAGTGACAGGTTGCCCCGCCCACATAATCAGAGAAGAGAAGAGATGTCACTTCAAGATGGAGGTGAAGATATATCATCAGATTATGAGGCACGTACATGATTAAAAAACAATAATGATGTGCACAGACAAATCGTTTGTACTGCAGTATTCCATAAAATAAAATAAAAGAGTTGCCAATTTTGATGCGATCTATTCTATCGCTCTGTTTTAGCGTTGAAATCAAAATCGAAGTTTTGTTTTTGTCTTTTAGTGTATATATCCATAAATAACATAAACAGTTCTCTTTGTGAATATTTAGGTTACGCTAATTTTAGCACCCCTAGTGTCAATGTTGAGAGTGAAAACTGTACTGACACATTTTGAAACTAAACAATATGCAAATAAGTGTGCTTGCATTTTTGATTTTGAACGCATTTGCATTGCATTGCTTCAAATATCTGTCATTAAAACAGATAGGCCTATTATCATTCAGGTATCTAGATATAGCCTAAAGATGTCATTTGCTTTTAATTAACTGTCCATAAATAAACAGTTTGCACTAATGGCCACTATAGCAAAAATGCTTGCATTGCATTACGAGTTGCATTCTGGCACATTTCCAAACACAACAACGTGTGAAATCAGTGTCATAGCATTTGCGTTCACATACTTGCATGATTATGTTTCAGGCCTGATAAACACCAGCTGATTTATACATTCAGACAGTAACAAACATATTTTTTTGTCGATGCTACTAACAATCTGAATGAATAACAAGGTCTCATCCCCCAATGCAGTTTATGGTTTTATAGTTGTTTGTGCGATGCAGGGCACTAAAAGGCCAGTTTGACAGCAGGTCGCCTCACATTATTTGTGGGCGGAATGGCACAGCAAGACGATAATATGTTGCCGTGCCAAGATAAGTGCTGTTTACTGCAAGCTTCATCACTTATGGTGTCTCCACCTTCTGTCCAAGTGTTAAAATCTAGAAATCAATGCAGCGGCCCCTCCTGAGCGGCTAAACTGACCCAGCGTCGAGTTTGGCGATGCCGATCAGAGAGTTGATTCTGATCTGAGATCACGACAGAGAGTCTGGATCCACATATCCACCGCCTTCTTCTGATGTAGAAACATGGCCTGTCCTTCAGTCTGGCCTGCTTTTCAACGTGCTCTCATTTTCTAGTCACCTAAAATAGGCCATCGGATCCTATTTTAGTTGAACCACAGTCTATCATGCTCGGAGGATTTCACTTGGCTAAATCACCACAGCGATTGCTTGAGGTTTCAGCGTGACACTGGAAGGTTTAATGCTGTCTGTGTTTAGTAAAATAAATAAATTTAAAGTTTATTGCTCTGTTTTCTTTCTGTCTGTTGTATTTGAGGTTGCATAGTAAGTTCAACTTTACATGTCAGGCGTCTAGTTTTGTCGTTAGTGGGCAACAATGAATCAGATTAAAACACATTACAGCTAAATATTAAAATGAATACTTTTCACATATATTTTTATTTTAGTGCGGTGGAATATGCTATATCATGCCTGTATTGGGATTGGTTTTAATTTAAGTGGGAGTATTACTCCCTCTAGTGGTTAAATTTGAGCACTTTCCCTAAGATAGATAGATAGATCAGCCACTAGAGGTCGACAAACGCCTTCTACAGTAACAGTGAACCTGAATTCACAGAGTACGTGTTTCTGGATCAACGTCTTTGTGAACCAACATTCCAATCATCCAATCAGGGACAAGTTTACAGTTTATGTCAAGTTTAGGCTTAAAACCAGGGTTAGGTGCTTTTACATCAGTGTTATTCATCACCTATCATTCCCCTCTGGTTTTAGGGATAGCCTAATTATGGGATAGGGTTAGGACTACATTTTCGGACAGGAATGTTGTTCCATGATCAACAAAATAAACAATTTCCCTGATTTCCCTGGTCTACATGTGTGCATTTTAAGATGTTTGAAGGCCAAAAAATTACATAACTTTAAAACGATGTCTGTATTTGTCAAGCACGGCCACAAAACAGATGCTTAAACACGAGAATCAGGTTAAATGTTGCAACGAATGATCCACAATATAAACTGGACGTACAGAAGAGACATGTACAGTATGTTTAATGTGTGATAATGGTGAAATATCAGCATTCTTAGAACTAACATTAGCAACGAGCAATAGCCTACTTTTTTATAGTAGTTATTATTCTTCGTTAACATTAGTTAATAAAAAATGCAACTATTCATTGTTAGTTCATGTTAGCTCAAGTCCATTAAATAATTTTAACAGATGCAAATAAAGCATTAGTAAATGCTGAAATTAACATCAATTAAGATTAACAAATGGCCAATTGTTCATGTTATCTAAAAAACAAATTAATGTTAACAAATGGAACCTTTTCTAAATGATATCAAGCAATAATAAAGAATCAGGACATTTTTAATCAATATCGAGGGCATATCATTTGGTCCATAACATAAAAATGTTTAAACAAATGTCTATTGAGTATTTTAAGTATGAACAGCAAGTTGAATACAATAATCTGAATGGCTGTTTGAAATATTTAAATGCTTTTCAGAAACAGAAAGTAGCGCAGCTTTATGGGGTTACTGTGGTAAAAGCTGCATTTCGGTTGTTCCATGAGCGCCATCTACTGTCAGAGAGTGAACGTGCATTTTCATTCAGCGCGTCTCCTTCACTCGTTCCGTCGCCTTGCTTCTCATCCGTGTTGGGCTTGTTTTAGAGTGCACACTAATCTTACGCCTGATGAAAACGGTTAATGTTAATGTTTCTTGTCTCGTTACGTTGACAGTTACGACTTGCAACGAATCAGGTAGGCTAAATTATAGCCTAAAATAGTGAAATAACTAAAAATGTATGTTGGTCGTTTAACATTTCTTTTGTAAAACATCTGACAATTATTAAATGTTGAGTTTATCTAGCACTTTATCGTTTACTGAAGCGTCAGTATTCAGCAGCTTCTGTGAACAACATAAAGTCCGCCTCTTTAATTTGATTGGTCATCACAAACATTGGCTGCAAATTGCTTAAAGACCCACTGAAGTGCCTTGAAACGCAGCTTTTTTTGATGCGTTGTCGTAATTTCCACTGAAATGGGAAGCTAAAGCCCAATTTATACTTCTGCGTCGAACTCACGCCTGGAGCTACGTCGTAGGCTGTGTGTAGCGCGCGTACCCTTCGGCGTACCGTACCCTGACGTGCACCTCTCCAAAAATTTAACAACGCGTCAACTCTACGCGGACGCAAGCGCTGTGATTGGTCTGCTAGGACCGCTCCCTCGGGTTTCACATGCTCCCTCTGCGTGCGTCAACGCGGACAACGACGCAGAAGTATAAATGAAAACCAACATGTTGCCTACAGCGTAGAGGCTCCGGCGTAGGTCCGACGTAGAAGTATAAATCAGCCTTAAGGCGGGACATATTGAATGGCTCCTCCCCCTTTTCAAATAGCCAGTATCGTTTAGTTTACCTCACAGATGCAAGTCGTACTTGACAGCACCATGGAAGCGAATCCGAGCGCTGATGATACGGTGGATTCAATAGAGGTGTGAATAAATTTAATGCATTTCATTCTTAAACAATGTAAAGTTGGAAAACGGAATAAAACTTGAGCGTTTGAGCAACCGAACACACTTATCCAACCCATATTGCTCCGTGTTAACGCTCACTTTCGACTGGTTATTTATAGTATAAGGGGCGGAGCTTTAGATTATAGAGAGCATTTGATTGGACAGAAGATGTGATGAGAAGCTGAAGTCTGTGGTCATGTCATAAAAATCCCTGATCCATTTTAGCGGAAGTGGGAGACTAAGTTTTGAAAATCTCCTAAATGTGAATTTTGTCATTGTTTTGGAGCACACTAGCTTATTCATAACCTTAACGGCACACTATGCAAGATTTGTACCTTAATATAACAGTTTCGAAATCATTTCGATGGTAAACAAACTCGTAGTAGGGCGAATCATCCCGATAGCGGGGGGGAGCTGCTGGCAAAACCAGCAGTGCAGGTTTGAGAGGTGGCGCCCCGACTAATCTCGCGAGTATCACGACTTTCTTTACGGCATGACGTCACATACATCAACAACATATGGCCCTGTCCCAAATGGCGCACTTCATGAGGACTTTCGGTCTGGTGGACTTAAATTATGTGTGCTCGCTGAGTCTACGAGTCCGTAGGCCGTCCCATTCAGCATTTTAACGCTCTGAAGCAGGGCCGCAGGAAGAGGTTTTAGGTTGGGGGGGGCGGGGGGGCGTCACCACTTTTGAATAAGAAACAATGTCAAGACTATAAAACTCGTCAAAAAACGCGCACACACTCAAACCACCTGACTGCACATCACATTTTTGACTTTACTGATTCTGCTTTTATTCGTAATGCAATGGACCGGTCAACGGGACATAAATTAATCCTTAAAGGATGGGACTTGATGGGACATTTGCACAAAAAGAATAAATAACTTACCGTAGCCTATTTTATAAGTCGCTCCGGAGTCGCATATCAGTCAAAAAATGCACCACGAGGAAGAAAAAAACATCGCAAAAAGTCGCATTTTTTTAGAAATTTATTTCACAAAAACAAACAAAAAATGTTACAGACAGTTCTCCGTTACGGACGAGAGCGCTCTAAAGCGGCACTAAAAGAATGTTTTAAAACTTTCACAGAGACCTCAAACTGAAAGCACAAAGCCTGTCTTTAAATTTAATTTCGTTTTGTATTAATTGTATCTGAATTTTAATCGATGTTTCATCAACCAATTGTCTTATTTAATAAATATAGGCTATTAGAAAATAGATAATCAGGACACGGAGGCGCTGGCGAACCTGGAGCTCGTCTCATATATGAACCGAAACTCAGCGTAGGCCTATAAAGTAGCCTATTGCCTCACAGACCTGAGACATATAGATAGCTTGAAATGTCTACTTTTAAGCAGAACAATTCAAAACGAAAGAAACAGACTGCGCTGCTTATGTAATTCGTATGAAATGTGCATTTCTCTCTAGCGCTGCGAAGATCGCGAGTCGTCAACTTCATCTGTCTAGTCGACACTGACATAAAAAATAACTGTTTTATTAGTAAACAATTAAAATGTCTCCTGCTATATTTTACATTTTTGCCTGTTCCTTACAAAACACTGACAGTGTTTTTTTTTTTTTTTTTTTTGAGCAGCTGCGGACAAATTCTTTCGACACACACACACACACACACACACACACACACACACACACACACACACACACACACACACACACACACAATATGACATAACACTCTGCGCTTATGTTTTAAAAAGATAATTTAACATATAAATAAATTTTAACGTGTTTATTACAAATAAATGACTAAATGCTAAAAATTAATACATTTTAATGAACAAACATATGCGTTGCATTTACAATTCTGTGAAAACAGGGGGTGCTGCAGCACCCCCAGCACCCCCACTTCCCGCGGCCCTTCTCTGAAGTGTGCTCAGCAGCGCCCCCTTTGTACCCTTGAAACGGTCTTCGACGAAGCCCACATAGATGCAGGCTCCACACACTTTAACTACCCAGGAATCCTTGCGAAAGGCCAATCAGACAACGGATGGGAGGAGACATGGCTGAGAAGAAAATATTACAGTTTTTATGACCTAGATGTACATTTTGCCAGTTGTTACCTACAGTTTATACAAACATTATGGTCATCGACCAGTGGTTGATGTCTCAAACATAATAATAGCGTGCTGAATAATACGATCGCATTATGATTCATTAAATAAATAGAATTAAATAAATGTCAGGGCTTTACTGAGTCATATATAAACATAGTATGAATATTGATACCTGTAAATTAATCTGAAACTCATGCACATTTTCATTATGTGTTAAAATTGTAATCTTAGTTCAAATGGAACATTATGTATTATTATGTACAACTGTATACATAATTTAAATAAGCATGATGTATCTATTGTCTAATGCCCAGGTGGCATGCACAATATCAAAATATAGAACTGTAAAATTAGGCTGTGTAGTGGACATGGAGATAAGACGTCGGAGCACAAAAATGTGATTTCTCCTGTCCAACAACAACCAGATTGTTATTTCCGGAGTGGCGATCGAGTCCCAAAAATACCTCTCAATACGCCCTCGTGGACTCGCGCCAAGGGCCCTATAGGTCTGCACTACATGACGTCACCAAAGTGTGGACTCTGAGGAAGTCCACAAGTCCGGAGTGTGCCATTTGGGACAGGGCCTATGAAGCAGCCTCTATGGAAGACACTAGCACGCATTTCAGACGTGAATCATGGCAGAGTCGACGAAGAAAGCACGGTCAGAAGAGTGCAGAGACGGCTCTGCGTGAGTGGTATTTACGACAGTAACGTTAAATACAAGTACTCCACAGCGACTCTAGGGGGCGCTGTTTGAGAAGAACAGAAACTGCATAGTGTGCCTTTAAAGGAATACTCCACTTTTTTTGGAAATAGGCTCATTTTACAACTCCATTCAGCCGATCTCCGGGTCTGGCGGTACCACTTTTAGCATAGCTTAGCATAGATCATTGAATCGGACAGGACCATTAGCATCTCTCTCAAAAAATGACCAAAGAGTTTCGATATTTTTCCTATTTAAAACTTGACTCTTCTGTAGTTACATCGTGTACTAAGACCGACGGAAAATGTAAAGTTGCGATTTTCTAGGCTGATATGGATAGGAACTATACTCTCATTCCTGCGTAATAATCAAGAAACTTTGCTGCCGTACCATGAGTCCAGCAGGCGTAATGATATACACGATGTTACAACAGAAGAGTCAAGTTTTAAATAGGAAAATATCGAAACTCTTTGGTCATTTTTTGAGAGAGATGCTAATGGTACAAATACCAAAGCTCGCTATATTTTCTGTAGACCATTAAACCATTACGCTGCCTCAAAAGTCTGTCCGAAATCATTGTCATGAAGCACTGTAACTACATGAGCAAACACAGCCTGCAGAGTCATTGATGAGCGCTGACCGATCAGATCAGAGAAGTTTGGTTATCTTGACATTGTGCAATATCTGTGCAGCACCAAAGTTACAGTAATATAAGGGAATTATTTCACAACCTTTATACAACTCAGAGATCCAGACCTCAATGTTGGGTATGGCCCTGCAAAAAAGAATGTTTTTAATACAAAACCATATTCACTCATTTTTCACTCATGATTGCTATGGTAAAATGCTTGTAAATTTCAAAAATAAGTAAGTAACACATCGAATTAAAATACTGTGGACTTAAATAGTATTTCCATGTAAAACACACTCCAATTTATTTACACCTTTTTTTTTTGTTTCAGAGTGTTAATGCCATTTGATAGCAGAAATAGTTGGTTACACTTTATTTTAAGGTGTCATTGTTACAGTGTAATTATATATTTAAGTACCGAGTAATATTAACTATATTGCTACATGTACTTACTATAGGGTCAGGGTAGGATTAGGTTTTGGTTGAGGGTCAATTGCATGTAATTATACATAATTTACTCTTATTTCTATGGTAAGAACATGTAACATATGTAACAAGGACACTGTAAAATAAAGTAAAAATGTAAAAACATTCAACAGCTGTTAATATTTCCTAATTTCTTTGGCTCCACTTTTGATGAATCTTGTGTAAGACTGTCCTTGTGTAACTTCTATCCGTTGTGTTTTATTATAGACACACCATGACTACGCAAGAACTAGGCCTTGGACACACTTGAACTCAAGACTCGCATACATTTGATCAACTTCTGGCCTCTCTTATTTATTATTATATTTCTTAATAGGCTATGCCATATATGGTAAGGGTTGATCTTTGAGTTCTATGATTGGATATTGCACATTGTGGATGGTTCTGCTTGACCTTGTGTAGAATATCTATTTGAATCTCATATAACTTAAAAAGGGCATTTCTTATGATGAGTTAAAGTAATGTTGCCATGACTTAGTGATCATATCATTATATTACAGTGATGACCCTTTGCGTCATGCTTTGTTTTAACCTAAAAGGAAAAGCGATGCACACTTTAAAATCCACCTGAAATAATAAGCACCGCTGGCATGTTTTGGGATGCACTAATTCTCATCTTGAATAGTGTTTAGGATGGATAGTGTAACAATCTGGACAGCATTTATTTCTCTTGACACAGTGCTAGTAAAACTGCATAATGAACTCGTATGATAATTGCGTAAAACAGTAATTTAAACCTGTACATGATCAGTTTATCATGCAAAACGCGCATGGCATCTTGGATGAGTGATAAAAATCTTCAAATAGGTCATTGTGTTCATAAAGCATTGACAGCAATGGAATTAACGTGGGCTTGTTAGTAACACACCCATTGCCAAACATCAAATGAATAAGATCATGTGTTGATCATATTGCCTGTGTGTTTTGATGAGACATAAATGAATGCAAATGAATATATAGATGATTTACCAGGAACTGTTAATCATAAGAGGGAGGATCATCAGCTCAGGCGTTTAAACTCATGATCGCCACAGTTCGTTTCTCTGAGGAACTGGATGAGGAGCATCAGACCACATTGTAAGTATTCGCCTCTTACTCTTCTAATATATTTGCATCTCAGTATTTTCTCATTGTTCAGTAAACATATCCTTTAAACAATACGTTTACTTAGAAGCAAAATTGCATAAGATTTTAAGAAGGGTAACAAAACCCTCCAATTATAATGCACAGTTATCATGCTTTTCACTTTAGATACTGTTCCAAATAACTAGCAAGGATTTGGTAAAACTATGGGTTACCATGATCTTCACTTTAGAATTATTTGCATTAGTCAAATTGGTAACACTTTATTTTTTAACACTTTACTCAGTTGACTATAAGACTATAAGTAACTTTGCAGTTACTTAACTAACAGTCATTATTAGTAGACTTTCTGCTTGATATCTGCTAACTCTTTATTGTGATGCTCCTAAAAAGACATTATACTGACTATACTGTAAGTAACTTTGCAACTACATGTCAACTTATTCTAACCCCAACCAGTCTACTAATACTCTAATGAGAGTTAGTAGATATGTAGTTGCAACTTATAGTCAACAGAATGTGTTAAAGGGACCATCAAAATAAAGTGAAACTGTCAAATTAATTATAAACCTGTATATAGTAGTTATTAATAGTTCTCTGGAATTTATGAAAAAAAAAAGTAGTTATTGATGAGCTAATAGTAAACTTCCACATTCGACTATTCACTATTACTTACCAATTAGTTAATCAGAGTTGCCTGTTTGTTAATAAATAGAATGTTAATAGTGCGTTAGTCATTTGTTTCCGGTGTAGTTAGCTATCAACTTTGAGATAGTAGCTTAAACTCTGCTTCGTGTTTTGCATTTCATACACAGCTAGCTGTGGATTATCCTGCTTATACCATGATCATTTGATGGAGTTGACAACTCAAAACCGGTACTGATGTTTGCAATGCTAAATTTGACTAACATTCTGTCAGTTCTAAATTTTTCAAGAAGATGAAGTAGTGCACTAAGGTTTCCTTTATTTGATTGAATTATTTTTATTTTAATAAATTAACCTATCGAGAGGGGGGGGGGGGGTGCGTGTGAATTACCTGAGTTTGTGAGTTTAATTACTTCAAAAACAGCAATGTTACTCCTCCTTGCTGAGTAATATAATGTAACAATAAAGTAGCAGCGGAGTTAATTTATTAATAAAAGTCACGGGCAGCGTTTACGTTTACAACAAGTGTTTGTGCTCCTTAATGTTTCTGTGCAAGTGACGTACAGTATGTGTGTGTGCTTCAATCAAAACAGCGCATTAATATTGAAACGGTGATTAAACTAAAAATAAAGTCATGCCTGAAATCCTAGAAATTCAAGACAGACATTCAATGCCATAAAAGAAGTAAAGTATCCGCACACACACACATACACACTCACTCACACACTCACTCACACACACACACACACACACACACACACACACACACACACACACACACACACACACACACACACACACACACACACACACACACACACACACACACACACACACACATTCTTGTACATCTATCTTTATGAGGACATTCATTGACACAATGAATGTAAAATAATAATTTACCTGGGTTGTGACCTAACCCGAGTTGTGACCTAACCCGAACCCTGACCCTAAACCGACCCTTTATAACTTTAATTATAACCTTATCCCAAAAACCAAGTCTTGACCCTCAAACAGACCTTTAAAGAGCAACTTGCAGGTAAAAAAAAAATCTAAATGAATATATAACCGTGTATGAAAATACCATATGAAAAGATAATGCAGGATTTAAAATGTTTTAAAACGACATAATGACACCAATTTAGTAGATAAAGTGAGCGTTTCTTTGACTGCTCGTACAAGCCGCTTTTTTTTCAACATCGCGTCATTTTACGTCACACGAGGGAGACGTGTGCTGTGCTCTGCCGCAGCTCAGTGCAGAGTAGGTTGGTATTCAGTAAGAGCGGTCGTGAGACAGTGTGTTTTCAGTAGTTTTTGTATTTCAATTTATCATCGTCATGGTAAATGTATGTGTTTGTGGAGCTTGCAAAAACTCCAGCCTGTCAGGACATCGAGTCCACCGGTTTCCTAACAGGAAAAAGGACGGTGCTATCTTTTGTGCCTGGGTGCGGGTTGTGCAGGTGAAGAGACGGGATTTCTCTTCTGCGTCGGCTTCGGAAAACGCGGTCGTGTGTAGCGTTCACTTCAGATCGGATGATTATCGTCCCGGCGATATGAAGGAGTTCAACATGGGATACCGAAGTAAGAACCGGGTGAGACTCAGAGCTAGTGCGGTTCCTTCAGTGTACGCATCTTCGGGTTCTCCCGCTGGATGTAGGTGCGAGCACAACATCAACTGGCAAACGCAATGTAAGCGGAACGAAACTGAGCTAACAGTTACTCGTTATTGTGTTTGTGTGGACCGTTTATCAGTTTGGACCAGTGCAGCGCGAGCCTGATCAAGCAACACTAGCCTAACTGCGAGGTAAATAAAGAGTTCGCCACTGAAGTAATAACATCGCTGCGAGATCTAGTGAGAAATATTCACATTTCTCCGTTATTAACGAATCAAACAGCGCTGACGTGAAAACCAGGAATAAACATTGTGCAATGAATGAACGAACTATCCAGTGTCCACAGATCAGCAACATTCACCATGGCTTTACTGTAGTAACACTAACTGCAACCATGGAAGTTTGGCATTTTCTACTAAGGCCCAGTATGCATCCACCTCCCTGTAACACTGACTTTCCTCAGCTGTAAACATTGCCTCGCATTTCCCACACAAGCACCTATGGAACAAAAAATGTATCATGAATAAATATCTCTCTGTCTCTCCATGAGAAACTGCTAAGTTATATCACGTAACGTTAGTCTGGGCGGATATTAATGAGCATGACAAACGCCTGATCAAAGCTTAGTTTCTGTTATTGTAAGTTCCAATATGTTCTGTCTAACATTAATCCTGGCCTGTCCCTGCTCTCTTGGCAGCCTAGCAGGCTCATAATTGTATGGCTGTGGTCCGTAAACAATTTCCTCAGCGTCCGAAATGTCATTGCAATCCATATTTCCCTGTTGTGTGAATCGACCGCTCTCCCTCGTGCTACGTCACGACTCTCGCCCGTCACGCCCATTTTCAGATGCGGAAGTAAAATTTTCTCACAAAAACGACTCCAGAAGCCACTGTAGCATATTTATAATTTTTTTTTAAAGAAAATCTAGTTCCTACATTATTTTTCTATACATTGACTTGTTGGGTCTTCTAACCTGCAAGTTGCTCTTTAAAGGGGTCTCAGAAAGTGAGGACCAGCCAAAATGTCCTCACTTTACTCTCTTTGTCCTCACTCCAATGGTCTAAAACTCAAACTGGTCCTCACAAAGATAGTTGTACAAGTACACACACACACACACACACACACACACACACACACACACACACACACACACACACACACACAGACACAATCTCACAAAAATGTTATTCAATCAAGGCCACCAAAAAAGTAAAAAGGTGCAAAGAAGTGCAGAGAGCAAAACGTTTTCAGGGTTTCAAAATACATTAAAATACATTTCCAAACATACACCTGCTTTCATTTAAATTACAGGACACTAATATAAACACAATACAAATATACAACAAATTTGAGGCTGTATTAATACAGAGCGTTGCTTATATATTTTTACATTATTTACTGTAAATGCATTACACAACCCATATTATCTAACATTTTAAAGTAATTAACATGACCTTTGGCAATATCATCATTGTTAATAACTTTCCCAAATCAGTTTTTATATCAAGCCACAAAAATATATTTACCGAAAACAATTCAGGGGAAATTCCTCATTCAAACCTCACAGTCAAAAGTCCATTTACAATCCCTTTGTAAAAGTAAGTTCAACATTACCTCCTCTTTGAAGATGTACAATTTGTTCAATAACTATATATAAACTAAAAAGTACCTGATTCTAAATAGACTTTGGTATCGAGAAATGAAACCGAGTGGGTGTCAATTTCCGCGTTAAATTTAAGAGAGTCAACCATAACGTTTAAAGATAGACTGAAGTCATCAGAACAGTTCTGTATCAGGGTTGTTTTGATGACTTCATTCTATTTTTATAAAAAATATGGCTGACACTAATAAATTTACCGCAGACACTCACACCTACTTGGTGTGGATCCTTTTCTTCTTTCATTGCATCTCGTTGGATAGATGCACATCTGTTTATAATAATAATATTATCAATTTCTACTTTGCATGATGTGCGCTCTTTAACCTTGTTTGTATGTTTTCCTTCTGCAAGAACAACTATGCCGAGTAAAATTTACTACGGCTCGAGTAACAGCTCAAGTGACAACTGCACCGACGTGGACAATCTCATGAAGCGCTACTACCTGCCCGCCATGTATGGTGCGATCTTCATCGTGGGCGTTGTGGGTAACATCACCGCTCTGCTGGTCTACGTGCTCAAAGTTCGTCCCTGGAAGAGCAGCACCATCATCATGGTGAACCTCGTCATCACTGACCTTCTCTTTATGGTCAGCTTGCCCTTCTTGATCTCCTACTACGTACTCAATGACACCTGGATGCTGGGGGTCGTCATGTGCCGCTTTGCGCGATTCATGTTCCACTTCAACCTCTACGGCAGCATCCTCTTCCTCACGTGTCTGGCCATCTTCCGGTACGTGGCGATCGTGCATCCGTTGCCCATGCTCAGCATCAAGCAGAAGCGATGGGGCGTGTTGGCTTGCGTCTTGGTTTGGGTCATTACGATGGGCGAGTTAAGTCCGATTTTTAACGTTTTTGACGCGGTTTCAAAGGACAATAAGACACACTGCTTGGACTTTGCGAGCAACGACGAAAAAATCATCTGGCCATATAGTTGGGCATTGACCGTCCTGGGATATTTGGTTCCTCTGGTCGTGGTCTGTCTTTGCTATTGGCGCATCATTGTAGAGCTAAAGAAGGGTCCTCATATGGGAAGCAAGAAACGGGTTAAAGCAAGGCGACTCATCGTGTTGATATTGACGTGCTTTATTGTTTGCTTTCTTCCCTATCACGTTCTACGAGCGCTGAGAATCTACACAAGACTCACTCCGGAAACCGACTGCATGCTGGACCGCGGCGTTCACGCCGCCTACATTATTTCGAGGCCGATCGCTGTAATCAACATCATTTTCAACCTGCCGCTCTACACTTTGTCGGGGGACTTTAAACAGGCCTTCATGGATCTGTTCAAATGTGACCAGCTCATGTCGAAGACTTAGGGGATCATTAAAGTGGCTGTGATCAACATGACCAATACCACATATGAGCAAAGCAGCTGAAACTCAAGCCACTGTTTCAGGCTTACTAGCCAGAGTCAATGCCACTGTGAAATAGCCAATACTGAAGGGATACTCCACCTAAAAATTAACGTTCCATCATTTACTAATTCTCATGCCTTTCAAAACCTGTTTGACTTTATTACTTTTGTGGAATATAAAAGTTGATATTTGATATATATTTGACCTCTTCTATATAATATATTTTTTGTAGAACTTCTTATAATATTAAGGGATATTCTTAAGCACCAGGACAAGAAAATAGTCTAAACCCCCTTAATCATAATATAATCACCTGTACAGCCTCAAGTGGTTTTATACTAAAAAAATGTAGGTCAACCACTAGAGCCTGGTGCTGACATGAAGTGAATGCATGAAATGACTAAATGCACGTAACTTTGACTAAAGGTGTCTGACAAATGCATGAACATAAATATGCATGTAACCAACACAAGGCCATTTCATGACAAACATCCTTTGTTGCCCTCAATGTGTCAATAGCCTATGGGCGCCACTATGGTCAAAATGGCCTTGATATAAACAAACAATGATGCAAATCTTTAAAGATGACATTGCATATCTCCTGTGCATTGATGATATCTATGCTTGTGGCAGCTGTATGTCTGTGTTTATTCATTGTGTGCTTGCTTTACTTCATAAACATTGACTTTATGATGATGGCGTAGTGTAATTTGTTTATCATACAAGATTAACATACAGTAAAAGTGAATCACATTTGCATTGCTTACTTTTTGGTATGTACAGTGGCGTCGTTAGTGAGGGGGGAAAGCCATTGTAAGCCCACAAGACTGTGCCATGAGCACATCATGCATGCAATTTGCATAGTTTGATTGGTTGCAAAACGCTAATTGGGACAGTGGACTCACCGGAGAGGAGCAGTCATCTGAGTGTGGTGTTCTTCGAGTCAATGCGCCCCATTGTGCAATGTTCAAACAAAGATCAGGAAAAAAGAGGAGGAGTGGAAAGTAAACATAGGAAGGGAAAACAATTTGGAAAATTTCTTTCCAAAGAGACCAAGTGATGCCGCTGTTTATTCTGTGTAAATAGATGCTTGCTGCTCGGGAGTCTGCATTTTCCTTCTTAACGAGAAACAACTTATTTCTACATAACACTCTTATCATACTCCAAACACAGAAGTAACACGAAAAGGGTGTGAAAAATCTTTAGAGATAAACTGTAAATATGGAAAACCTCTCGGTTACGTATGTAACCCACGTTCCCTAAAGGAGGGAACGTAGACATTCCATCGGATGACCGACAAATAGGAATCTCGCTAGAGAGGCCAATCTACTTTGAGTGTAACTAAAACGAGCCCATTCACATTGGTATGAGATAATTGCATCAGCTGCGCTGCTTTGTGGCACCTGTTGAATCCTGACTTTGTCGGTACCCCTTATGTCTGCCGAGGTCTGTTGTGGTACGAAGTTCTTGTAGAACTTCTGGATCGTGACCTCACAGGCCTGATAAGCCTCACCGGTTAGACCAGATGAGTGCTCACAGGCCCGGGAAGTGAGACATGGATTCCCCCGTGAGGTGGAGTTAGGGCATTCCAAGGGGAAATCGATGTGTAACCCTTTTAGCGGCCCGCCATCAAGGGTGGAGGGGGGGGGGGGTGATCTCTTCATGCACCTCTGGAAAGAAAGTCACCGGGGCGGGACTGAGAACCGTCCAGAGAAGACATATCCAGCGTCGAGGGCTCAGGACACGGTGGAGGATTCCACATGAGCCCGATTCTCTCTGTGACCAGGGAAAGCATAGCCGTCATTTCTCATTAACTCGGACAATGCTACGGTTCCTGAATGGGGCAGCACAGTCAGGCTGTGAAAAAAGTCCGGCTCACCCTTCGATGTAGCGATCGATATCCCGCTGTTGGGGGGGGAGAGCCCCAAATGAGATGACTGGTACACACCTTTGAGATGGTCCAGCCCGTTCCTGAGGGAGTTCCACTGGCTGCGGAGCGCACGAGGGATGAGGGTTCCTAGGGTTTTGGTTCCCCCGAAGGAAGAGCTCTCACTATGATCCTCAAATCACCTGCGCTACTGCGTGAAGTAACCCTCTGAGAAGGATTAGACCGACGCAGAGGTACGGGGACCCCACCTCTTTCGAGGTATTGGAGTCTCGACTGCAACTCTGAGATGGTCATCCTCCGGCAGTGGGTGCATGAATCATGAAATCAAAAACTATTAAAAATATTAAACACTCAAATCACAACATGCTACTGCAGCTAAAGCTCTTATTAATGTTGCTGAGTGTGTGAAGGTAAGCCCAGAGTGTAGTCAGGCAACTACAAATCCAACACACTTGTAACATTTTTACAATAAGAAAAAAAAAATGCTTGTAGTGGTATCTACACTTTTAAATAGTTTGGAATACAAACTGTACTTTGTATGTCTAATGAGATACTGGGGTGCTCTATTTAAAAGCATATAAAAATCCATCCATCCAGCCATCTTCTTCCACTTATTCTGGGCCGGGTCGCAGGAGTAGCAGTCTAAGCAGAGACACCCAGACTTCCCTCTCCCTAGACACTTCCTCCAGCTCTTCCGGGGGAATATTGAGGCGTTCCCAGGCCAGCTGGGAGACACCTCCAGCGTGTCCTAGGTCTGCCTCGGGGTCTCCTCCCGGTGAGACGCGCCCGGAACACCTCCCCAGGAAGGCGTCCAGGAGGCATCCGGAAAAGATGCCCAAGCCACCTCAGCTGGCCCCTCTCGATGTGGAGGAGCAGCGGCTCTACTCTGAGCTCCTCCCGAGTGACCGAGCTCCTCACCTTATCTCTAAGGGACCGCCCAACCACCCTGCAGAGAAAGCTCATTTTGGCCACCTGTATCCGGGATCTTATCCTTTCGGTTATGACCCACAGCTCATGACCATAGGTGAGAGTAGGAACGTAGATCGACCGGTAAATCGAGAGCTTCGCCTTGCAGCTCAGCTCCTTCTTCACCACGACAGACCGGTACATCGACTGCATTACTGCAGAAGCTGCACCGATCCGTTTGTCAATCACTCTTGAACAAGACCCCAAGATACTTGAACTCCTCCACTTGAGGGAGGAACACTCCACCAACCTGAAGTGTGCAAGCCACCCTTTTCCGACTGAGAACCATGGCCTCGGACTTGGAGGTGCTGATTCTCATCCCAGCCGCTTCACACTCGGCTGCAAACCGTCCCAGTGCATGCTGGAGGTCCTGATGCGATGAGGCCAACATGACAACATCATCTGCAAAAAAAAGAGAGGAAATCATGTGGTCCCCAAACAGGACACTCTCCGGCCCCTGGGTGCGTCCAGAAATTCTGTCCATAAAAATTATAAACAGAACCGGTGACAGAGGGCAGTCCTGCCGCAGTCCAACATGCACCGGGAACAAGTCTGACTTACTGCCGGCAATGCGAACCAAGCTCCTGCTCCGGTCGTACAGTGACCGGACAGCCCTTAGCAGAGGGCCCCGGACCCCATACTCCATATAAAAATATGAGTGTTATACTCTATTAATGATATACAGTACAACTGTTATTCTATCAATTTTCTAATGCTATATATAGTTGTACACAATTATTTTAAAAAAGCGTAGATCATGGGATGATGGCTAGGGGGCCCCCACACACTGTCTTTGCATAGGGCCCGATATTCGGTGCTACGGCTCTGTACAGTAGTACTACAACTACGGAAACTGTGTTTGAATAATATCTGCATGGCACAATTGACTCTGCAGAGTGAAACTGAAACTTCTCAACAAACAAACTGATGCTATTTTATTCAGAACATTTTTACTCTCAGTTTCTCAATTTATAGTCTTTGTTTTACATAACCTGATGGAAACATTGGCTCATTCACAAAACACACATGGCTCATTCATACGGTCTGAATGGAGTAACTGGTAACTTAAACTCATTTGATTCTTTGCTCTTGTATAACAGTGCACAGAATTCCAGGTGATGTTTGTTTAGATGTTTTACAGTAAAGGAAGAGGAAATGTGAATGGAGATCAAACCCTAATAAGATGCAAAATAGAAAGATTCAAACGATTTTTGTCACAATTAGGGTGAGGAGCTCAGTCACTCGGGAGGAGCTCAGAGTAGAGCCGCTGCTCCTCCACATCGAGTGGGGTCAGCTGAGGGGGTCAGTTAGGTGGGGTTTTTTTTGGTGTAATTTCCGCGAACTTAAGTCACCACTTTAGTGGAAGGGATTAACTAATGAAATCAGATTAGATGAAGTTCCTCTTCGACTTTACCTTACCTTACCTTTACCGTATTTATTATCTCAAGAATCATCTCAGATTTCATCAGTTGTTCACACACGAGGACACTCTTCTCTTTGACTGGATGAAAAGGAAGAAGATGCTTCTGCATATTTATTGTAAATAAACACTTGTTTAGTCTCCAAGGTGATTCTAAGAAAAAAATTAAATGGATTTTTCCGAGCTTCCCGGTGAACTGTATGAGAAGTCCACATCAGTGAAATGAAATCACATGGTGTTTCTCTAGATCTGCAGTGCAAACTGCAGTTAAGAGTTTGATGAGTTTATATGTATGGTGACATTCCTCTGTCCACAATCTGCATCATAGTGTAGACAAGTTTTATATAGTAACCAGTGACAGCTAAATGTATTTGGAATTATGCAACATCAAAAAATAAAGAGTCATTGACATCACAAAAACAACTGTTTCTCAATCCACCTTTGAATGCGGTGAGAATACAGACGTCTTATTTTCTTGAACCAACCCCATGAGAAAATTTCTCTTTCACAACTCAGAATACATTCCCCCGGTTCCACAGACCAGACTCAAGACTCCCGGACTAAAATGCATTTTTGAGTTGTTTTAGCTGAAATCAACTTGCACTGATATGTCTTAAACATATCTTAAAATATGTCAGTGACATTGTTTTGTCTCCAGATGAACACCAGTAATGTTTTTTATTCTAAGGAATATTTATAAAAGCTACTTTAATGCCCTGATTCAATGAAGGCCTAATCCTGGTTTAATCTAAGCCCTGTCTGTGAAACCAGGCCATTGTGATATACTACATTTCATGTGAGCATAAACTTGGTCTCAGATGTTCCTCCTAAAATTCACTAAGAAGTATAATTAAAAATGGCACAATTAATTTATAGTTGGCATGTGTCTCTGGTGGCATGCGAGGGAGTGAAACCAGTTCACACACTTATAGAAATGTTGTAATGATGCTGAAAATTCAGCTTTACCATCATAGAAATATATATTTACATTTTGTAAAACATCAAAACAGAAAAGTTATTTTAAATTGTAATAATATTTCACAAGTTTTTACTGTATTTTTGACCAAATAAATGCAAACCACAAACTTTTAACAGTGATGTAATACATTGGTGAGCAGAAGAGACTTCTTTCATTATCATTAGCATTACAAAAAGAATAAATCCAAACTTTTGACTGGTACTGTATATAGCCTATTATATCATGCCTGTAGGGTTTCAGTTGTTATTTAAGTGTGAGTATTACTCCCTCTAGTGGTTAAATTGGAGGACTTTCCATAAGATAGATTTTCTCCATGACTTTTTGATCATATAATATTTTACAGTGATGACCTTGGCGTGATGCTTTATTTTAACCTAAAAGGAAAAAGCGATGCACACTTTAAAATCCACCAGAAATAACAAGTACCACTTGCAATATTGTCTAGTACTAACTTCCGTTTTGGGATGCACTAATTCTTATCTTGAATAGTTTAGGATGGATAGTGTACCAATCTGGACAGCATTTATTTCTCTTGACACAGTGCTCATAAAACTGCATAATGAGCTCGTATGATAATTGAGCTGACCTGTCTGTCCTGTACATGATCAGTTTATCATGGAATTAACGTGGGCTTGTCAGTAACACACTTTCCCATAGCCAAATATCTATGGCAAGCCGCTTTAACATGTAATCCTTAAAACCTACTAGTATCTAATTTCATGCTATACTAGTACTTATTTTTTAGAAACTAGCTCTTATTTTTAGGTACAAGTGCCTATTCGTTAGATACTAGTGCTTATTCTTTAAGTACTAGTACCTTTTTAAAGTACTAGTATCTAAATAAGAAATAATATCTAATGAATAAGTACTAGTATACTTATTCATTAGCAGTAGCGTACCGTGGGGTTTCAGTCAGGGCCTTCAGTAACGATCTAACCCCCCCCCCCCCAAAAAAAAATACAATCATGCACTGTATGCACTACTATTGCGTAACATCAGCGACGAGACAGCCAATCATCAACCTCAGCGCACACGCACACCACTGTACATTATAAAATCTGCACTGAAACATCTCGCGCACGGATGTACCTAATACAAATAAATAAAACATCTCCGGTTAACTAGCAGGACATTCATTTTCGTTTGTTGAATAAGATGCATTCTAGCGCTGAAATGTGTTGTTCAAGCTGAGTGCTCGTTGCCGCTGTTATCAGTGGCGCGGATACAGTGTTCTCTTGTGGCTCGCGCAAAGTTTTCACTCAGATGCGCGCTTCAATCTATCGCCATTGCGGAGACTTTCTATTCGTTGAAATCTTACAAAACAATATGCACACAAATGCCCTGCTTGATATACAACCACTGATGAACATATTCTGTAAAAAAATAAATAAAAAATAAATAAAAAATATACGAGTGTGGATTCGATCCCAGAACCTCTGACACGCGTGGCAAAAATTCTACCGCTCGACCATCGCAGTACACATATAGTCAAGTGGAAATTCTCGGTACTGACAATATTAGTAGATCTAGAATGACAAATGTACCCAAAATGACCCAATGTACTAATGAAATTGATTTCTGGACATCGTAATGTTATTTTTCCTGAAAATTGGTATTGTACACAAACATGTATTGTATCTGCCCACCCATGTCGATGACATCAGCGCGGGCTAGCCGTCGACACATCGCTGGGCCTCTGGGGCGTTCTGTCATACGCATCACAATTTGATTGGCTGATAAAACACGTCAAAGTTATGATCAAATGGAAAACGGCAGCTTCAACGGAAGGCTAGCTATACAACTAGTGCTGGTCCACGGAGCTGCGTTTAGTTGATATAAAATCCAGCTCAGACTCACAAAAATTAGCCATATTCTTTCTGGAAATATAATCGTAACGTACTGATAGACAGTAATTGAATTTAGACATGTTCAGACACACATTAATTTATTATAGAAAAAAAATATATTTTTTATTTTGACAGGGCCAGCAGAGAAGGCCCTGCTGGCTCTGACGGCACACCACTGTTCATTAGATACTAGTTCTTATTTATTAGATACTAGTACTTATTCCAATAGTGACTAGTATTTAATTATACCTAACTTGTTTAGAAAAAACTAGTGGTTATTTTTTAGTTACTAGTTACATTTTAGATCAAAGATATCCTTAATAGATAGTATGTCACGTTTAAATCAAGAAACATAAACGAGGACTCAAATGCAGATGAAACAAAGGTAAGATTTTAATTAACAAACCAAACAAAAGTACAAAGAATAAACAAAACTCCCACGTGGGGGAAAACACTAGAACAAATACTAAACAGGTTTAAACACTAGGAAGAAAACACAAGAACATAAGACAACGTAACAGCACAAGACTACTGACACAAGGAGACTAAATAGGGGAACAAACAAAGGAGGGTAACGAACACAACAGGTGGGACAAATTAACCAATAACTAGATAACAAGATGGGAGGGGCTAGACAATGGACACGAGCACATGGCTCAAAACAACAAAACACCCAAGTGCAAAACAAGACAGGACAAGCTTGTGACATAACCCCCTCCTAAAGGAGCGGCTACCAGACGCTCCACTAGGACAGGAGGGACGGACCAAGGCGGGACGGAGGGACGGACCAAGGCGGGACGGGAGAGACAGACCAGGGCGGGACTGGAGGGACAGACCAGGGCGAGACTGGAGGGACAGACCAGGGCGAGACTGGAGGGACAGACCAGGGCGGGACTGGAGGGACAGACCAGGGCGGGACTGGAGGGACAGACCAGGGCGGGACTGGAGGGACAGACCAGGGCGGGACTGGAGGGACAGACCAGGGCGGGACTGGAGGGACAGACCAGGGCAGAGACAGTCCAACGGGCGGCCAGGGCGGAGACGACAGTCCAACGGGCGGCCAGGACGGCGGCGACCCCTCGGGCGGTGTAACTGGCACCAACGGCTCAGGCACTGGAACTGGCACCAACGGCTCCGGCTCTGGAACTGGCACCAACGGCTCCGGCTCTGGAACTGGCACCAACGGCTCCGGCTCTGGAACTGGCACCAACGGCTCCGGCTCTGGAACTGGCACCAACGGCTCCGGCTCTGGAACTGGCACCAACGGCTCCGGCTCTGGAACTGGCACCAACGGCTCCGGCTCTGGAACTGGCACCAACGGCTCCGGCTCTGGAACTGGCACCAACGGCTCCGGCTCTGGAACTGGCACCAACGGCTCCGGCTCTGGAACTGGCACCAACGGCTCAGGCACTGGAACTGGCACCAACGGCTCAGGCACTGGAACTGGAACTGGCACCAACGGCTCCGGCTCAGGGACAGACACGGGCTCCGGCTCAGGGACAGACACGGGCTCCGGCTCAGGGACAGACACGGGCTCCGGCTCAGGGACAGACACGGGCTCCGGCTCAGGGACAGACACGGGCTCCGGCTCAGGGACAGACACGGGCTCCGGCTCAGGGACAGACACGGGCTCCGGCTCGGAAACAGACACCGCCGGCTCGGGAACAGACACCGCCGGCTCGGGAACAGACACCGCCGACTCGGAAACATACACCGCCGACTCGGAAACATACACCGCCGACTCGGAAACATACACCGCCGACTCGGAAACAGACACCGCCGACTCGGAAACAGACACCGCCGACTCGGAAACAGACACCGCCGGCTCAGGGACTGGAACAGACACCACCGGCTCAGAAACAGACACCACCGGCTCAAGTGTGTGCGTAGCCCACACACACCACATGGCTGTGGCCATAATGGCCAGTGTCGCGGTCACTGAAGGCTCAGGAACAGATGCCACCGGCCCAGAAACATACACCACCGGCTCAGGAACAGACACCACCGGCTCAGGGATTGGAACAGACACCACCGACTCTGGAACAGACACCACCGGCTCAGAAACAGACACCACCGGCTCAGAAACAGACACCACCGGCTCAGGCACAGGCACCGGCTGTACGGCCATCTTGTCCAGGGACACCGGCTCAGCAGGCATGACGTGAACAGTTTCTGGCTGGGCAGACACGACGAGAACAGTCTCCGGCTGGGCAGATGTGACGTGAACCGTCTCTGACTGGGCAGACGTGACGCGAACCGTCTCTGACTGGGCAGACCTGACGTGAACAGTCTCTGGCTGGGCAGACGTGACGTGAACAGTCTCTGGCTGGGCAGACGTGACGTGAACAGTCTCTGGCTGAGCAGGCGTGACGTGAACAGTCTCTGGCTGGGCAGACGTGACGTGAACAATCTCTGGCTGGGCAGGCGTGATATGAACCTTCCCGGGAACCTCCAGGATCTTAAACAGCATTGAAAAATAATCCAACAACGTTTCAGCGGGCGTTCTGTCAGGGGACACAGACTCAGTGGCAGCCATCTTACCCGGTGACACAGACTCGGCAGACGTGACGTGAACAGTCTCTGACTGGGCAAACGCGATGTGAATGGTCTCTGGCTGGATGTGAACAGTTGCAGAGGAAGCCTTTCTTCTCCTCCTGCGTTTTGGAGTCCCCAAACTCTGGACCACCGGCACTGAGGTCACTGGGACCATCGGCGCTGGAACCACCGGCATTGGAACCATCGGCACTGGAACCACGGGAACAGGCGAAGAAAGACGTTTGGGGCTGAACCTCGCCGGTCCATGGTCAGAGAATGACCAAACTGGAGAATGCTGTCGGTGCTCACCTCTAGTATCTCCTCCCCTACGTCCTCCACGAGTTCCCCTAAATTTGACCAGCCGGGTTCCTCTAAAAGTCTCTCTGTCCCATGTGGTAGGAGAAAGCCCGCGAGAATCCATACTGCTGAGTCCTCAAATGGCTGTTACGTTCTGTCACGTTTAAATCATGAAACATAAACGAGGACTCAAATGCAGATGAAACAAAGGTAAGATTTTAATTAACAAACCAAACAAAAGTACAAAGAATAAACAAAACTCCCACGTGGGGGAAAACACTAGAACAAATACTAAACAGGTTTAAACACTAGGAAGAAAACACAAGAACATAAGACAACGTAACAGCACAAGACTACAGACACAAGGAGACTAAATAGGGGAACAAACAAAGGAGGGTAACGAACACAACAGGTGGGACAAATTAACCAATAACTAGATAACAAGATGGGAGGGGCTAGACAATGGACACGAGCACATGGCTCAAAACAACAAAACACCCAAGTGCAAAACAAGACAGGACAAGCTTGTGACATAGTACTATTTAAATAATCAGTATGCAAATAATATGTTGAATATTAATGAACCAACAACATATCAAAGAGAGATGACACAGGACACGGACTGAATTGCAGAATTACAATAATGATATAATACAGCCTACCTTTTTAATGGTATTAGAGTAAAAAATATATATATAATGAATAGGCATATGTAATATAGTGCATATATACTCTTATTTTGACATGACTCTCATTCTCAGACGCAGATGAATATTCCGATTTTTTTATTGTAAGGAATTATGAATGCTCACCAAAATTCCCAATCTCTGGGTATTGTGGTTGTTTGGTGTTGGGTATGAACCGGTTTTTGGATCTACTTAACTGATGTTTGAATTTTACTATTGGCAGTTAAGTCTTTATTATAGCCTACTGTACATTCATAACAATAAATGTCATATTAAACATATATCTTTCCTTGCGTTCATGCTAACCAATTAGCTAGATAAACCAACAAAGTCGGTTACTTGCGAAAAATCAATCTTCTATGGCCTTAGTTTAGCCTGCATTACCATATGAACTCTGATTGGATGGTTGAGAGTATACTCATGTTTATGTAATGATCTGTTAAAAGAAGATATTTCTTAATATTTTCTCACTAGTTCCTTATGAGGTTGAAGATATCTGCAAATAGACACTAGTAGCTATTCTGTTTTACTATCATCAAAGTACCTTTGAAGAAAGTGTTTGAAATGTTTGCATACAACTAAAGCATTAAAGTCCGCGTGAACCGGAAGTTGCAAACGACTTTTCTCCAGTGTTGTGACGTATTTCCCAGTGAAACGGAATATTGAACAGAGGCCAGGGTTTTACTCCAGCGCTCCTCCTCCCCATCTCTGCTCATAGCAGACTAGCGGTTTGAGAAGAGTGGTTAAGTGTTTCCCAAACCAAGCCGTCAAACCTACGTCATCAGCCATTCCAGACCAGAAGTAACTTTGATTAAATATTACGACGGCAAACAATTTTTTTTTTAACTTGCACGGATTAATTTTTCACCACAAGACTAGTAATATGCCCTAACAAAGTAAATTTCAATTTTTCAATTTTGATCAGAGGCGGCCTTACCTATGTTTCACCCGTTTCAATTGAAACGGGCCCCGCCCTCCAAGGGGGCCCCCAACAGAACAGGAAAATCCCATTCATTTTCTCCCTAGGATATTTATTTTCAGACATAATGTCTAAAGTGGTTTCCAACACGTCGCTCGCGAGAGTAGATCGTGGCCTGATTGGAGGTAGCTCGCCAAGGGCCGTTCACATATCACGTCTTTTGCGCGCTCAAGTTCGTTATTTAAAATAATTGAAGCGACGCGCTCATTTTTTCCAGGCGCAACGAGTCAATATGAAGGATGGGGGTGCACCCAAACTACGGGTGTTTTTTTGTTCTTCGTAAATAAATCTAGTAGCAGAGCTACAGCAAGCGTTTTTCGATGGTGGAAATCAAATTAAGCTATTAAAACTTCTCTGTCGTTGTGGAGAGCGCATGGTACATAGCAACGACAGACGCCACGGGAAAATCGGACCGAATTTTACTATTAATAATAAAAGATAAGCTAATGTGCATTGTAAATGTCAGTATTTTGTCTTTTTTGAAACATTCTTTTTATAAAAATGATTTAAAGGCTTAAATATGCGAGGTTTATCTTTTTATAAAAACTTTTTTGTCAAAACTTTATTTGAACTTGTACATGTTAGTAGATAACATGTTGCAAGACACTCCTTTCAAATTTGGCCATCATTTTTAATGTTACTATTTTAATGTTTATGTAAACAAAAAGTGCATATTGATTGTAAGTTTATTTGTTATTTCCTGGTTTTCGACATAAAACTTGGTGATTAGTACTTTTTGAACAGGATTATGTGATAACCATGCTCATTTTGGTCACTATAATCATGAAATTACATTTTCATACCTTTTCATCTCTAGTTATGATGCACTATAAAATCAACAATAATTGTGTTTTTACAGTATATTTTTTTTTTATATGTCAATTAAGGGTGACATATACAGTATAGGCCTACAATAACTCGTTTAGGTCTAAAACAGTTAGCATAGTTGTTAATATGAGAGTTATGAGACATTATTTAAGAGATTTAATTATTGCATACAGCACTCGGCCACTTTCATTTTTAAAAAGTGGCTAAAAAAGGTTGGAGACCCCTAAACCATCCAAGTTAGATTGACCACGAGCTACGAGGTTGTGAAACGAAAGTTTCTGCTCCTATAAGTATAAAAATCAACCTTGTTATTTGCGATCTTCTGGAGAAATACTACACTACCCATAATTCTAAGCAAAACACTGACGTCTCTGATTGGTCGAACTTGAGTCGCGCCGCGGTTACCATGGCGATGTGTACCGCCCCCGCGAACGGTGATCTGAAGTAAATAAATACCGGTAGTTTGTGTTTATACTTTGCCTTTTTCCCGTAAGGTTAAAACGTTGTTGTTTTTTAGCAGGGAAATAATTTGAATAGGAAATGAAACGTACATAGCCTATGCCAGTGGTGCCTGTTCATGAAGCTGAAAGTGCACGTAATAAAATAATATGATGCAAACCAACAAGAATCATTGCTTTTTCTGCTCATGTTTACATTTTATGTGGACAGGGCCCCATATTAGTTATTGAAACGGGCCCCCAGATGCTTAAGGCCGCCCCTGATTTTGATTTCAGTTGGACTTTAACTCTGCTATTTGTAAGATGAACAAAGATGCATTGAGGATACAATAAAAAAGGGAAGGTCACATAAGCTGACAGAGAAGGCAATAGAAGAGAGATTGCAGAGGTGCACTGCACTGAGAAGAAGAACATTAGGAACTCTGACAAGCAAAAAAAAGGAGTTAGAATCAATGATGAGTGATGCTCAAAATTGACAAAGGGTGAAAAACATGATGGAAAATGATTTTGCAACATCACTAAATGAGTTTAACCGTCTCAACAACGAAGTTGCAAATCTTTTGACTGAAGATGAAAAAACAGCTGATCAAGAGATCTGGTTTGAACCTAAAATGGCAGTAATTAGAGGATTTATGAAAACTACAAAAAATTGGATTGCATCTGAGCATGAACCCATACTGCCAGTGGAAAAGGTGCTGCAAGAAGAAAATGTGGTTGATTATCTGCAAGAAACTGTTAAACCAAATGACAGTGTTTCACAAGTGGGGGTCAGTGATGTCACACATGCCAGCACACGTGGATCACAAGTCAGTCGCACCTCAGCTGTGTCACGAGTATCGTCAGCAAGAGCTAGACAGGAAGCAGAACATGCAGCCCTGCTCGAACGTGCTGCAGCACTAAAGAAAATGCAACAGCTTGAGTTTGAAGCAGCTAAAATCAAAGCTGAAAATGAAGGAAATTGCGTTAGCTGAGAGTAAAGCAAAATTAAGGGTGCTTAAAGAATATGAAAGATCTGAAGATGGTTTAAGTAGCTATTCGGCAGTACAAAAGCCACAAGGTGGACACGTGAAGGAAAGAACTAGCATTTTGCTTCCACAGCAAGCTAATACGAACAGCCATGTTCAACCACAAACACAGCACTCCCGAATACATCAATCTCAACCGGTCTTCAATTATGTGTCTAATGCTCAATCTAACAGAGGTGATGACATGATAGCGCTTATGCAAAAACAGAATGTAATCACTGAGCTACTAGTAAAACAACAGCAGCTATCTCATCTACCAACCAAGGACATTCCTGTGTTCAAGGGTGATGCGCTACAACACAAATCTTTCATGGGGCGTTTGAGCACGCAATAGAGCAGAAAACCAGCAATGATCAAGACAAATTGTACTTCTTGGAACAATTTACGGCCGGTGAACCTCAAGAGCTTGTTCGCAGCTGTGCTCATATGATGCCAAACAAAGGCTACTGCGAGGCGAAGCGACTACTTCATAAGCACTATGGGGATGAATTACGGATTGCCAGCGCGTACATTGACAAAGCACTCAAATGGCCTCAAGTGAAATCTGATGATGGGAAAGCATTGAGCGCCTATGCAATGTTTTTGATTGGATGTCGCAATACTATGGAAGACATCGAATTCTTAGAGGAGATGGATAACCCAACCAACTCAGACAGTAGTGTCTAAGTTACCATATAAAAATGGACTGCATTTATATAGCGTTTATATAAACTGAAAGAATGTTGGCTGGCTGAAGCTTATAACATAAAAGAGCGAAGAGGCAGAAGAGCAAGGTTTGCTGATTTGGTGAGTTACATAGGCTAGACCGCCAAGCTAGAATAGCGATGGATCCCCTCTTTGGAAATATCTCAGACAGCCGCCCAATCTCAAGTGGAAAGATTGACCAAAAAGAAAAGCATCATGGAAAAAGAGAGGTCCGTGGAAGCAGTTTCGCAACAAATGTTTTCACAGAGAGTAAAGGGCCTCAAGAAACGCATGTTAAGCCAGCAAATTCAATTAAAACTGTGAGTGCCTTTTAGAAGCTGTGTTTGTACTGCCAGCAATCACATACCCTTGCCTCATGCAGCAAAATCAAACACCAACCACATAAGGAGCGTGTGGATTTCTTAAAGGGGTCATATAATGCCATTTTTGTACAAGCTAATATGATTCTTTAGGGTCTAAATTAAAAGTTTGTAATATACTTTAATTAAAAATTCTCATTAGTATTGTAAGAAAACACTAATTTTACCTGGACAAAAACAGCTCTGTTTTCAGCACGCCGTTTCAGTGCATGTGTCTTTAAATGATAATGAGCTTTGCTCACCCCGCCCCTCTGTTCTGTGCTTACACCGTTTTTAACACAATAACCACGTGTTGTTCATTATAAACGTGGGATTATGAATTATATTGAGAATGTCGTACATAGAAAACATGCAGTTATGTACCCTGAGTGTAAACCTTAGACGCATTCATCGTGAAGCCTGCAGCAAGGTTTGCAAATTTCGCAAAGATTAATATAAATACTAATATAAAGGTTAATAAAACATTACACTCACATCTTCTGGAGGTTCAGCAGGAACACGTTGGTACCGATCCGTTTTTTCTCGTTTGTAAAGCTGTCTGGTGTGAAATGATTCGCGCAAACATGAAAGCATGGACGATCGTGGGGAATCCCCGTGAGGGAATCCCCGCCTCAATCCTTTGGGCATATCGCTTCAAAAACAAAACTCGGCCACTACGTCTTCAACGGCTCGGATTTCGGAACAGTAAAATGACTGCTGTGTTACTTATTACATCTAAGAACTGAACACCACAATCGCTTAGACACCTTTCTACTCCAGCATATCAACAATGGCGGACTACTATGATGACAGCTGTCACAGCTTGCTCAGGGCGGGTCTTGTGTTGAAACACGGCTGTCAATCACAATCGCGGGAGGGGCGTTGGATATTATGACGTCACAATATCGAACGGCTTGATTTCAGAGAGGGTCAAACATATAAGGAGATTAAAACAAAACCACTGGATGGATTTTTATCATGATAGGATGGTTGTGTACAGGCACTGCCAACAGACATTTCAGTGCAATCAACTTGTAAAAGTGCATGTACCATTATATGACCCCTTTAAAACTGAAGGGCTTGTGTTTTGGATGCTTAGTTCCGGGTCATCTTAGCAAATTCTGCAAAAGAAGAATTGAGTGTAAAGAGTGTGCTTTAAAGCATCCAGACATTCTGCACATAATAAAGGAAGAAGGTTATGTCTTACCTGAAAAGAAAGATGGTCGTCATGGAAGTGAAGTATCTTGTGCTCAAGTTTCTATTTTGCAAGAGTCCTGTAGCCTCACGGGGGCCGGAGAAGCAGAATGTGTGCTGTCAATAGTACCGGTGAAGATAAAATCGAAAAGGAGTGACAAGTGTGTTGAAACATACGCCTTTCTGGACCCAGGAAGCACAGCAAATTTCTGCACAGAAGACCTGCAAAGGAAACTAAACATTAAAGGGAAACCGACACGAATACTTCTTAGCACCATGGGTCAAGACAAACCTGGAGAACAGAAGCTCATGAACAGTTTCGTCATATCAGACCTGGAAGTGTGTGAGCTGGAAGACACCAAGTTCATTGATCTACCTAAGGTGTTTACTCATAGCAACATACCTGTTCACGTCAAGAACATACCTAAAAGGTCAGATATCCAGAAGTGGCCTTATCTCAATGAAGTACGCTTGCCAGAGATAGAAGCTGATGTAGGCCTGCTTATTGGAGCTAACTGTTCAAGAGCAATGGAACCATGGCATGTTATTAATGCTGAGGATGGAGGCCCTTATGCTGTGAAGACTGCCATTGGCTGGGTTGTGAATGGGCCTGTAAGAAAGGAACTGAATGATGCAATGAATAAAACGCCTACTTTTTCAGTAAACAGAATTTCTGTGATGGAGATTGAGAAGCTGCTGGTCCAACAGTATAACACTGATTTTCCAGAGCGTAACTACGATGACCGAAAGGAGATGTCTTGTGAATGTGAAGACAAACCGTTTTTGCAGTCCTTGCAGAAAACCACAATTTTTGAGAACGGGCATTACAGCATTGGACTGCCAGGAATGAGAAGCTCCAAATGCCAAATAACCGTTGTGTGGCAGAACAGCGCATAGCCAGTTTGCTTAGAAAGTTCAAGAAGAATCCTGAATTTTTTGAAGAGTACAAGAGCTTCATGGAGACCATCATTGAAAAAGGTTACGCTGTCCAAGTTCCAGTCCATCAGCTGAACCGTGACAACAACAGGCTGTTTTACATACCACATCATGGGGTGTATCACCCGAAGAAACAAAAGTTGTGGGTGGTCTTCAACTGCACAGCTTCGTTTCAGGGTAGGTCTCTGAAAAGCGAACTGCTCCAAGGACCTGACTTGACCAACACATTAGTTGGTGTCAGGGCCGTGCACAGACTTTTTGAGGGGCATGTGCTGAAACTAAAAAAAGGGCACCCCCCTCCCATTTTCAATAACACAAAATAATAGTCTCAAAAGCTTTAGATTTATTCACGATTAATAACAATCATAATAATAATAATAATAATATAGATAATATAGATAAACATGGTTTTAAGGGCTTCTTTAAACCTAACAGCAACCTTCAGTGAGCCAGGGATGTTGGTCTCTTGAAGGTCTCTTATTCACTACACTTTCTCTAAAATAAGCCAGCAATGAAAAAATTAAAAATAAATAAAAAAATAGTGTGAAAAGTACAGTTGCAGTGAAAAGCATTTCTGAAGGATCACGCAACACTGAAGAGTACTGAACTGGAGTAATGATGCTGAAAATGCAGCTTTGATCACAGAAATAAATTACATTTTAAAATATATTCAAATAGAAAACAGTTATTTTAAATTGTAAAAATATTTCACAATATTACTGTTTTTGCTGTATTTTGGATCAAATAAATGAAGCCTTGGAATTAATTAAATCATGAATTACCGTACATTCTGCATGATAAAATATAAAGATTTCACAGTGATCTTCTGTAAAAAAAAAAGTAATTCACTACTACAATATTACTGTAGTAAAACCATGTGAGGACGAGCGGAGAGTATAGAATACTATAGATTACAAAATTAGCTAGATAATACGTGCATATTAACAGCCTTGAATTAACCATAACATGATTAGTCTAAATGTTAATAAATTAGGTGTATATCAGCAATCATAAATCAAAGAAGAAATGTCTTACTTCTTAGAAATATATGTTACCTAGGTGACGAGGATCACTCGTCGCTCTGTGTAAGTTCCAGTACGAAACAGCGCAGGGGCACACCTGTTATTTTTCCGATGGTAAAAACAAATTATATGTTGTTGTATTACTTATCAGTATCAGTATCTAGTTTTCGACCAGCGAATGTGTGAAAATGTGCATTTTTTTTGCAGCGGCAAAAAAAATTTTTTTTTAACGGCGCCAGCGGCATCACTACATTTTCATCAACAGGTTACAAACTAGTTTGTTGTACCTATATGGGCGCTCAGTTTTTCCTTCTGTAAAATACATTTGGCCAAAATCGCATTTTATAAAAGATGAAATGCTACTGTATGCACAGGCTATTTACGTGTCTATGTATTGGCTATGACTAGATGGCAAATGCTAGCCATATCTCTCAGTCTCAGGCGACGTCCCACATGTCTCAGTGAGTCAGACACCAAATAAATAAAATATTAGCCTTTATAGACATAGTGTTTAGTAGTAGCCTATTTATTCAAACAACAAGATATTTATTTACCCTTCGCAAAACTTCGTTCAGCTGCTGTCTACTGTGCGGCTGCTGTGGAACTTCAGTTGATTCAGTGAATATAGAGGGGGCGGGGTTATCAGCATACTGACAGCTTGAGGATCGAATACGATTTACACAAGTTCATTTTAAGAACTTTCATTGGCTAAATATTTGTAAAACAGACGGACAGACAGACGTAAATGGTAACCAATAGCATTGATAAAAAAAAAAAAAAAAAAAAAAAAAAAAAACATCACCCAAAAAAGGGCACTTCGGAGTGTAAGGGCAAAAAGGGCATGTGCTCTGCACAGGTTGAGCCCTACCTGTGCACGTGCCTGGTTGGTGTGCTTTTAAGATTTCGTGAGGAGCCAGTAGCTATAATGGCGGACATCGAGTCGATATGTTTTATCAGGTCAAGGTGCTGGAGTGTGATGCAGACCTACTCCGTTTTCTTTGGTGGCCCAACGGCAAGTTGAACGAGCCTATGGAGGAATTCCGAATGACTGTGCACCTCTTCGGAGCCACTTCTTCACCAAGTGTTGCCTCATATGCACTAAAAAGAACTGCTGAAGATCACAAGGCTGATGTATCTCCAGAAGCTGTCCAGACAGTTCTGCGCAACTTCTACGTAGATGACTGTCTGAAGAGTGTAGCTAAAGAAGAAGATGCAGTGACCCTGGCTAAAGATCTTCGTACCCTGTGTGCCAGCGGAGGATTCACTTTAACAAAGTGGATGAGCAATGGCAGGAAGGTGTTAATGACAATCCCTGAAGTGCATAGAGCCAGCGAAGTGAAAGACCTGGATCTAAGACATGACGCTTTGCCAGTCGAGAGGACCCTCGGTGTACAGTGGGACACAGAAACTGATACTTTCACCTACAGTATGAAGCTGCAAGACAAGCCGATGACCAGAAGAGGCATTTTATCAGTCATGAATTCTATCTACGACCCCCTTGGCTTTCTGGCTCCGGTCATCTTGCCCGCTAAACTTCTGCTGAAAGATCTTTGTAAAGAACAATACGGATGGGACGAGAACATTGGCGGAAAACACGCTGAAGTTTGGAAAAGATGGATTGAAGATGTCAGTCATCTCTCTACCTTCCATGCGAGCAGGTGTTTGAAGCCTACAGATTTTGGATGCACTACAGCAGCACAGTTACATCATTTTTCAGACGCTTCTGAGTCTGCATACGGCACTGTGTCTTATCTGCTGCTAGAGAATAGCCAAGGTGAGAAGCAGTGTGCATTCCTCATGGGGAAGGCAAGAGTGGCTCCACTCAAACTGGTCACCATTCCCAGACTCGAGTTGACCGCAGCAGTTGTCGCTGTCAAAATAGACAAGATGTTACATCAAGAGCTTCATGAATTTTTTGGACAGATAGTACTACTGTGCTCAGATATATTGACAATGAAACTGCTCGTTTCAAAACCTTCGTTGCGAACAGAATCTCGTTGATCCGAGAAGCAACCAAGCCATCACAATGGAAGTATGTCAGAACAACGGAAAATCCTGCCAATCAAGCCAGCAGGGGCCTGAAAGCTAAAAGTTTGACACAAGGAGGAACCTGGATCAATGGGCCAGAGTTCTTGCTGAAAAGTGAATGTGATTGGTCGGAACAGCCTGTGCGAAGAAAGGAAAGCCTTCAAAATGATCCGGAAGTCAAGAATGGAGCTACAGTCAACATGATCAAAGTTGAAGAAAATATGGAACCAATCGACAAACTGATCAGCTATTACTCAGACTATTAAAAAGATCAGTGGCCTGGATCTTAAAGGTGAAGGAAAATCTGTGGAAACTGAAAGAGGAAAGAAAGGAAATATCAAGAAAGATCAGGGAAACTGAAAAAGACCCTGAAAAAGCAAGATCAAAATTAGAACAACAAATGAAGAAATTCAAAGCAACAGAAAATAAATCACTTACTTTGGATGATCTGGTTGTCGCAGAATCGGAAATAATCAAATTCAGTCAAAGACAGCAGTTTGGAGAAGAAATCAAAGTACTGGAGAAAGGTAAACAGCTCAGTCGCAGCAGTCAGCTGTTTAAATTGGATTCGATTCTTCAAGATGGCACATTAAGGGTTGGCGGAAGACTCAACAAGTCTGCCATGCCAGAAAATAAACATCCAGCAATTATTTCAAAGCACAGCAGAGTTGCTACATTGATTTTGAGAGATATACACCAAAGAACAGGACACTGCGGACGCAGTTATGTCTTGGCACAACTGAGATGCAGGTACTGGATCCCACAAGCCAATTCTGCAGTTCGAAAGATAACCAACAAATGTACAGTGTGCCGCAGGATTAATGGAAAGGTTGGTGAGCAAAAGATGGCAAACCTGCCTGAAGATAGGCTCTTGTCTCAGATAGCCTTGACACAGACTCCTGCATTAATGCAATTCGTCGTTTTATGTGCAGGAGAGGTCAAGTTACCATCATGCGTTCTGACAACGGCACAAATTTTGTGGCCGCTGAAAGAGAGTTGAGAGAAGCCATTCAACGGCTGGATAATGACAAGATTGAAAAGGCCTTGCAACCAAAGGGAATAAAGTGGATATCAATAGCCCAGCTGCTTCGCACCAAGGCGGGGTTTGGGAAAGACAGATTCGGACTGTGCGAAGAATCCTTAACTCCCTTCTGAAAGAACAAGCAGTGATCGATGATTGTCTTCTGACAATAATGTGTGAGGTCGAAAGCATCATCAACGGTAGGCCGCTTACAACTGTTTCAGATGATGTGAATGACGTAGAACCTCTAACACCCAATCATTTACTGCTGTTGAAATCTCAACCCAACATGCCCCCAGGGATTTTCAGCAAAGATGACATGTACACAAGAAAGAGATGGAAGCAAGTTCAATATCTTGTGGATTTATTTTGGACTAGATGGACATGTGAATACCTTCCACTTCTTCAGGAACGCCAGAAATGACTACTCCGTTTTCTACGCAAGAAGAAACTTCATGACATGAGATGTTGTTTTATTATTGGATAGTTCTTCCCCACGGAACTCCTGGCTCATGGGAAAGGTAGTTGAAACGTTGCCGGATTCCAATGGAACAGGACGAAGAGTCAAGATAAAGACCAAGACCAACACTCTGGAAAGGCCTGTAAACAAACTGTGCTTGTTGGAAGAGGTGATGTCTGAAGAGTGAAGAAAGAAGAAACAAGTTGATAGTTTATGGACATTTAGAAATTGTTTGGCTCTCAGTGTTTAAATTTATAATTGCTTAGTCTTCCTGCCTAACCAATTAGGGGCCGGGTAATGTAAGAGCCACATAGGGATTAGTTCATCTGAAATAATAATTTAGTAAAAATAATAAGAAAATATTTCATGAAAATTCATAAGAAATTTTTTGTTTTAAAATGCATATTTAATAATGTTTAGATCTGATTATATTTAATTATTTTGAGCTTCCAGTCAGATCGCACTACGCCATAACGCAAGTGATTGGATGTATTTAGTTTCCGTTTGAAGTTAGAGACGTTGGAAGCAACACAGTTTTTTGACCGTGCGTACCATGTCTATGTAACAGTTTTGTTTTATGTTTTTGAAGTAAACATTTAAAAAGAAGATTGTGGTTTGCTCGTGTTTCAAATACTGATTACAATTTGACTGACTTCAAAAGGTGGTACAGAAGAATTGGACGCAAATAGGTGCCACTGCCACTACAATTACTAACTAGATGTACCGCATCGCGGTACAAAATATGACCGCCGCTCAGGCCTGCACTGGCTTTCCACAAAAATAAATGACGTGGAGTAATTTGGCTGTATTGCGTGTTTATGTATATACCTAAAAAAAGTAATAGTATGTGCATGTCTGTCTGTGTGTGTGTGTCTGTGTGTGTGTGTATGTGTGTGTGTTTGTGTATGTGTGTGTCTGTGTGTGTGTGTGTGTGTGTGTCTGTGCGTGTATGTATGTGTGCGTACATGTGTGCGCGTGTGTGTTTGTGTGTGTGTGTCTGTGCATGTGGATTTGTATGTGTGTGTATGGGTGTGTGTCTGTGCGTGTGGATGTCAGTGTGTGTGCATGCTTGCGTTTGTTTGTATTCCTGCATGTGTGTGTGTGACAGTATCATCCTAAACCAGCAACCCTTCGCTCAACAGCACCATCTACAAGCCGATGAGTGTACAGTCACTAAATGTGCACATAAATGAATTTATTTTATACCCCCCCATGGATGAAATTCTACAAAACTTAGCAGAGGATACCCCCAGAGGATGTCAAGTTAATCATACACATGAAATATGGTGCAGTTCTGAACATCTCCACTGAAGATAGGGGCGATTAAAGCAGAATAATATTGCATTTTCATTTTTTATGGGAGGGGCGCAAATCACAAATGAGTGATTATGGGCTAGGTTGATGTGGGCCCTTAAGAGCAACATACCATAAAAATTTCTTCATCCTCGGTGCCACGGTTCAGGTAGTTATTTAGGAAAAACTGCATTTTTTTGGGTTTGGGGGGGCCCAGCGCGGGGGGGGAGTGGCCCCCGGGGACCAAACGAAATTTTTCCGTAGAAGTGTAGTGGGGCTACATGCCCACCAAATTTCATGTTCCCCGGTGTTTCGGTGTCCCTGGTATCGTTGACGAAAAATTTACGGGGGCCCCAGCGCGGGGGGGAAAGTGGCCCTCGGGGACCAAACAAAATTTTTCCGTAAAAGTCTAGTAGACCAACATACCATAAAAATTTCTACATCCTCGGTGCCACGGTTCAGGTAGTTATTTAAGAAAAACTGAATTTTTTTGGGTTTGGGGGGGCCCAGCGCGGGGGGGGGGAGTGGCCCCCGGGGACCAAACGAAAATTTTCCGTAAAAGTCTAGTAGACCAACATACCATAAAAATTTCTTCATCCTCGGTGCCACGGTTCAGTTAGTTATTTAGGAAAAACTGCATTTTTTGGGGTTTGGGGGGGCCCAGCGCGGGGGGGGGGGGGGGGAGTGGCCCCCGGGGACCAAACGAAATTTTTCCTTAGAAGTCTAGTGGGGCTACATGCCCACCAAATTTCATGTTCCCCGGTGCTTCGGTGTCCCTGGTATCGTTGACGAAAAATTTACGGGGGCCCCAGCGCGGGGGGGGAAGTGGCCCCCGGGGACCAAACGAAATTTTTCCGTAAAAGTCTAGTAGACCAACATACCATAAAAATTTCTTCATCCTCGGTGCCACGGTTCAGTTAGTTATTTAGGAAAAACTGAATTTTTTTGGGTTTGGGGGGGCCCAGCGCGGGGGGGGAGTGGTCCCCGGGGACCAAACGAAATTTTTCCTTAGAAGTCTAGTGGGGCTGCATGCCCACCAAATTTCATGTTCCCCGGTGCTTTGGTGTCCCTGGTATCGTTGACGAATTCAATACTAGTACCTATTTAATAGATACTAGTTATTCGTTAGGTACTAGTACTATCTTTTTTAATTGTAACTAGTAACATTTCTTATTTTACTAGTCACAGCTGTTTTTTTACTTGTTAATAAATACTAGTAGCTAATGAATAAGTACTATCTATTGAACAAGTACTAGTCTCTAGGTACTAGTATCTAAAAAATAAGTACTAGTACTTAATGGAATAGTGGCATGAAACTAGATACTAGTAGGTTTTAAGTATTAAATGTTAAAACGGCTTGCCATTATAATCATATGGATAAGATCAGACCTGTGCGGCTCTAAATCCCGCCCATAGGATCATGTGTTGATAGATCATGTGTTTTGATGTGTTTTGATGCAAATGAATGGGACAGACATTTAGCACCAGGAACTGTTCATCAGAAGAGGGAGGAATTTCTGAGGAACCAGCGGCTGGATGAGGAGCATCAGACCACATTGTAAGTATTCACCTCTTTTAAAAACAGATTGTTGTTAGCTCTTCTAGTATTTTGGCATTTCATTATTTTGTAATTGTCCAGTAAACATATCCTTTAAAAAATACATTTATTTAAGGGTTAGTTAACCCCAAAATGAAAATTTTGTCATTAATTACTCACCCTCATGTCGTTCCAAACCAGTAAATCTTCAGCTCATCTTCAGAACACAAATGAAGATCTTTTTTATGAAATCTGAGAGCTTGTTTAGTCCAAAAGTCTGAAGATACTTGATCGCTTTATATGATGAAAAGATTTAGTTTTAGGCTTTTATTCACATATAAACAGTCATCAACTCACACATCATTTGTGGTAAATGGAAGCTCAAGCATGTTCGCTTGACGTGTGAGAACCAATGAGGTTCATTCTTGTGTTACGCATCACATTTGATCTTCAGCAAGAACCAATGAGGTTCATTCTTGTGTTACGCATCACATTTGATCTTCTGCAAGAACCAATGAGGTTCATTCTTGTGTTACGCATCACATTTGATCTTCAGCAAGAACCAATGAGGTTCATTCTTGTGTTACGCATCACATTTGATCTTCTGCAAGAACCAATGAGGTTCATTCTCGTGTTACGCAGCACGTTTGATCTTCCGCAAGAACCAATGAGGTTCATTCTCGTGTTACGCATCACATTTGATCTTCCGCAAGAACCAATGAGGTTCATTCTCGTGTTACGCATCACATTTGAGCTTCGGCAAGAACCAATGAGGTTCATTCTCGTGTTACGCATCACATTTGATCTTCATCTAGAACCAATGAGGTTCATTCTCGTGTTACAAAGAACGTTTGATCTTCCGCAAGAACCAATGAGGTTCATTCTCATGTTACGCATCACATTTGATCTTCCGCAAGAACCAATGAGGTTCATTCTCGTGTTACGCATCACATTTGATCTTCCGCAAGAACCAATGAGGTTCATTCTCGTGTTACGCAGTACGTTTGAGCTTCAGCAAGAACCAATGAGGTTCATTCTCGTGTTACGCAGCACGTTTGAGCTTCAGCAAGAACCAATGAGGTTCATTCTCGTGTTACGCATCACATTTGATCTTCAGCAAGAACCAATGAGGTTCATTCTCATGTTACGCAGCACGTTTGAGCTTCAGCAAGAACCAATGAGGTTCATTCTCGTGTTACGCAGCACGTTTGAGCTTCTGCAAGAACCAATGAGGTTCATTCTCGTGTTACGCAGCATGTTTGATCTTTATCTAGAACCAATGAGGTTCATTCTCGTGTTACAAAGAACGTTTGATCTTCCGCAAGAACCAATGAGGTTCATTCTCATGTTACGCAGCACGTTTGAGCTTCAGCAAGAACCAATGAGGTTCATTCTCGTGTTACGCATCACATTTGATCTTCAGCAAGAACCAATGAGGTTCATTCTCACGTTACGCAGCTCGTTTGAGCTTCAGCAAGAACCAATGAGGTTCATTCTCGTGTTACAAAGAACGTTTGATCTTCCGCAAGAACCAATGAGGTTCATTCTCGTGTTACACAGCATGTTTGATCTTTATCTAGAACCAATGAGGTTCATTCTCGTGTTACAAAGAACGTTTGATCTTCCGCAAGAACCATTGAGGTTCATTCTCGTGTTACAAAGAACGTTTGATCTTCCGCAAGAACCAATGAGGTTCATTCTCACGTTACGCAGCTCGTTTGAGCTTCAGCAAGAACCAATGAGGTTCATTCTCGTGTTACACAGCACGTTTGATCTTCATCTAGAACCAATGAGGTTCATTCTAGTGTTAGGCATCACGTTTGATCTTCTGCAAGAACCGAGGTTCATTCTCGTGTTACGCATCACGTTTGATCTTCTGCAAGAACCAATGAGGTTCATTCTCGTGTTACGCATCACGTTTGATCTTCCGCAAGAACCAATGAGGTTCATTCTCATGTTACGCAGCACGTTTGAGCTTCAGAAAGAACCAATGAGGTTCATTCTCGTGTTACGCATCACATTTGATCTTCAGCAAGAACCAATGAGGTTCATTCTCATGTTACGCAGCACGTTTGAGCTTCAGCAAGAACCAATGAGGTTCATTCTCGTGTTACAAAGAACGTTTGATCTTCCGCAAGAACCAATGAGGTTCATTCTCGTGTTACACAGCATGTTTGATCTTTATCTAGAACCAATGAGGTTCATTCTCGTGTTACAAAGAACGTTTGATCTTCCGCAAGAACCATTGAGGTTCATTCTCGTGTTACAAAGAACGTTTGATATTCCGCAAGAACCAATGAGGTTCATTCTCACGTTACGCAGCTCGTTTGAGCTTCAGCAAGAACCAATGAGGTTCATTCTCGTGTTACGCATCACGTTTGATCTTCTGCAAGAACCAATGAGGTTCATTCTCGTGTTACGCATCACGTTTGAGCTTCCGCAAGAACCAATGAGGTTCATTCTCGTGTTCCGCATCACGTTTGAGCTTCTGCAAGAACCAATGAGGTTCATTCTCGTGTTACGCATCACGTTTGATCTTCTGCAAGAACCAATGAGGTTCATTCTCGTGTTACGCATCACGTTTGAGCTTCCGCAAGAACCAATGAGGTTCATTCTCGTGTTACGCATCACGTTTGAGCTTCTGCAAGAACCAATGAGGTTCATTCTCGTGTTACGCATCACATTTGATCTTCCGCAAGAACCAATGAGGTTCATTCTCGTGTTACGCATCACGTTTGAGCTTCTGCAAGAACCAATGCTTGCTGTTTGTTCTCGCGCATCAAGCAGGGTTTGATTGACCTTCTGTTTATGTTCGCTGATCAGCGTTTATGTGTGAATAAAAGCCTAAATTCAATCTGTTCATCATAGCGATCAAGTCTCTTTATAAAATTTAAACCAAACCACTCAATTCATATATTCTATTGTTTAAAAATAGAATGAAGTCATCAAACCAGTCCTGAATCAGGGTTCAGAGTATTTTGATGACTTCAGTCTATTGTTAAACAACAGGGTTAACAATGTGGATCCTTTTCTTCTTTCATTGCATCTCGTCGGATAGATGCACATGTGTTTATCACATTGCTGAGGTATTCAATGCCAAGTAGAAAACAAGAACAGTCTCTGAAATACTATCAATTTTAGGACATCTACTTCTATGATGTGCGCTCTTTAACAATGTTTTGTATGTTTTCCTTCTGCAAGAACAACAATGGCGAGCCAACTTTACTATGGCTCGAGTAACAGCTCGAGTGACAACTGCACCGACGTGGACAATCTCATGAAGCGCTACTACCTGCCCGCCACATATGGTGCGATCTTCATCGTGGGCGTTGTGGGTAACATCACCGCTCTGCTGGTCTACGTGCTCAAAGTTCGTCCCTGGAAGAGCAGCACCATCATCATGGTGAACCTCGTCATCACTGACCTTCTCTTTATGGTCAGCTTGCCCTTCTTGATCTACTATTATGTCCTCAATGACAGCTGGACGCTGGGGGTCGTCATGTGCCGCTTTGCGCGATTCATGTACCACTTCAACCTCTACGGCAGCATCCTCTTCCTCACCTGTCTGGCCATCTTCCGGTACGTGGCGATCGTGCATCCGTTGCACATGCTCAGCATCAAGCAGAAGCGATGGGGGGTGTTGGCTTGCGTCTTGGTTTGGGTCATTACGGTGGGCGAGTTAAGTCCGATTTTTAACATGTTTGGTGCAGTTTCAACTGACATTAAGACATACTGCTTGGACTTTGCGAGCAATACGGAAGAAATCATCTGGCCATATAGTTGGGCATTGACCGTCCTGGGATATTTGGTTCCTCTGGTCGTGGTCTGTCTTTGCTATTGGCGCATCATTGTAGAGCTAAAGAAGGGTCCTCATATGGGAAGCAAGAAACGGATTAAAGCAAGGCGACTCATTGTGTTGATATTGACGTGCTTTATTGTTTGCTTTCTTCCCTTTCACGTTCTACGAGCTCTGAGAATCTACACAAGACTCACTCCGGAAACCGACTGCATGCTGGACCGCGGCGTTCACGCCGCCTACATTATTTCGAGGCCGATCGCTGTAATCAACATCATTTTTAACCTGCCGCTCTACACTTTGTCGGGGGACTTTAAGCGGGCCTTCATGGATCTGTTCAAATGTGACCAGCTCATGTCGAAGACTAAAGGGATCATTAAAGTGGCTGTGATCAACAAACCCACGACCAATACCACATATGAGCAAAGCAGCTGAAACTCAAGCCACTGTTTCAGTCTTATGAGCCATGAGTCAATGCCACTGTGAAATAACCAATTTATGAAGGGATACTCCACCTAAAAATAAACTGTATAAATAAATCTGTCATCATTTACTCACTCTCATGTCATTCCAAACCTGTATGATTTTCATACGTTTGTGGAATATAGTACGATACTAAAATATCTGAAACGCTTCCGATGCTCATTTTCCACATAATAGATACACAATACCAGTTGCTCTTTCTCTCTCTCTCATCTCTCCGACAGCGAGTTACACACAAAACCCCCTGCTCTCACTCACTCGTTTCATTTGCTCCTGATCAATATTGTTGGTGTTACAGGGCTTGAATTTCAGCATGGGATTGCATATATATTGTGCATAATTGTACTCGTTCCTGCAGATTTTGTGCTCACACCCAAAGTGTGCGCGCATAAAGCTGTCTCTCAGTACTAAATTGAGTTCTTTTTCACTGCTTATTGCTCTTAAATACACACAAAATAATGTCTAAATGTCGGTCTTGGCGAGTATTCATGTAAACACAGTTATAGTGAACGTAAAGAGTTGAGAACGAAAACGCATGTGTAACAGTATAATGGATCTGTGTGTCAGGTCTTAAAGTGACAGCAGCCTAATATACCTGCTGCTGAATTATGAGATCGATGTCAAAATTGTGGCCAGTGAAAATGCTTAGTGGCGAGTAACTTTGGAAAACCACTAACCAGAGTGGCTGGTGAGCAAAAAAATTTATGTCAACCCATGATTGTATAGTATTGAAAATGTAGCTCAACCAGAGTCTGGTGCTAACAATGCCAAGGTCATGGGTTTGATTCCCAGCAAATGCATCATGAAATGTCATGACGTCTCACAAATGCATGAACATAAATGTGCATGTAACCAACACAAGGCCATTTCATGACAAACCACCCATGTCGCCCTCAGCATGTCAATAGCCTATGGTCGCCACGATGGTAAAAAATAAATAAAAAAATTGGTATTGCAATGTTCCTGTGCATTGACGGTATCTATGTTTGTGGCAGCTGTATGTCTGTTTTTATTCATTGTGTGCTTGCTTTCCTTCATAAACCTTGACTTTATGATGATGGCGTAGTGTAATTTGTTTGCCATACAAGATCAACAACAGTAAAAGTACTTAAAAAGACATTTGCATTGTTTACTTTTTGGTGTGTACAGAGTAGACCATTTAAATCAGAGGTACATATAACTGTTTGAATAATATCTGCATGGCACAATTGACTCTGCAGAGTGAAACTGAAACTTCTCAACAAACAAACTGATACTATTTTATTCAGAACATTTTTACTCTCAGTTTCTCAATTAATAGTCTTTGTTTTACATAACCTGATGGAAACTGGCTCATTCATACGGTCTGAATGGAGTAACTGGTTAAACAAATTCGTCAGAAAAAATGTTCTTGTATAACAGTGTTCTATGGAATTCCAGCTGAGGTTTAGATGCACTGTTTTACAGTAAAGGAAGAGGAAATGTGAAGCCTCCATGAAAACCCAATTGAGATGCAAATCAGGGAATTTTCAAGAGATTTGTGTCACAATTCACACATTGTACAGAAGATTTCTAAATAAAATGTTTAACACACGTTAAACTGTTTGTGTTTTTTTTTTTTTTTTTTTTGTGTGTGTTATTTACGTAGTCACCAGTTTAGTGGAAGGGATTAACTATGTTATGAAATCAAATTAGATGAAGTTCCTCATCGACCTTACCTTGTATTAAATAACTCATGAATCATCTCAGATTTCATCAGTTGTTCACACACGAGGAAACTCCTCTCATTGACTGGACGAAAAGGAAGAAGCAGCTTCTGCATATATATTTTAAATAAACACTTGTTTAGTCTCCAAGGTGATTCAATCTAAGAAAACGGGTTTTTCCGAGCTTCCCGGTGAACTGTATGAGAAGTCCACATCAGTGAAATGAAATCACATGGCGTTTCTCTAGATCTGCAGTGCAAACTGCATTTGATGGTTTGTGGACTCATGACTTTAGTTTATATGTATGGTGACATTCCTCTGTCCACAGTCTGCGTCATAGACAAGTTTTATATAGTAACCAGTGACAGCTAAATGTATTTTGAATTATGCAACATCAAAAAATAAAGGGTCATTGACATCACAAAAACAACTGTTTCTCAATCCACCTTTGAATGCGGTGAGAATACAGACGTCTTATTTTCTTGAACCAACCCCATGAGAAAATTTCTCTTTCACAACTCAGAATAAATTCCCCCGGTTCCACAGACCAGACTCAAGACTCCCGGACTAAAATGCATGTTTGAGTTGTTTTAGCCGAAAGCAACTTGCACTGAAATGTCTTAAAATATGTCAGTGCCATAGTTTTGTCTTTTTTATTCTAAGGCACGTTTATAAAAGCTACTTAAATGCCCTGATTGAATGAAGGCCTAATCCTGGTTTAATCTAAGCCCTGTCTGTGAAACCAGGCCATTGTGATATACTACATTTCATGTGAGCATAAACTTGGTCTCAGATGTTCCTGCTAAAATTCACTAAGAAGTATAATAAAAAATGGCATGATTAATTTATAGTTGGCATTTAAGAATATAGAACTTTGTGGGTAAGAATTTTATGTGAAATTTTTAAATTCATATTAAGAGGTCTTTTTCGCAAGAGAAAAGGGTTTCCATTTGACCTCCATTTTATGTCATTGCTAGGAGAAAAAAAAAAAAACTGAGATAATAAAGAAATCTCAGTCGTGTCATGAACAGTGATAATGAATATATTGGGACATGATCAATATATGCCGATCATCATGAAAGCATTGAGAGTTGGTATGCACCAAACTGTCCTGTAAATTAAAAGAAATCTGTAAAGGTTTATTGCTAAACAGAAATAACATCGCTAAAGTGGTTTCATAACAGTCACACAGTACGGTACCATTTCATTTTTACATTTCACTGGCATTTATTGTTTTATTTCCTGCTTTCACACAAGCATGTTATGTCACTTGTTTGACATTTTGGAATTTGGCGGAGTTTCATTTGCAGAGCTATGTTCGTAGCAGTTCGCCGCGAGTCTTCACAAGCAGCCAGCAGGTAACATTAACCTAATACGGAGAAGTATATAAGCTAATAGGCTACTACTAATAATAATATCCTACCATGCTACTGTAAAAGTTGCGTCAGCATGCGAGTTATGCTTAACTATAGAAGTATAACTCTAGAATAAACAAAGTGTTATTAGCTTGGGGAAATACATCTAGTGAAAGGAAATTTGAAGTCCATGTCCAACTCTAAATTGTAAGGAATTTATATATTTGACTTCATAGTAACACTTTACAATAAGGTTCATTTGTTTATTATTCATATTAACTACCATGAACTAATCATGAGCAAAACATTTGTTACTGTAGGCCTATTAATAATTCAACTGTTATTTGTTGTTATTTGTTCACAGTCAGTGCATTAACTAATGTTAACAAATACAACTTTTGATTTTAATAATGTTTTAGCAAATGCTGCAATTAATATTAACTAAGATTAATAAATGCTGTAGAAGTGCACTTCATTATTAGTTTATGTTAAAAAATGTAACTAATGAAACCTTATTGTAAAGTGTTACTGATTTCATGATAGCTAACACTTTCATGAATACATCAAATTTATAACATCAACATGACTAAACATGAATTCCTCATAATTACCTTCTTGATTCTCACCGTTTTGTTTGGTAAAGTAAATAATATTGAGTAATATTATCATAATTTCCCTATTTTTGATTGATGTGTTATGCATTCTAATTGTATCAATGTCTTTTCATTGGTAATGAAGAGGCTCTCTGACTTACTGCTGCTCTCCATCGAGCGAGATATTCCAATTAATTGTGAGGAAGTCATTAAAATATTTAAAGACACAACAGACAGATGGGTACTGCTTTAAATACAGGTGATTTATTTAATAAAAAAATGTAAAAAAAAAAAATGCACGCCACTGGTACACAGCTGAAGTCTCTGGTGGCACGCGAGGGAGTGAACTCGCTTATAGAAAGGTTGTAATGATGCTGAAAATTCAACTTTACCATCATAGAAAAATATTACATTTTGTAAAACATCAAAACAGAAAAGTTCTTTTAAATTGTAATAATATTTCACAATATAAGACCAAATAAAAGCAAACCTCAAACTTTTAACAGTGATGTAATACAGCCTTGGTGAGCAGAAGAGACTTCTTTCAGAAGCATTAAAACATAATCCAAACTTTTGACTGGTACTGTATATAGCCTATTATATCATGCCTGTATAGGGTTTCAGTTTTAATTTAAGTGTGAGTATTATTCCCTCTAGTGGTTAAATTGGAGCACTTTCCCTAAGATAGATTTTCTCCATGACTTTTTGATCATATAATTTTTTACAGTGATGACCTTGGTGTCATGCTTTATTTTAGCCTAAAAGGAAAAAGCGATGCACACTTTAAAATGAAAACCAGAAAAAAACAAGCACCACTGGCATTTTATTGTCTAATAATTTCCCTTTTGGGATGCACTAATTCTTATCTTGAAAACTGTTTAGGATGGATAGTGTAACAATCTGGACAGCATTTATTTCTCTTGACACAGTGCTCGTAAAACTGCATAATGAGCTCGTATGATAATTGCTCCTCGACCCGCACACCTGACCTGTCTGTCCTTTACATGATCAGTTTATCATGCAAAACACGCAACAAAAAATCTACAAATAGGTCATTGTGTTCATAAAGCATTTACAGCAATGGAATTAACGTGGGCATGTTAGTAACACACTCTCCCATTGCCAAATATCATATGAATAAGATCATACCTGTGCGGCTCTAAATCCCGCCCATTGGATCATGTGTTGACAGATCAAATTGCCTGTGTGTTTTGATGTGACATAAATGAATGCAAATGAATGGGACAGACATTTAGCACCAGGAACTGTTCATCAGAAGAGGGAGGATCAGCTCAGGCGTTTAAGCTCATGATCACCACAGTTCGTCTCTGTGAGGAACCAGCGGCTGGATGAGGAGCATCAGACCACATTGTAAGTATTCAGCTCTTTTAAAAACAGATTGTTGTTAGCTCTTCTAGTATTTTGGCATTTCATTATTTTGTAATTGTCCAGTAAACATATCCTTTAAAAAATACATTTATTTAAGGGTTAGTTAACCCCAAAATTAAAATTTTGTCATTAATTACTCACCCTCATGTCGTTCCAAACCAGTAAATCTTCAGCTCATCTTCGGAACACAAATGAAGATCTTTTTTATGAAATCCGAGAGCTTGTTTAGTCCAAAAGTCTGAAGATACTTGATCACTTTATTTCAGGGTTTCTCAAACTAGGTCCTGGAGGGCCACTGTCCTGCACAGTTTAGCTCCAACCCTGATCAAACACACCTGAGCAAGCTAATCAATGTCTTCAGGATCACTAGAAACTCACAGCTAGGTGTGTTTGATCAGGGTTGGAGCTAAACTGTGCAGGACAGTGGCCCTCCAGGACCGAGTTTGAGAAACCCTGCTTTATATGATAAAAAGCTTTAGTTTAGGCTTTTATTCACATATAAACATTCATCAACTCACACATCAGTTGTGGTAAATGGAAGCTCAAGCATGTTCACTTGACGTGCGAGAACCAATGAGGTTCATTCTCGTGTTATGCAGAAAGTTTGAGCTTCTGCAAGAACCAATGCTGTTTGTTCTCGCGCATCAAGCAGGTTTGGTTGACCTTCTGTTTATGTTCACTGATCAATGTTTATATGTGAATAAAAGCCTAAATTCAAAATGTTCATCATAGCGATCGGGTCTCTTTAGAAAATTTAAACCAGACCACTCAATTCATATATTCTATTGTTTAAAAATAGAATGAAGTCATCAAACCAGTCCTGAATCAGGGTTCAGAGAATTTTGATGACTTCAGTCTATTGTTAAACAACAGGGTTAACAATCGTCGGATAGATGCACATCTGTTTATCACATTGCTGAGGTATTCAATGCCAAGTAGAGAACAAGAACAGTCTCTGAAATACTATCAATTTTAGGACATCTACTTCTATGATGTGCGCTCTTTAACAATGTTTTGTATGTTTTCCTTCTGCAAGAACAACAATGGCGAGCCAAATTTACTACGGCTCGAGTAACAGCTCGAGTGACAACTGCACCGAAGTGGACAATCTCATGAAGCGCTACTTCCTGCCCGCCACATATGGTGCGATCTTCATCGTGGGCGTTGTGGGTAACATCACCGCTCTGCTGGTCTACGCGCTCAAAGTTCGTCCCTGGAAGAGCAGCACCATCATCATGGTGAACCTCGTCATCACTGACCTTCTCTTTATGGTCAGCTTGCCCTTCTTGATCTACTACTACGTCCTCGACGACACCTGGACGCTGGGGGTCGTCATGTGCCGCTTTGCGCGATTCATGTACCACTTCAACCTCTACGGCAGCATCCTCTTCCTCACCTGTCTGGCCATCTTCCGGTACGTGGCGATCGTGCATCCGTTGCACATGCACAGCATCAAGCAGAAGCGATGGGGCGTGTTGGCTTGCGTCTTGGTTTGGGTCATTACGGTGGGCGAGTTAAGTCCGATTTTTAACATGTTTGACACAGTTCCAACGGACAATAAGACATACTGCTTGGACTTTGCGAGCAACAACACAAAAATCATCTGGCCATATAGTTGGGCATTGACCGTCCTGGGATATTTGGTTCCTCTGGTCGTGGTCTGTCTTTGCTATTGGCGCATCATTGTAGAGCTAAAGAAGGGTCCTCATATGGGAAGCAAGAAACGGATTAAAGCAAGGCGACTCATCGTGTTGATATTGACGTGCTTTATTGTTTGCTTTCTTCCCTTTCACGTTCTACGAGCGCTGAGAATCTACACGAAACTCACTCCGGAAACCGACTGCATGCTGGACCGCGGCGTTCACGCCGCCTACATTATTTCGAGGCCGATCGCTGTAATCAACATCATTTTCAACCTGCCGCTCTACACTTTGTCGGGGGACTTTAAACGAGCCTTCATGGATCTGTTCAAATGTGACCAGCTCATGTCGAAGATTAAAGGGATCATTAAAGTGGCTGTGATCAACAAACCCACGACCAATACCACATATGAGCAAAGCAGCTGAAACTCAAGCCACTGTTTCAGTCTTATGAGCCATGAGTCAATGCCACTGTGAAATAACCAATTTATGAAGGGATACTCCACCTAAAAATAAACGTTCTGTCATCATTTACTCACTGTCATGTCATTCCAAACCTGTATGACTTTATTACTTTTGTGGAATATAAATACGATTCTGAAATATCTGAAACATCTGAAACACTTCCTTATTTTCCACATAATAGATACACAATACACCACAAAACCCCCCCTGGAGAAAAAATCTCCAAATGCTCCACGTGAAACTGCGGTCTTCCGACCTATACTAAATATGCGCGAGGGAGAGAGAGCAAGACAGAGCTCGACGTGTTGTTTGAAGACGTGAGTGCGCGCGCGCGCGGCCGGGGCTCTCTCCTGTCAGGCGATCAGCACTCATTCTATTCTACATCACTCGCCGATTAAATAAGGCTTTGACGGGACAAAAATTTGCTTTGGTGGCCACCAAAAAAAATATCAATGCAGGAAAACCGCTGACAAGGCTCGAGAACATTGGCTGCGTTGTTTCTTACCTTGCTCTACGTTGACTTGTTTCTAAATTGACTAGTTCCAGCTTCACCGTCACCACCTTTTTTAAATATTTGTTTAGAAAATCTCCCAGGCCTCTATTTTCTTCTCTTCTTCTCTTTTCTTTCCTTTTCTGAGCACCAGACTTGTGCTGACCGGACATTTTGAGCTTACTGAACTTCAAATCAAATGACAACATCAAATTTTGATCAGTGGCCAAACCATTTTTGTGTTGGGGGCGTTTTTATAATTAGGAAGAAAACAAATAAAAAGCTTTTATGAAACTCAAATATTGCATATTTTTTCCACAAATAGGCCTATTTTAAAATGTTTAAAAAAATTATTCCATAATTTAATGAGGGCCCAGTCCTGCCCCTTATTGTGCTTAAATACACACAAAATAATATCAAAATGTCGGTCTTGGCAAGTATTCATGTAAACACAGTTATAGTGAACGTAAAGAGTTGAGAACGAAAACGCATGTGTAACAGTATAATGGATCTGTGTGTCAGGTCTTAAAGTGACAGCAGCCTAATATACCTGCTGCTGAATTATGAGATCGATGTCAAAATTGTGGCCAGTGAAAATGCTGAGTGGCGAGTAACTTTGGAAAACCACTAACCAGAGTGGCTGGTGAGCAAAAAAATTAATGTCAAGCCATGATTGTATAGTATTGAAAATGTAGCTCAACCAGAGTCTCACAAATGCATGAACTTAAATGTGCATGTAACCAACCCAAGGCCATTTCATGACAAACCCACCCATGTTGCCCTCAGCATGTCAATAGCCTATGGTCGCCACGATGGTAAAAAAATGACCCTGATATAAACAAACAATGATGCCAATCTGTATGGTATTGCAATGTTCCTGTGTATTGACGGTATCTATGTTTGTGGCAGCTGTATGTCTGTATTTATTCATTGTGTGCTTGCTTTCCTTCATAAACCTTGACTTTATGATGATGGCGTAGTGTAATTTGTTTGCCATGCAAGATTAACAGCAGTAAAAGTACTTAAAAAGACATTTGCATTGTTTACTTTTTGGTCTTTGTTTACTGGCTCATTCATACGGTCTGAATGGAGTAACTGTAAAACAAATTCATCAGAAAAAATTATTCTTGTATAACAGTGTGAATTCCAGCCGAGGTTTAGATGCACTGTTTTACAGTAAAGGAAGAGGAAATGTGAAGCCTCCATCAAAACCCAATTGAGATGCAAATCAGGAACTTTTCAAGAGATTTTTTGTCACAATTCACACATTATACGGAAGATTTCTAAATCAAATGTTTAACACACGTTATTGTTTTTAAACTGTTTGTGGGTTTTTTTGTTAGTGGAAGGGATTATGTTATGAAATCAAATTAGATGAAGTTCCTCATCGACTTTACCTTGTATTAAATAACTCATGAATCATCTCAGATTTCATCAGTTGTTCACACACGAGGAAACTCCTCTCATTGACTGGACGAAAAGGAAGAAGCAGCTTCTGCATATATATTGTAAATAAACACTTGTTTAGTCTCCAAGGAGATTCAATCTAAGAAAACTGGTTTTTCCGAGCTTCCCGGTGAACTGTATGAGAAGTCCACATCAGTGAAATGAAATCACATGGTGTTTCTCTAGATCTGCAGTGCAAACTGCGTTTGATGGTTTGTGGACTCATGACTTTAGTTTATATGTATGGTGACATTCCTCTGTCCACAGTCTGCGTCTCAGTGTAGACATGTTATATATAGTAACCAGTAACAGCTAAATATACAATTATGCAACAGCAAAAAAAAAGTTCACAAAACACTGACTTCTGTGATGCTGCATATAGTGTGAGTCATTGACATCACAAAAACAACTGTTTCTCAATCCACCTTTGAATGCGGTGAGAATATAGACGTCTTTCTTTCTTGAACCAACCCCATGAGAAAATCCCCACCGGACTCAAGCCTCCCGGACTAAAATGCATGTTTGAGTTGTTTTAACCGAAATCAACTTGCACTGATATGTCTTAAACATATCTTAAAATATGTCAGTGCCATTGTTTTGTCTCCAGATGAACACCAGTAATGTTTTTTATTCTAAGGAATGTTTATAAAAGCTACTTAAATGCCCTGATTGAATGAAGGCCTAATCCTGGTTTAATCTAAGCCCTGTCTGTGAAACCAGGCCATTGTCATATACTACATTTCATGTGAGCATAAACTTGGTCTCAGATGTTCCTCCTAAAATTCACTAAGAAGTATAATTAAAAATGGAACAATTAATTTATAGTTGGCATGTAAGAATATAGAACTTTGTGGGTAAGAATTTTATGTGAATTTTTTTTAATTCATATTCTGAGGTCTTTTTCGCAAGAGAAAAAGGTCTCCATTTGACCTCCATTTTATGTCATTGCTAGAAAAAAAAAAAAAAAACAGATAATAAAGAAATCTCAGTCGTGTCATGAACAGTAATAATGAATATATTGGGACATGATCAATATATGCCGATCATCATGAAAGCATTGAGGGTGTTGGTATGCACCAAACTGTCCTGTAAATTAAAAGAAATCTGTGCAGATTTACTGCTAAACAGAAATAACATCGCTAAAGTGGTTTCATAACAGTCACACAGTACGGTACTATTTCATTTTTACATTTCACTGGCATTTATTGTTTTATTTCCTGCTTTCACACAAGCATGTTATGTCACTGGTACACAGCTGAAGTCTCTGGTGGCACGCGAGGGAGTGAAACCAGTTCACACACTTATAGAAATGTTGTTCATAAAACTGACATTTTAAAACAATTGGTATTCTAAAAATATACAAAAGGTATTTATCTACTCAGCTGTAAGGAATGCTGTTCTTTTGAACTTTCTAATCATCAAAGAATCTTTCAAACTAAATGTATCATGGTTTCCACAAAAATATGAAGCATTAATGTTTTCAACATTAATAATAATCAGACATGTTTCTTGAGCAGCAAATCAGCATATTAGATCAGTAATGATGCTGAAAATTCAGCTTTGAATCACAGGAATAAATTACATTTTACTATATATCCACAAGGAAAACATCTGTTTTAAATTGTAATAATATTTAACGGATTTTACAATATTTTTTGATCAAATAAATGCAGCCTTGGTGAGCAGAGGAGACATAAGAGAGATCACAAAACCAACAAAACAAAAATCTTACACTTTTAAATGTGTGTGTATTTTAGGTGCTTTAACTGGTCACCATTTTTAGTGTTCACTAGTTAAAACGGTTGTGTGGTGTGACGATAAAGTAAAAGAGCAACTTTTCAGTCCCAATAAATACGAGCTTGCCAAAACTTTAATAATTATAAATAATAACTATGAGAACTGAAGATTTTTAAATGTCAACTACCCATATATTTCTCTTAACTTCTTTATAGCTTTATGATGATTATACATTAATATGCACTTTTTAATAACTGAATAACTCAATCATAAACTGGAGTTGAAACAAGATTGCAAGTGAGATAAAATTACGGCGTTACCTTATCAAAAGTATGGAAAACCTCAAGAGCTTAGGGCGCTCATTGCTTTTTAAGTGATACTAAACAATGCAAATTTGTACAATGCAAAACATAAATTCTGCACAATGATTTTGAAATCATATGGGAAACTCCAGTGAAATAGCTATGCAGAACAGGCTTAACAGGTTTACTGTCTGTTTTTACACAGGTTTATACTGTCACCTTTGGCTTTTGTTTGCTTAGTTGAGGTCACTTAATATTCAACAATACTGTTGATCTGCCTGCCATTAACACCATTATATGAGAAATGAACTGAGCTGGACGATGTTTTCTCCAGAGCTGCTATATATATAAGTGAACTAAATAAATAACTTTTTACAACAGAAATGAACCATCACTGAACTTATTTAAGCTGGACTATGATGCTATTTTCTTCTAGATCTGCTGTACAGCAGAAACAAACTTTGTTGCATTATTTTCCAGTTAAACAATCTGTAAAGTAAAAAGCGCTTTATAAATAAAGATGACTTGATTGTGTAGGCCTACTTCACAATACTGTACTTCAGACCCCATCTTTACTTTCATACCAAAAATGGCACATGTAAAGTTCTCCAGTTAAAGTTCACAGTGGGTTGGAGTTCACTGAATCAACTTCGATTGGATAACTTTATTTCCCAACTTTGATTGGAGAAGTTTGAGGCTTGGTGAAGGTTCAGTTTTGACATGCATCATTTGCCAATCCAATTCCCCTTCTGTCTCCCTTCACTGTCCTGTTGATTAGCATGTCATTAATGGGTTTATCTCCCACCAGTGAAAACAGCGAGCCTCCCAGACAGGGTTGTGTTTCCCGAAAGCATAGTAGGCCAACTATGGTCGCAAGTCATTATCAGCAAACGAGTTCAACGAGTTGATGTTTCCTGAAACCATCATTCCAACGAACAGTCACAAGCAGCATCGCAAAGTTGTGCGGTTGAACAACAGATCTCGATCTGTGGTTAGAAGCAGTTTCAAGTTTGCATGACATGCATGACTTAATAAATCCTTATCTTGAGAAAAATAAGCAAGCTGACATTCAGTACAATCTATATGTTTAATTTTGAATACATACAAATGTCAATTACGTCTTTTAGTTTGTCAAGAGATTTAAGCACCGTTTTTGAAGTGCGCATGTGCGTAAGAATGAGTGATTTAATCTGGAAATAAAGCAAAATAACTGAGAAAATGAGAATCAGTCCTCAGATGCCATGTCTGTAATTTTTAGCAAAAATCCGGCATTAATTCAATCTCAATTGGATTAATTAAAAGAAGTTATTACTTCATCGCCTGCGTGTCATCATTAACCAAAGTGGTTCAATGACAAATTTGCGACAATACGGTTTCTTCAGACCCTGATCAAACTCGCCTATCTGCAATTTAACTCTGAAGACCCTGATTAGCTTGTTCAGGTGTGTTTGATAAAGGTTGGCACTAAACTCTGCAGGACAGTGGCTCTTTAGGGCCAGATTTGAGGAACCCTGCCATAGAAAATGTGAAGCTGCCATCACGCAGTATCTGCTCTGCATCAGACACACGGATCAAAAAGATCGAGGCAATTCAGACTCAAGCTCTAAGGATCGGCTGAGGAGCATTTACAACATCTCCAGACCATCTATTCAAGTAGAGATGGGAGAAATGCCACTAGAAGTTCGTTGGAGAAAGTTAAGAATTATTTACTGGATCAGTGTAAAAGGACATGATGAAAGACATCCAGTTAAAAAGGTACTGGAAAACTGTTAATATACTGTAGTATAAATAGTTTTGGCTGGGTAGCAAATAAGGAGGCACATGAAAATGGGGTATAACCGAGATAGAAGTAGCTCCTTCCATCTATACCCCCATGGTTACACCCAATACCAGAAATAGACCTATTCATACATAAAGAGATACATAAGAATGAACCAAATTTGCCATTAAAAGTAATCGTTCAACAATACATTACACTGTAAATAATTTCTAACCTCCCCAACTTAAAATTTTCTAGTGACTGGTCACATCTAAATTTTTCAATTGCCCCAAGTGAAATTCTGTAAATTAAAAAATTTAATTCTCGGGAGGTTAGAACTTTTTTTTTACAGTGTAATCAAGCATACAACAACATGACTTAAATATTCAAAAGATCCAAAATCAGGTAGAGCACTTGCAGCAGTGTCTATTCCTCAGTGCAATATTAAAATATCAAAAAGAGCAATAGATCATGTATTTGTTTTTACAACAGAATTGATAGCAGAATTGATTCTGACTCAAAATCAGCTCTGCAAAGATTAGAAAGTGGAACATCCTCAGCAAGACGAGATATTTTAAATGAAACATTACAGAAGTTATGTAAAGGTCAATGAGGAAGCTGACAAACTGGCAAAGGAGTCGTTGAAAGATCCTGAGATCAGCATCAGAGCACCGACGAGTAAAGCGGAAATTAAGGGGCTGATTGGAACTGAAGTGAAAAAGAGGTGGCAGAGGATATGGGACAGTGAAATAGAGGAAGACATCTGTATAATATTCAAAGAAATGCGGGGGTGGAAAGAACAACAGTTAATAACAGGAAAACGGATGTGATAATGACAAGATTATATGTATTTGGGCATACAACACTAAATCAAAGTTTATATAAAATAGGTAAACATGAGTATGGGGCGCCGTTTGTAAAGCGGCTCACGCTGAAAATAACAGCAACATTTTGTCACATTTAGCTTCAAACAATGTTTAAAAAACTGGTATGAATTTTTGACGGTCACTTTTTACCACATTTACAACAATATTTGTCAACTTAGAGATATTTTAAATAGTTAAATCTAAATATTAAATGTTACACCTAAATGTTAAATGTTAAATCTAAATGCTAAATCTAAATCTAAATGCTAAATCTAAATCTAAATGTTAAATCTAAATCTAAATGTTAAATATAAATATAAATATAAATGTGAAATCTAAATATTAAATCTAAATCTAAATGTTAAATCTAAATGTTAAATCTAAATCTAAATGTTAAATCTAAATATTAAATCTAAATCTAAATGTTAAATCTAAATGTTAAATCTAAATCTAAATGTTAAATCTAAATGTTAAATCTAAATCTAAATCTAAATCTAAATGTTGAATCTAAATTTAAATGTTAACTCTAAATGTTAAATCTAAATCTAAATCTAAATGTTGAATCTAAATCTAAATGTTAAATCTAAATCTAAATATTGAATCTAAATGTTTCGGGTGAAACTAAATATTTAACTAATATGCAAATTCAAAATGCCGGTAACAGGAAGTGCCAAAATAAAAGCTCGAGGTGGTCAGTGTGTGTTTATAGCATGGTTTATAGTGTCAAATAACGAATAAAAACCATCTCATCCGAGGAAATGGACTCTTGGACATAGATTATCGTGATAATAACTACCTAAAATAATAAACACGTTTGGAGAAACTGTATTTGAAGAGTATGCTAGTGTCACTTTTATGAAAAGTGCGGGACTTATGACCTGTAGCCATAATAGCCAGCCACTAGGGGGCTCACTTTGACTGAATGTCATGTCATCGCTCTGTCATCACGAGACTCTACAGTTTCTCCAAACGTGTTTATTATTTTAGGAAGTTATTATCATTATATTATAGTTATTATTATGAGATGGTTTTTATTCGTTATTTGACACTATAAACCATGCTATAAACACACACTGACCACCTCGAGCTTTTATTTTGGCACTTCCGGCATTTTGAATTTGCATATTAGTTAAATATTTAGTTTCACCCAAAACATTTAGATTCAACATTTAGATTTAGATTCAACATTTAGATTTAGATTTAGATTTAACATTTAGATTTAACATTTAGATTTAGATTTAACATTTAGATTTAGATTTAACATTTAGATTTAACATTTAGATTTAGATTTAATATTTAGATTTAACATTTAGATTTAGATTTAACATTTAGATTTAACATTTAGATTTAGATTTAATATTTAGATTTAACATTTAGATTTAACATTTAGATTTAGATTTAATATTTAGATTTAACATTTAGATTTAACATTTAACATTTAGATTTAACATTTAGATTTAGATTTAACATTTAGATTTATATTTAGCATTTAGATTTAATATTTAACATTTAGGTGTAACATTTAATATTTAGATTTAACTATTTAAAATATCTCTAAGTTGACAAATATTGTTGTAAATGTGGTAAAAAGTGACCGTCAAAAATTCATACCAGTTTTTTAAACATTGTTTGAAGCTAAATGTGACAAAATGTTGCTGTTATTTTCAGCGTGAGCCGCTTTACAAACGGCGCCCCATACATGAAACTGGTAATTTCGATAAATATGGATATCCAGAAACAGCAAATCTAGAATGTACAGCATACAATAGAGAAGGACTTAAATGAGTTCAATACATGAGGAATTATAATTTTTTTAAATGATACAGGACTGGTAAAAAAGATTTAAATCAATTTTGTGTGTGTGTGTGTGTGTGTGTGTGTGTTTTCAACCAATTAGTGCTTCATACTCCAATCCAGTAGGTGGCGGACAATGCACCTTTTAGTTGGTTTGCCAACCAACAGAAGGAGGTCTGGGTAATTAACGCTGCGTCCCAATTCGCCTTCTTATACTACGCCCTAAAAGTATGTACTATTTTTGTGAAGAAAAAGTAATTGCCCTGTCAATCTAATTGTCACAGTTAAAATCCTCCATTCAATCTAATTTAATTTTAGAGAAATGTAGTTGCAAGTAGAGGTCTTCACGGGTCCAAAAATTCGTGCCCGAACCCGAAAGAGACCCGTAATGCGCTAAACTGAACCGACCCAGACCCGTCTATTATTTCAAAAGCTGGACCCGGACCCGTGCAGATCCGAGAAATGCCTAACCGGACCCGACCTGGACCCGTCTATTATTTGAAAGCTGGACCCGAAACCGCCGGGAAGACACAGACCCGACTGGACCCGATTGTCACATATTCCACTTTAAACTGCTATTACAAGTCAATAAACCTGTTGCGAAAAATACAACTTTTTGTCTTACCTAATTTAAGGAGCCGTGGTAGCGTAGTAGTCTCCTATCCCTTCCTTGTAACGTTCCTTGTAACGTTCAAAAGTCCACTTGATGTCACTGTGACGGATGACAAATGCAACTTTGCACATGTAACTTACATTATAATAACTAGAGCCCGACCGATATATCGGCAGGCCGATATTATCGGCCGATATTAGGAATTTTCAAAACTCGGTATCGGCATTTATAACGGCCGATAAAGGAATATTTCAAAAATAAAATAAAAACGGACGAAACACCCTTCAATCATGTTATGAGTGTTGGCGTTGAATAGTTTGTCCACCAGAGGGCACTCTACACCGTCCCTGTTGGCAACACTCGTGTATAATGCGCCACACATTCTGCAACCTGCTGATCCAGCCAGAGTCGGGCAGAGAGAACCATAGATATCATATAAAGGCTAGATGTCTCGTCCGCGCTGCTGGCCAATGGAGCTCGACATCCGCACACGGCGGCCATCTTACGACAGGGTGCTCGCTCACTCATAACATGGTGCATGTACTTTTAAATAACCATAACTTGCTCAATTTTCTACCGATTTTCAAACGGTTTGGTTTGTTATAAACGTCAGAGATGTAGCTATTATACTGCATACATATGAATAATTATGTTCAAAATGTTTAAGCATTCAGAATTATAGCCACGTTAATAACGTTTGTAAGAAACCAAACCGTTTGTAAATCCGTCCAGAATTCAGCGAGATAAGAGGATTTGTGTGCGTGCTGCTCACTCACCTTAAAGTAACAACATGTAACTTTTCAACCTTCATAATATATTTCCAAGAACCTTGTGATAGTACATCGACTTACAGTAGGTTGAATGAGACGTCTGCCAGAGCCTGACGGGGTCTGTATCGCTTTTACTGGCATTATGTAACTTCGGGGTGCGGGTAGTAACCTGCGCTCAAAAAGAACTACAAAATTCGACTGCTTTACGGCATACGTCACTTTGCCCACCACTTCCTCAAATGTGGCCAACCAGCGCGTTTGTTTTCGTACGTCTGTTTTCGTCATGGCTGAAGCAGCAGCGAAACGTAAGAAGTCCAAGGTTTTGTCGGAGTAGAGTCGGAAGAGGAAAAGGGAGAGTGATAAACTGAAAGACAGGACGAGGATCAATATTGATCGAGCGTTTGCTCGCTGGCGTGAGCTAATGGAGGAGGAGTGTTGCCAGACCGATGCTGACTTGGCCGTCATGCTGTTGAACTAGTAAGTAACTGTAAATTGCTTGCATACTATCTTTAGTTTTTCTAATCTGTTGTCTGCCTGGCTACGTTACGGAAACTATCTGGTCCTCCATTTATCTTCATGAATCAGCTAGAAGATGAGCGAATTATCAATCTGGTAGCTAGTAAACACTAACATGGTAGTTTTAGATGGTTAGGATGCTATCGCTATCATTCTTGTTCAGATTTGAGCATTGCAATCGACATGCAAATCGCAAATGTTTGAGTTAAAATGTTTAGTCTACTAAACATGTATAAATTATGAAAGGGGGAAGATTAATAATATTATCATTGCCCATATGAAAAAAACCTGCATGCTTCATATACAGTAACCGTAAATCATTTTACGACAGCGGTAATCGACAATTCCGCTTCCAACCTGTAGGGCAACCGCAGAGGAAAAGTTCCATGTTGTTGCTTTAATTCACAGAGCCCTGTCCAAAGATGGCCGCCGGTGATGCCGGAAGTGACTCCGCCTTAAGACATCTAGCCTTTATATATATCTATGGAGAGAACCGCGAGTGAGATCATCGGTGAAGTGTGTTCATGGTGAGTTGGTCAAGACTCACGAGACATACATTGCTTGAATAACAATTAAAAGAACATCCCTATCAGTTCTCTTAACTCAAATAAGGATGACAAAATTCGTGACTCATGTCCAGTTTTGCTGCGGTTAAATAAGCCGAGAGTGAAGCGGAACAACGTGACGTAGGCTATATTCACATAAAATGTTAACACTGCAGTTCACAAAAGTTCATAATGTGCATGTGCTTTAAAGCTTTGTCGGTTAAACATTTAATTTTAAATACTGATGCGCTGTTTTAACGTGTGCGTTTCTCAGCGCGTACGTGAAGCTCACATGCACTAAAAGCCTTTCTACCAGCGCCTGGATACTGGACTAAGTTATCTTTCGAGTATTATTGTGCTAATACTGTTAAATACACACAAGATTTACATAAACAAAGTCGGTTGTCTAAAGTGAAGGCAAAATTGAGAGAAAATCTGCTTGTCAAATGCGTGTACATTAGACGTGTCGTGCTCAGCTCTTAAAGAGACAGTAGCAATTGTAAACACATTGCCGCTTGTCCTTAAAGTGATAGTTCACCCAATAATAAAAATGATCTCATTATTTACGCACTCAAATGTTGTTACAACTGTATTAATTTCCTTCTAATATTTTTCTAATATTAATAGTTTGAAGAATGTGGGTAACCAAACAGTAGCTGGTCCCCATTGACTTCCAAAGGAGAAAAATATACTATGGAAGTCACTGGGGTACATCAACTGGTTACCCACATTCATCCAAATAACTTATTTACAACAGAAGAAAAAAACAACTTGAGAGAGTAAATTATGACAATTTGAATTTGTTGACAATTTGAATGTGAAATTGTTGTTTTTGTTCAAAGGACTAAACGTTTAGTCTTAAAAAAAATCTTTTTATACATTTTATTTATCAGATACTTTAATATATTTTGATGTTCCTCTGTTCTGTTGTGACAATAAAAGAAACAAGTTTCTTTTTAAAATGCATTATCATATTATTTAATTTAAAACTCATAAATAACTACAAATAACTAATGTTAGGGAAATCTGTTAATGTTTTGTTGCGCGTTTCTGAAGAAAAAAAAGAAAGAAAAAATATCGGCCGATATATCGGAATATCGAATTTTAAAACCAACAAATATTTGTATCGGTATCGGCCTTCAAAATCCTTTATCGGTCGGGCTCTAATAATAACATAATAACTTTGACTGTTTGCCCTTTTGAACTAACGTTATAATAACGATTGCTCGTTCAGTGCCATGGCCGCTGCCGTTATTTATTTGCTATCATCTCCGTGCTCTCTGCTCTGCATCGAGTCTGAATCTGACCACTAAAACTTTAAGATTAAAGGGATAGTTCACTTTGAAATTAATTTTTGATATGTTTTAGCTTACCTCAAGGGCATCCAAGATGTAGGTGTCTTTGTTTCCGCAGTAGTTTCAATTTTGATATTTTTACGTCAAACCGTTCTTGTCTGTCAGTCATATAATGCAGGTCGATGGTAACCGTCTCAAAACACAAGCACAAATTAAAGTCCAAATTAAAACAATTCCCCATCGTCCAAATTAAACAATTCCCCATCATAAGTACACATTGATGGCCTAAGACACGAAACGAGCGGTTTGTGTGAGAAAACGAACAATATTTATATCGTTGTTATCTCTTGAAAACAGCACATGTCCAAATGATCTGACGGCGCGGGCAGGTATAGATATATACATAGATGTCGCCTTGGCTACGGTTTCGTTCCAATGAACTGCAGTAGCCAAGGCGACATCTATGAATATATCTATACCCGCCCGCGCCGTCAGATCATTTGGACGTGTGCTGTTTTCAAGAGATAACAACGATATACATACTATTCGTTTTCTCACACAAACCGCTCGTTTCGTGTCTTAGGCCATCAATGTGTACTTACGATGGGGAATTGTTTAATTTGGACGATGGGGAATTGTTTAATTTGGACGATGGGGAATTGTTTTAATTTGGACTCTGTGCTTGTGTTTTGAGACAGTGACCATCGACCTGCATTATATGACTGACAGACAAGAACGGTTTGACCTAAAAATATCAAAATTGAAACTACTGCGGAAACAAAGACACCTACATCTTGGATGCCCTTGAGGTAAGCTAAAACATATCAAAAATTAATTTCAAAGTGAACTATCCCTTTAAACAAGACGGTTAATTTATATTGTAAAATCTAAAGCTCGGTTTGGCGGTCCCTCACTGAAACTCTGGTAACTGGTTGCCATAGAAACATGACACGCGCTTGAGACTGCACATGCACGCTAGCTGGATCAACCTAATATATGCTTTTTAACGCAATTTATTTTGAGTGTCCTAATTTTACAAGTTGCAAGTTACAAAAAAACACAAGCAGTGTCTAATCACGGCCGGGTTGTCTCCGAGTCTGATCTAATGACTCCGATCGCATGGGTATTACAATGTTAAACAGACCCGGGACCCGAAGTAATAAATTCGGACCCGACCCGGACCCGGCTGATCATTTAAAATATAGACCTGAACCCGTACGGGTCCCGGGTCGGGTCCCGGGTCGACGGGTCTTGGGTTCACTGTGAAGACCTCTAGTTGCAAGTTCATCTGCCAGTCGTGGGTCTTTCATGCGGAGACTCTCCTCATGTGTTTGCAATTTGAATATAATGATGCATTTAAAAGTTAATGGCTAAACGTATCTTTACAAAAGTTCACAATGCTGCTGCAGATGCAATATAATGTAGACAACGTTGAATAAATACATTTTCGTCAGGTTAGAACCCACTAGAACGTCACTCAAACCCCTTTATCTAAACCTCTCACTTCATGTCTGTAGTTTTCTAACACTTTTCACTCGTGTTTGTAGTTCTAACCGAATCCTCGTCCAACGCGCGATGGGTTGTGGGCAATATTAGCCGTTAGAGTGTGCATCGATCTGCACTTCGGATTCTGACCAGAAATAGTAGACCATCCGGGTATCTTTGGAACACTAATTTCAACATAGCCTACTACAATTTGGGATGTACTAATTCTGTTTTCGAATACTATTTAGGACGGATAGTATGCAAATTGGGACGCATTACTGTTTTGTTTGGACGCCATATTAGGGGGAATCGCGCTGCCTTTTTGCTATAGTAGCCTATGTTGAAGGGACAGTTCACCCAAAAATGAAAATTCTATCATTTACTCACCCTTATGTTGTTCCTAACCTGTATGAGTTTCTTTCTTCTGTTGAACATGAAAGAAGATATTTTAAAGAATGTTGGTAACCAGACAGTTGATGGACCGTGTGTGCCGTCAACTGTCTGTTTATCAACATTCTTTAAAATATCATTTCAGTGAGCGTTTAATATACTCAATTTCTTAGGCGACAAAGCAACACAGCTAAAAGTATTTCTAATATGCTAGACCTTTTATTGAAAGTAGCCTATTTTACCAGTTGAGACATGCCTTCACAAGCACCCGTAAGAGCTGTGATGTTAGTGATGTTAAAAAAGCATGAGAATTGTCTGTTTCTCACTCAAATCTGCTGTGTAACTTCAGCAGACATGGAATATATTGCAAGGAGCTTTTCTCACTGCCTAAAAGTCCCCACCTCTATTAATAGTCAACAAATAAACATTACATTCTTGTTCATCTGTTATTCTCTAAAAAGAAACATCAAGAGCTCATCTCATCAAGAAGACGCCTCAAAGTTTGTACTTCCCCACACAATCATGTTTCAAGTCAGTCAACAACAACCCTTTGTTCAAATCTGGACAGCATTATATATATATATATATATATAAAAAAAAACATTTTACCACATGGTGCTAACAATAAAAAACATGGAATGCATTGACATGAAGGCTAATTAAAATATTAGTTTCTTGCACGCAAGTTCACAATACTCGCACTAGATTCTCATTTGTACATCCTTCTTACTTCTGGGAAATTAGAGTTGCCTGTACACACACACACACTGACCTTTATACATCTGAACCACAATTAACACGTTCTCGGCCAAAGAACTAACCAAAGTCCGCTTTCACATTTCTTTCTATGTGCAAGAGAACAATGTGGCATTTGATACCGAACTCTGCTGGCATGAAAATGTCATGTCAGGTCACTTACGGGAAGTAATTAAACCAGAGAATTAGAGCAGACGAGAAATCTGAGGTAAAATCTGCTGGGAAATGTTAAGAATTGCCAAGATTCTTTGGCGTCTCTATTCATGCAGGTGTGAAAGCATGCAGTTTCCAGTGGTTTTCGTCCTTCAGTGCAATTGGCCACAAATCTACGTAGGTGAGGTTCCAAAGAAAGAAAACCACAAAGGCCTCAATACAGAAATACACAACATCGTACTGCTAAAAACTAGGCAGCTTTGTAGAACAGCAGCCAAGCAAATATAAAAGTGACAGAGAGACGCTGAAATTATTTTATTTCAGTCACTTGGCTAACATGGGCCGAGCAAGGGTAAATGTTTAAGGTTGGAGAGTTAAATATTTGAATGTTGAATTATTTGGACAAGAGTTTTTAATCAGCCCACATGATTTCGGTGACCCGTCTTTCTGAGCATAGACGTGAAAATGCACTATCCAAACTGAAGTGGTTGTACTGTAATTTATGAATGCATTGGTATACAGAGCTAAGGCTGGTCTCTTTTTAAAGAAGACAGCAGATTATTGTAGTAAAGTAAAGGCACTTCAAAAAATGAAAGTGTAAAAAAGTAATACAAGTTTAAGTTTACTGTAAAACAAATGTATTGAAAATGTAAACAAATGTAATATAAAACATTTTATATTTTAATCTAAATATATATTTTACAAAATAATTTTTACTCTTTAAAATCAAAGCCATTTCTCCAATCAAGTTGTGTTCCAAATTTAAAGTTAATTGCACAAAAATGTAAGTTTCTATGAGATTTTGTTTAGACGTAATACCAAAAATAGCCATATTTCATTTATTTGATGCATTAAAAAATTAATGAATTTCTGTCACAATATCACTTCTATCACAAAACAGTCACCAAATGTGGAGTCTCAGACCTTTCCTATATTATGTGTTTTGTCAAGATTAGAAAGTTTTGATTGTAAAATAGTTTTATAATATGAAACATGACACCGCCCACTAGGGGGAGGAGCCTACTAAAAGGATTTAAAGTACTGTTTCCATTGTAATGCAATGTCTAATTTCCAAACGGATGAATTTGGATTTTTTTAAGCTTTCAAAATGATATCTAATTTATGATGATTACTAAAACATATGATGAGAAGTAAAAGGCAATAATAAAAAAAAACGGCAAGTGGGAGGATGACAGTTAAGGGGTTAAAGAATGACAAACAAGCCTTGACAAACAAACACACAAAAAAATCCTATGGGTTTTTAATGGGGTCAGCGGTGGGCAGAGATGTTTCAGTGGTGAGAGCAACTAACAGTTCACACACTGCTTTCACCAGTGTGATCTTACAAAGACAAAATAAGACAAGAATAAAAGCAAATAAGCAAAACTTGAAGGAATTCTTTGGGTTAAAGTCAATCAACAGCATTTGTGAGAATATTTTGACTTATCCTTTTTAATTCATTTTTGTGGAAGATAAAGCAAAAAAAGGTACATTATTCTGTTCACATGTATTTTTCGAAGCTGTTTATGTAATCATTTCTACAGTACTTGTGTTAACAAGCACGAGTTGAGGCTAAACTATTGGAACAGCGAGTATTTTAACATTTATTGATTGGGCCCATTCACTTCAATTGTACTGTGCTGTTTAATACTAGCCTAGAAATCTAGACGCACCCTAGCGGCAGCATAATGTATTTCGCAGCCAGGTGGGTCTAGCAACTCTCAATAAACCTTCTCGCTGCAAAAACCCAGATTGGGTCAGGCCAATCACGTTGTGTATAGAGTAGGCGGGGGCGGGCTTAACATACACGACAGAGTTGCGACGGTTCTCTGCTACTTGAAAACAAAGAATGGCGGCTGCTGCTGGCGAACAGTCTTTCGAATCGGCTTTGGCCGCGACTCTGGAGGACTTGGAGTTAAGTTTTTCTTTGAGAAAAGAGCAAAGAACGGCACTTAAGTCATTCTTAAAAAAGGAAGATGTGTTCGTCGTTTTGCCGGCCAGATTCAAAAGTTGAATCTATCAACTAACATTAGCTCCGCTGTTGGGAAAACGCTCTGGTTGGTTGAAGCGCTGTCCTATTGCGTGCAGAGGGAATTTGAAAGACAGCCGTATATCCCGCCCCTCGGATTGAGCCGTGACTATGGTGAGTTTCCAGACCAAACATCTTGATGTAGGTCTGGCTTGCCAGGCTAGTTTAATACCCCAATGTAGCCAAGATTTTATTATGTTTTTAAGGAGGGACTTAACTGTGAGAAAACAGTGGAAAATGTATTTTGTAGTAATCAACTTTACGCCACAAATGCTGTGAACTGTGCTAAACTTGTACGGAAAATTCCTTGAGGTTAAGATAATATCATATGGTTAATGATTCAAGCAGATTTGGTATGATCAGCATTAAATGTGTAGGTGACATGGTTTTTTGTTTGTTTAAAAAAAAAAAGCTTCAATGGTAACATTACATTTTACATAATTTACCTTCAGAAGTTTCAGTTACACTTTATTTTAAAGTCTCCTTGAGGTGAAAATCAAGGTTTTAATGTTATGTATATGTCTATGTGGTGTATTTAAAATGCTTTAAGACAAACCATGTGTAAATTAATAAGTCGACAGCATTGCTGAGTATTTTCTCCTTAAAACTGCAGTGAAGCAAAGACAGTCTCAAAAACACGGTTTTATATCGCTGGTGTTTCTGACGTCACAAACTACCTTGTAACCAATCAGATCAACGTGTGATCGTCAACCAGTGGATCTCTGAGCTGAGTGAGTGAGTGGAGGCGGGGCTCATTTGCATATTCATAGAACCACGTATACTAAATGAGGCAATGGTGTCGAGTTACATTCAAGATATTTTTAGGCACAATTTTTTGTCAAGGACAAAATCTTTAAATATGTCATTTTGGTGATCAAAGATGAGTTTTAAGGGATACAATTATTGACTACAGGGGGACTTTAAGGTGTCAATGTTACAGTTTAATTATGCATTTAAGTACTGAGTAATATTAATTAACTACACGTACTTACTATAGGGTAAGGATTGGGGTTTGGTTTAGGGTTAGTTGCACGTAAGTACATGTAACTGTAAATTAAAGTGTTACCATAGTTTCTTATTTTTAAAAAATTGGCTGTCAAATGTCACATCCAATGACATAAATTTGATCGCTCTGTCAGTCAGTGTACTAATTAAACACAATGTGAATGTCTGTCATGTTTAGAGATTAAATATGAGTCCTCAAACAAACACTGTAACCAGTTTCCTGGTAACCAGCACTTAAGAGTATCAGTAACATTTGGCATCATCACATTACATTTTGAGTTGTACATTAGATAGAATCAAGAGCATTACAAAGAGAAGTATACAAACAAGAAAACTCCAAGTGTACACACTAACAAGAGGCCGAGATTGAGGACAATTCTGGTTTTTGGAGGTTCTTTGAGCATCTCAGTTACACTCCTGATTTCATCTCCCAAATGTGAATCTGCTTCCTCTGAGCTTTTACTAAAACCACAGAACCAATCCAAACACTTCACACATCTTCTTGCATGTTTGTGGGTGTGTTGAGACTCCAAGTGGCCATTTGGAAGTATTTCAGGGCCTGTTTGAACAACCTGAGATGATGGTTTCATTTCCACTTCATCCGACGTCTTCTCTTTTTTAGTTTCTCCTGAAAGCTGATGAAGTTTGCCATCGCCTCCCTTCTCTTTTATGTGTGCATCTGCGTGTGTATTCCTGTTGCGTAGTCCCCACAAAGTAGTCGTAGCAATTTGTTCCTTGCTTGGTGGATTTGTGCAAAGACTGACGACTACCGTCACAAGCCCTGAAACCCAAAACAACACAGTCGCCACATACATGAAATGAATATCCTTGATGAAGGACGGACGGTCGTCAGTTGAGTCGCAGTCCGGCTCTCTATAGACAAAGGCAAGGATTAGTCTTGTGGCTCCAAGTAGGAAGCCCACAATGCCACCCCAGAATGCACCGGTTTCATTGCAACGTTTCCAGAGGATGCCGAGCAGGAAAAGTGCAGCAATGGGTGGCGTAAGATAATCAGACACCTCCTGAATGTAGAGGAACATCTGACCACCTTGCAACTCAATGACTAACGGGACCCAAGCTATGCTAACGGCCACTATGAAGACCACAAACAAGCGTCCCACCATCATGAGCTCTTTGGAGGAAGCTTGACGACGTACCATCTTATAGATATCAAGGGTAAAGATAGTACTGGCGCTGTTAAAGATCGAGTCTAGGTCGCTCATGAGAGCGGCGAGCATCACGGCCATCATCAAGCCTCGTAATCCTACGGGCATGACGTTCATGACGAGACGAGGATATGCGGTGTTTGTGCAACCAGCCCTGCTGTTGCAGACTTGCATGCAGTGCTCTGGACTAATGCAAGCAAGCTCATCAGCAAAAAGCACACGCGAGATCATCCCTGGAATCACTATGATGAACATCGGGAGGACTTTTAGGACGCCGGCCATCAGAGTCGACCCTTTAGCGTGGGCAATATTGCGGGCTGCAAGGACTCTCTGAACTATGACCTGATCGGCGCACCAGTACCAGATCGAGGCTGGAGTCTGGCCTAGAAGAAAAGCAGGCCACGGCAAGTCTTTATCCATCGGACCTCTTAAGATCTTGAACGAATCTGGTTTGGGATGCACATGGCAGGAATTTGTGTAAGTGAAGTTACTTTTTAGCTCGATGGCAGTGATGTTGGGAATGGCGTTCATGTACCTGGTGTGCAAACCCTCGAGACCCCCAACCTTAGCTAAACTGATCCCCATCAGGCACAAAGCGCCCGATATCATGAGGAATGCCTGCAGCGTGTCCGTGTAGATGACCGCCGCTAGTCCGCCAGTGACCGTGAGAAGAGCGGTCATGGTGATGAGCAGGATTACGGACACGTAGAGATTCCAGCCTAGAGATTCCTGTATGAAAAGCGCTCCGGAGTAAAGATCCACGGAGAGCTTGGTGAAAATGTAGAGGAGGAGAGTTAGGCATGCGAAGAAAACCTTCAGCCGCTTCCCACCGAATCTTTTGGAGAGGTATTCCGGCATGGTGTACACACCTGAGTGGATGTAAACGGGTATGAAGACCCATCCCAGGAGCTGGAGGAGTAAAATCGCATTAAACTCCCAAGCAGCGACGGCGAAACCGCTCGCAGCTCCTGAGCCGGCGAGGCCGATGAAGTGCTCGCTGCCGATGTTACTGACGAACAGCGATGCACCGATCATCATCCAGTTCATGGAACGGCCGGCGAGGAAGTATCCGCTTACAGTTCCCCGGTTTGCCCTCCACATCGCAAAAAAGCCAAAGCACAGGACTAGAACGAAGTACAAGGCAACGACAGCGATATCTGCTGCTTCCATTGTTGATGCCATTTTTTAATTTGTTGATGGATCAAGACATACGATTCGGTGGGCCACATGTAGCAAATATTTCTAAAAGAGAGAGAAAAAAATGGACATTTAGCAAACATGGTACAGATCAGGAAATAAAAGTACAGCTTTTTAGTATTTTAGTCGATTGTCTACAGACAGCATTACAATTTATGAAATCAGAATCAGAATCAGAATACTTTATTGATCCCCGAGGGGAAATTCTTTGTCACAATTGCCCACCTGTCAAGCATAAGAAAAAGAAGAAACAGTAATAAAGTAGATAAATAAAGAATATATAACATAAAAGTATAAATAAATATAAATATAAAAAGAAAAAATAAAGAAAATATAAGGAATGTGGGTATGTTCAATATTTACATTATTAGAAATTTGTTATGGTGTATATTTACATTATTTAGAATTAAAATTATAATAGTGAACCAAAAAAGGACTAGAGGAATAAATAGCAGCATAGAATATTGCACATTAATTATTAAAAAGATAATATTGCACAGAAACAGAGATATTGTCAGTTTAAAAACTAACTAAATGTCCGTGTATCAGGCGCTTAGAGGGAGTGCTGTCCTTTTCATTTGTTACTGTACTTGCATTTTTCCCATTACATTTTTTATTTCTTTAGTTAGTCAGTTAGTTACTTTATTGCCCCCGATGGGGCAAATTGTTGTGCAGAAGATAGTATAGCACAAAACACACACATTCACACACACAGTACAAAGATTGCCTAACCTTGCAGGCATAGTTAAAAACAATGAAAAACACTAAACCATCAATAAGTTGTAAGTCAATAAGTTATGGTTCTTTGTAGAATTAAAAAGTAGGTTGTTGGTTCTGAATTTTGGGAGTTTAAAGCGTGATCCAGATGGCAACATGTAGCCATAAGGGATGAGAACTATCTGACAGGATATTTGTGAGCTAACATTATCTGCAGCTAAAAATATTATTGATATTCTTAAAGTCCCCCTGTGGTGAAAATCCCCCAAGTTTTTAATGTTGTTAATGCGTCTATGGGGTGTTTTTAATGTGCTTTAAGACAAACCATGTGCAAACTCATTTGCATATTCATAGAACCGCGTATACTAAATGAGGCAAGGGTGTCGAGTTCAAGTCAAATAAAATTCAAGCTATTTTTTTTTTCCAAGGGAAAAAAAACTTTAAATATGTAATTTTGGTGACCAAAGATGAGTTTTAAGGGATACAATTATTGACTACAGGGAGACTTTAATACAAAAAAAAGTTATTTGTTTTTCGGGAAGAAAAAAGTTTAAAAATAAAATAATAATTCACCCTAAAAAAAAAATTCTGTCTTTTTTATGGATGCTCTTCAACACATAATATAAAGAAATGTAAATATGCAAAACATCTGCTTTTGGAGAAATTATAATTTTCAGTTTAAGTGAAATAACCTCAAACTTCATGTTTGTTAGTGGTTTGTGGATGATGTTGATGTTAATGTGATGAACTATAGGACAACATCCACTAAAAATCACCACACGCTTCAGGACATTGAGCAAAAATTAAACAAATATCTAGTTCAGCCATGAAACTCTAGAGGGCGTGTGTATGTCACACATGCAAGTTAAAATCGTAATGTTTTAAAATAATGTTAAAAATCATTATTATTATTATTATTATTAATAATAATAATAATATCATCTATGAAAAGTTAATATCCATGTTAGTTGTCATCTACCATCAAACCAGATGTTTATTAAAAGTTAACCATCAGTACTCAAATGCACAATTTAACATTAAACCCGTTATACTTGACAACACTAAGCAACACCCTGCACAATAATAATAATAAACACATGGAAAACTAGCTGACATTAGCGTCACAGTTCATGAACAGTCTTAGATCGATGTGATTTCTAAACGTTAAAAACTCAGACATACTTACCAGAGATGCTGTCAGTGCACTTAAACCGGTGTGTGAGAGGAAAGAGTTTATCTCCTCCATCCATTTACTCCCCCCGCGCGCGCGCCCGCACCCATGACGTCATCAAACCCGCGCATCCGTTCAGCCCGAGCCCACGAGATTAGAGCCCACCCGCGGGACGTGATGTGTGATGTGGTACAGTGAAGTCATCAGAGACTCGTAGCCTGACATACTTCTCCAAGCCAGGTACATTAGGGTACTACTATTGATGTGAATTAAACATTATATACACAAATACATACAGACACAGTAGTCAACATTTGAAGTGGATCAAAAAAAGTTCATCAAAGTTTTCCTAAGACAAGAACGGGTATTGTTCGAAATGCATTTGATGAAAGGTTTTGTTCCACTTCAAATGTTGACTACTGTATATATATACAGTATATATATATCTATATTCTGTATGTATATATATATATATATATATATATATATATATATATATATATATATATATATATATATAAAAATGTAGTGGTATTAATTGTTACTTAAATTTTGGCAAAAACAAGGATAATTACTTTGAGAAATAGCTTAGTAGGCTACTGAATGATTAACATTAAATCTATGCGTACATGTCCAAAACAACCTTTTTTTGTAAGTATACAGAGCAGGACTATTTACTGTATTGTTTATAATAAAATATCAATGATAATGTGACATATATTATCGTATTTCATGAGGTTGAGATGGTACTCAAAGAATAGGTCATGGCTTTTTTTTGATAGAGTGCTTTAATTTTTCTGGGTTGCTGATAATCTAAACAGACAGACTTAACTATAGGCTACGGCATTATTATGAAACAATACAATCACTATCTATGTAATAAAAAGATACTTTTTTTAACGCTGTTTAAACAAGATCCCATATCAATTTACAGTTAGTCACTATGGTATTTTGTCATTATTGCCATAGTAAACATTTTAAAGGGATTGTCATTAGAGACAGCATCATCTAACTGTTTTTTATAATCATATTCAGCATACTATCTGTGAGTGCTAACATGAAGCCGATAACCAGTAGAGATAACCTAACCCACGAATGATTACATCACATCAACAGGAACATGACATGAGATAAAAACATGTGGGGAAAATGTTTTCACATGGAAAGTGCTATTTTGGTGTTGGTAATACATCAGAGTTTTGAGTAAGGCTATGCTACATTTGTGTCTGTATTTGTCTTGATTATGAATGCTTTATTTGTTGTATCACAACTATTATATTGTAATATATTTAATTTATATGTGTGAGTGTTAATATATGTGTGCACTATAAACGCAAGTGGCAGTGGAATGACTGCAACTACATATAATCATCAGACGGTGGCAGCACCGTCTTTCAGTTCAGAAGTTTCCATGAAGAAGAAGTGTTTTGCAATCTCTGAGTGGTAGTTGGTTCATGAGTAGATAAAGATCTTTTTGTATGTAGTCAGAGGCCAGGTGTGACTATGTAGGTCGAGGCTATAAAGATAATACAACACTAGTGTGAAATCACAGTCTGTTTAGTGCTATATTGTGTAGTCTATCATAATATAATATATATATACAGTCCAGCTCTGTACAATAACAAAAAATTAGTAATATGTCCGTTTTTTGGATATGCAACACTCAGAAAAAAAAGTACAAAAGCTGTCACTATGGCAGTACCTTTTCAAAAGGTACACCTTTGTACCAAAAGAGTGCATATAAGTCCCTCGAAGGTACATATTGGTACCAAACGTGTACATATTAGTTCCAAAAGTGTACATATTAGTTCCAAAAGTGTACATATTGGTACCAAAAGTGTACATATTAGAACCAAAAGTGTACATATTAGAACCAAAAGTGTACATATTAGAACCAAAAGTGTACATATTAGTTCCAAAAGTGTACATATTAGAACCAAAAGTGTACATATTAGTTCCAAAAGTGTACATATTAGTTCCAAAAGTGTAGATATTGGTACCAAAAGTGTACATATTAGTTCCAAAAGTGTAGATATTGGTACCAAAAGTGTACATATTAGTACCAAAAGTGTACACATTAGTTCCAAAAGTTTACATATTGGTACCAAAAGTGTACATATTAGTTCCAAAAGTGTACATATTGGTACCAAAAGTGTACATATTAGTTCCAAAAGTGTACATATTGGTACCAAAAGTGTACATATTAGTTCCAAAAGTGTAGATATTGGTACCAAAAGTGTACATATTAGTTCCAAAAGTGTACATATTGGTACCAAAAGTGTACATATTAGTTCCAAAAGTGTAGATATTGGTACCAAAAGTGTACATATTAGTTCCAAAAGCGTACATATTAGTTCCAAAAGTGTACATATTAGTTCCAAAAGTGTACATATTAGTTCCAAAAGTGTACATATTGGTACCAAAAGTGTACATATTAAAACCAAAAGTGTACATATTAGTTCCAAAAGTGTAGATATTGGTACCAAAAGTGTACATATTAGAACCAAAAGTGTACATATTAGTTCCAAAAGTGTACATATTAGAACCAAAAGTGTACATATTAGAACCAAAAGTGTACATATTAGAACCAAAAGTGTACATATTAGTTCCAAAAGTGTGTGTACATATTAGTACCAAAAGTGTACATATTAAAACCAAAAGTGTACATATTAGTTCCAAAAGTGTACATATTGGTACCAAAAGTGTACATATTAGTACCAAAAGTGTACATATTAGTACCAAAAGTGTACATATTAGTTCCAAAAGCGTACATATTAAAACCAAAAGTGTACATATTAGTTCCAAAAGTGTACATATTGGTACCAAAAGTGTACATATTAGAACCAAAAGTGTACATATTAGTTCCAAAAGTGAACATATTAGTTCCAAAAGTGTACATATTAGTTCCAAAAGTGAACATATTAGTTCCAAAAGTGTACATATTAGTTCCAAAAGTGTACATATTAGTTCCAAAAGTGAACATATTAGTTCCAAAAGTGTACATATTAGTTCCAAAAGTGAACATATTAGTACCAAAAGTGTACATATTAGTACCAAAAGTGTACATATTAGTTCCAAAAGCGTACATATTAAAACCAAAAGTGTACATATTAGTTCCAAAAGTGTACATATTGGTACCAAAAGTGTACATATTAGAACCAAAAGTGTACATATTAGTTCCAAAAGTGAACATATTAGTACCAAAAGTGTACATATTAGTTCCAAAAGCGTACATATTAAAACCAAAAGTGTACATATTAGTTCCAAAAGTGTACATATTGGTACCAAAAGTGTACATATTAGAACCAAAAGTGTACATATTAGTTCCAAAAGTGAACATATTAGTTCCAAAAGTGAACATATTAGTTCCAAAAGTGAACATATTAGTTCCAAAAGTGAACATATTAGTTCCAAATGGTACATATTAGAACCCTTTTGAAGGGTACTATTCCAGTGACAGCTTTTGTACCTTTTTTTCTGAGAGTGAAGGTGATTGGACATGTACCTTTTTTTCCGGACACGGATCATGATATGGTATTCCGTAATTTTTGTGTAATGTTGGAAATTTCTAGCATGACAGCTTTTGAAAACAGGACCCCGCCTCCTTCCTCCCTGGAGTACAGTTTTGATTGACAGCTCTCTTTCAGTATGCACTAGGGGGCAGAAGAGCTCAAAGCTGACAGTGTTCAAACATGCAGTGAAGACCAAAGCAGGCTTCTGAAGACGTGTGCTGCAAACCCTGTGGCTGTATCTGCAATAGTATACTAACATATTACTCTTACTATTTTGGCAGTATAGTATGCACTTGCACACTTTTGCCCAGTATGCACATTTTCTGTATGCATACTTCGCATATTGTGCCGGTTATGGTCTTCCACAATGCAGTGCACTTGACTGGGTCTTCCATTTCCAAAATGATCAATAACAGAAAGTCATCATTTACTTTGATTGCTTGTATATGCATTTTGCTTGAAAATGCAAAAACATATGGATTTCAAAAGACATGAGAGTGGATAAATGATTAGCAAAATCTTATTTCGAGGTGTTCTTCATCTTAAATCGCCAGGATAGGTTTGCTACTAGTGACACTTCCTTTGACCGTGGCTTCAGGCCCCAGCAGCCATTGAACACAAATAGAAAGAAGAGAAATAGGTTAGTCGAACCCTTGGGTTGTCTCAACACCGGCTCCGACTGACTCTGTGTCTGAGTGCTGTGGAGTAGAGTAGAGGACGACAGAAGATCCCTCCTTCTATGTGCACTTTCTTGCTGGCATTGTACATTATGATTAGTGTTGGCTAATGTTCCTCTATTGCAAGTCGCTTTGGATAAAAGCATCTGCTAAATGAATAAATGTAAATGTAAATATTTAGTGATAGGAGATCACAACAATTAGAACCATTTGTGCTATACATGAACAATACCTCAGATAATACATAGTTTCTTTATGAATATTTTGTTACATTGCATTTAAGGGCGTTTTCACTCCTGAGAGTCCGCACCAATGTCCGAACCAAAGTTCATGTTTTGATGCATTTTATACATTTGCATTCACATTGCAATTATTCGAGCGCACTAAAGAACTTTACATACACACTTGCGTCCTGTCGTCATCATCTATATGGGCTGCATCTTGACACTGATTGGTTGTAAACGTCAGCGTGTTGTCAGTTCGGTGGGAAACTTTGACAAGAATGAATGAACAGACGCGTATCGTTGCCACTATACTGTTATTATTACGGCATTACTCCCTGCAGCTCCAGCTATACTCCAGGCGAGGTCACATTCGCCAAATCAACGTCCTCGTTGTGTGAACATTTGATCGTCGCCGGCAGGAAAGGAGGAGAAGACTGCGAGCAATCCTGCGGGGACATTTTCAGTGCATGTCTGTGTGAGGTAAAAGGACACGAGCTCTTGAAGCCCCGCCCCCTGTGCCGGGAGCAGCAGCTCATTTGCTTTTAAAGGGACACACACAAAAACGGTGCGATTTTGCTCACCCTCAAAAAGTGAACATTTTAACATGCTATATAAAAATATCTGTAGGGAATTTTGAGCTAAAACTTCACATACACACTCTGGGGACATCAGAGACTTATTTTACATCTTGTGAAAAGGGCATTATACCACCCCTTTAAAACGAGCGGTTCATTCATAATCCGTTAGAGCGAGAACACAAGGAGCGCAGCGCGGAACGGGGCGGGGCTAAATTCAAATTTAAATGTAGCACATACTCAGTATAGCATCGTTGTGCTTGATGAAATGGCTTCATTCAGCTGCAAGCACTGCACACACAACGACTTTCACTCTTTGTAGGTCAATGACATCCGCTGGAGCTCGATAGAGACCGTGGCATAAAAGAGCACTTCTTCCTCAAAGCCGTCAGAGAGTGAGAGCGTTTGCTTCATGTGGTGTGGGCCACAAAACTTCACACATGTTGTAATAATGAGGACATGCTATTTTTGTCACTCAACCAACAATGTAAGCATGTAAGGCCTCACCAGAGCCCGAGTCGCTCGCTGCCTTACGATGATGACGCAAGAGTTCGAGCGCTAAACGTGCCGATAAGACTCGCCGCCAGGAGACGCTTATCATGAACGCTAATGATCGGACCACAGTGGACATGTTTCTATGACAAGAGGAGGACATGTTTCTGATAACCACGGGCACAGATGGAGCTCATCAGACCATTTTAGGAAACCAAAAGACCTGTGTTCACGAAAATGATTGAAAACGGGGAGAAGAAGAGAAAAATAAATGTCTCTCATAAATGCATTACAATGTATGTGAACATCCCAGATGAAGATGCTCTTTCATATCTCAGTACACTTATTAGCAACATTATTTTGGTATTGTTTATATGCTATTAAATATGCTTTTATATAAAATTTTTAATTTTTTCCAGATTTTTGTTTTAGTTTTAGCTATTTTATTCTTCAACTTAAACCAAGGCAAAAAAATAAAAAAATAAATAATAATAATAATAATAATAATAATAATAATAATATATATATATATATATATATATATATATATATATATATATATATATATATATATATATATATATATATATATATATATATATATATATATATATATGAAGAGTTCAGATGCAAAAGCCTCTAAGTGCCATCTGAAATTTTCTTCTAGAATGATAATTTTTTATCAAGCTTGTATATTTAAATTCAGTTATTTCACTTAAATGGCAATGAAAATTACCTATTAATTGTCATTTAAGTGAAATTACTGAACTTAAATACATGGGCTTGATAAAAATGATCATTAGAAGAAAATTTCAGATGGCACTTGCATCTGAACTCTTCATATATACTGTATATAACTGTATATATATATATATATATATATATATATATATATATAAAATAAAAAAAATCTAATATTTAGCACATATTTTATTTTTCAGCTTTATTTCAATTACCAAAAACTAGGCCTATTTTAGTTTTAGTTAATGTCAGCAGTGTTTATTGAGCTCTCATGTTATGTTTTTTTGCCTCAAATGTTTCTCCTAAAATGAATAAGAACAGACCTAACTGAGTGACTGTAGTTGTCATCTAAGATGAGTTTATATCTGATATCTTTAGATTGCTGACTGGTTTATTGAGCACAGTTTGAGATATTGTTGAGATGCATGTGATGCAAAAAAAAAAAAAAAGTCTCCATTCACTCTCTATTTAATCTCATTGCAGTCTTAGAGAAAAACTGTTATATTAAAGACATCTTGTTCTTTTTCTTTCCCATGAAATGATTAACAGTATATGCGACCCTGTCAGTTTAGTCCACAAATAAACGTACATTCGATGCCTTTGATGTTTAAAGCTGGACTTTTTTAACGATCAGTCACTTTAATCTTTAAATGAACAGCTTGGAGAATTACTGCTGACATTATTTGAAGCGAATATTCATAGACTAAAGGACAGTTACAGCTCCTCTGAAACACCAGACTTTAATATGCCACTGCATTAGATAGCAGAATATCAAAGCAAGTGTTTCTCAGAACGCACTATACTTCACTATTCTTAGACCGGCCATGAAACTGATGTGTATTAAACACAAGGAGACAAGATAGCTTTACAAGAAACCTCAATATGCTGCTGAAACCTAGTCTGATTGTAACTTCTCAGTTGGCCTTTAGCATTCTCTGTCCAAACAGAAAATAGTTTATAGTTTGGTTTAATGCGCGGGCTGTCCTGTCCGTTTAGTTTACTGAGTGTTGTATATGGTCAGGAAGGATGTTTAGAGTGGTTTTGTGAACATGAGGTGCGCCGACGAGGATCCTTCTGTTGCCTTGAATGGATCCCAAAACTCACTCTACTCCACAATCTGCATGATATTCTGCTCATCTGTTATGAGTGTATTACTAGCTTTATATTCTATTTGAATGAGGTGTAGGACAGGTTGTACTTCTGCAGAATGCATATGGTGTGCAGCATAATGACCTTATTTGCAGAAACGTGCTCTGTGAAATACCATCTGTAGCCCACAATGCATCTTTCATTTCCAATTATGAACCAGAACTAATGTCAACTTCAGTATTTTAACACGAACAGATTTTTTAAAAAAAATACCATCTGCCATATCTAGCATTTTAAATCCAATTTTGAGTAAATATATACCTATCTGGCAGAAATAAGGTGTTCCGAAATCAGACTCAAATTAAAAACAACTCAATGCAAAAATGAAGTACAAAACATTTTTTTTTGGGGTGTTGATAACTGAATGTCACTTGAATTAAACATGTATGTAAAAAGGGTAATATGACATCAATGTAGCGTGCTGTACTAGGTGCGTTCACGCCACGTCGTAGCCTAATTACCGTAATTACAAGATTGTAAAAAGCGTTCATGCCCTCAGTGATTGTAATTACAGCTTGTAAGATGGGAATTTTCTGAGAGCTCTTACTTGTACCACGTGACCGCTGCAGCGTTGAGAACGTAAACCACTTAACTGTAGTGTATGATATATTGATTATTTTGAGAATTAATCGCATAATAGTGTATAATATTTTAATTATGTTGAGATTTAATCGCATAATACTTGTGCAATGACGCACATCCGAGTCCACAAGACGGAGGGAAGTAAGCGAGTAAAGGGCATAAAAATTTTAAGTAATTTGGAGCAACTGTTTTGAAATAATTGTTCACAAAATGTCGGAATTACCGTAATTACGAGATTCCGACTTCATTCACATCCTCATAGAACCTGGAATTTTCTGTGAGCAAATGAATGAGTAGATTCATTTTGCCTTTGGAAGCATTGCAAGTCCCTGTACAGTTTCATCATCTAGTTAATTCTGTAATTACAACATGGGTGTGAACACAGCAAATGTGTTGCGTAATGTGCATTTTTAAAGGGGTCCTTGTGTTATGTCCCTTTTACTTTGTTTATGTGTTTTACGCTATTGTGGGAGGTGTTTGTTTTTATCCGGGAAGAAGACCGGATTGGTTCCTGGAGTCTGATTGGTGCCACGCCCTGATTGATCAGCTGACACCTGGACGTGTATGAAAGCCTCCTTCGTTACTGCTTTCATTAGCCTTGTGCTCACTCGCTACACTTGTCTTGCCTGACTTTGCTACTAAGACTGTTGAGAGTGTTTATTCTGGGGTGTGCATTTGAGAATTTGTTGTTTGTTTCTTGTGAACTGCCTATTCGTGATAATGACTACCGCCTGTTTAACGACCTAGATTCCAGATTACCCCTGCACTGATTTATTTGCTCATTTACCTGTATATACTTGTGTTTTGGATTTGGGAGGTAGGGAGACCGACGCCACTTTTTTAGTTTGATCTTTATTGCCTGTTTTGGATTAGGGAGTTGAGGATTTAAATTTTTTATTTTAATTGGACAAATTTACGATCGCGCCCACACATGAACAATTTGATAAGTGCCGTAAAGACGATTTATTAGTGATTGCAGATTTCTTTGATATTTATGAACCTCGTCATGCACTTAAAATGGAGATTTTGCACATTGAGCTTGTAAAACAAAGGATCTTACCGGAAAAGGGTGTGGCTCCGGGTGTTGCTTTTAACCTAGTTTTAACTATCTGAAGGTTTGGGTGCTAAGGAGGCGGACCACAAATCTGGCGAAGTCGATGGCATAGATCCCGTTGCCCCTTCACCGGATGAGAAACGGTTGGCAATCTGTTAAAAGAATTAGACCTAGAATTAAGTCGGCAACAGCATCAGAGTCAGCTGTTAAACGTCCGGGCACTTGAGCTTGAGACGCGGCGTGATGTCCGACTGAAAGAGCTGGAGGTCGAGTTAAAGACCCAAGTTCAGTGCCCTTCTCCGGAGACAAAGGAGAATGTTATTCCAGGATCAGTAAGTGCCTCATCTGGTGCATCATCTCCTCTACCTGCAGCGTTGATTATGATTTCACTTTTCTAACTTTAGTTAGTGTGTAGTGATGCTGTTTGAGCATAAACAACATCTGCAAACTTACGACACTCAAAGTTCAAAGCAAAGGGACATATATTCATTAACAGAAATCACTTTTAAGGAGTACAACAAATGGCTGGTAGGAACTACAACGAGCTTCTTCCCGGGTTGGTGACAACACAAAATGGTGGATAATATTGTATCTACTGTATAAAAAATAATAATAATAAATAATAAAAAAAAACATACCACCCTGAACCATCCTGTAAATTCCGTGTTTGATATCTGTTCAGCACAATCTTCGTTTTTTTTAACATTGTCAGGGTCTGAATCGGGCTTGAAAAGGTTTGAAATTGACGCCATTGTTAATATTTGCATCTGAGTAGAGCTCGAGGTTATGAAGGGGTGGGACATTTCCCGAACACGTGCTAAGCGCTGCCAATCACAACACACTGGGCCAGCTAACCAATCACAGCACATTTCGTATTTCGGAAGGAGGGGCTTCATCGAAAACGACGCATTCAACCAGACTGGGGAGAGAGGAGCTGTAATAATGTAAAATATGTGAAAAATAATGCATTTTTTTGAACAATTAAGCATGAAACCGTATTCTAGTACATGCCAAAAACAAAATCAAGACTTTATAAAAGGACCCCTTTAAAAACAGTAGGCCTATATACTGTGCAGTATGCAATAAACAGCATGTTAGTGTGCAAATCAGTAACTTTAAGGGTTAAACTAAGCATTTTCAGTCTGGCATGGGAAGTGTCATATGGATGAGAGCGACTGCAGAGACTCGATGGCAACACACACTCGCTCAGTGATGGATGGATGTGTGCCCTGTGCAGCAGACGGCCTTACAAGGAGAACTGGACCTGTTTGAGCACAGGCACATCGATCCAGCATTGTCAGCGTGGAGTTATATCTCACCCTTAGATTTTTTTTTAATGTTTTGGAAAAAAGTCTCTTCTGCTCACCAATGCTGCATTAGTTTGAGCAGAAATACAGTAAAAATGGAAATATTATTGCAATTTAAAACAGTGTAATTTATATCCTGTGATCAAAGCTGAATTTTCAGCATCATTACATTAGTCTTCAGTATCACATGATCCTTCAGAAATCATTCTAATTTGCTGCATTTTTGATTATTATCAATGTTGAAAACAGTTGTGCTGCTTCATATTTTAATGGAAACCAAGATACATTTTATTTTTCAGGATTCTTTGATGAATAAAATGTTCAAAAGAACAGCATTTATTTGAAATAGAATCTTTTGTAACATTATAAATGTCTTTAATCTCACTTTTGATCAATTTAATGCATCTTTGCTGAATAAAAATCTTACTGCCTGTATATACTGTATACTGTAATGCACTATATATTCATTAATATATACAAAACACAAAAACTATTGTATGACCATTACAATTTGCTCACTTTTTTTTCCTTTTGAATTTGCAGTGAAATAAGTCTTTTAATAAATGTGCATATGGTGCAAATATATTCATAAGCATGCACAATATGTGTTGGCACAGTGACTAAGAACTTGAGTGCAAATCCATTCCTCTCCACTGTTTCTCACCATGGTGGGTTTGCATTGTTGCCATGACGTTGACGAGACACCAAAGGATTCCTCGTCTGTCTGAGCGCTGGTTTAACATTTACACTAAGGAGCAGAGAGTGATGTTCTCATTACACTCCTCGCCGTATTTCACCACTCAGTCCAGACACTTTACAAGCCACTGGAAAATGGAACCATGTTTATGAGTTAGCGACAGGATCAAATGAAGACACCTAATATTTGAGATGCCCTTTCCAAAATTTACCATGGTATTATCATACAATTTTGTACATGAGACCATAGTAAAACATGTTGTTTTGTATATGCACCAAGATAATGCTTTTTTTTTATAAAAATAATATTTGTAATACGGTACCATGGTGTAAAATGATGATGATCATTTAAAAGTATTGCTCTACAATTGCTGTACCAGTGCATGCTTTTTTGCGCTGGTTTATACATGTTTCTATATGAGGTTCAGCAGGGTTGCCTCAAGAGCAGAACTGCAAATATAAGTGAGAGTGTCAAATTAGAGTGAATTCGAGAAGAGCGACAGACTGCAGCTAAAAAAAGAAAAGAAGAGGAAAGTGGAACATGCCGCAACACAGAGCAAACAAATTGCCCGTCACACAGTTGACGAACGTCTTCCCAGTCCCACACAGCCAATCAGCAGCAATTACAGCAGAAGAGTTTCCCAGCGAGTGAAAAAAAAAACAGGTGAATGAAGAGACTGTCATTTCCTTCCAGTGCTGTAAATGCATTTACCAAAACCTTATTGACGCATGCATAAAAATATACGGCGCTGTCATATAGAATTCTGCACAAATGACGCGTGGTCATTAAGATGACAATTATCATAAATAATGTGCTATTTCAGATTTATCTGCACACGACCCCATGCGAAAGGATAAAATGTATAAATTTGCAAGTGGATGCCTATGGCAAACTACATTTGCATTTCCACAAAGAAACAGCAGAATTTGCAAGACAGCAACATAACTGTACAGGTTTTAGATAAGTTTAGGTATTAGTTCTCGGCTATACAGTAAAGTTCAAAAGATTTCATTTTTTTAAATAATAATTGAATAAATGTGACAAACAGAAAACAAAAGATTTCTATTTCAAATAAATGCTGCTCTTTTGAACTTTCTATTAATCGAAGCACAACTGTTTTCAACATTGATAACAATCATAAATGTTTCTTGAGCATCAAATCATCAGATTAGAGTGATTTCTGAAGGATCATGTGACACTGAAGACTGGAGTAATGATGCTGAACATTCAGCTTTGATCACTGGATATACAGTGCTATGCATACAGTTTATACAGTTTAGACACCCATACTAAAGTTGACTAAAAAGAGGAATAAAAAATCATCTTTTGGAAACTGAACTTAATGCCTTAATTTAAAAAATTTGGAAAAATCAAACATTTAATGACACCAATTTTATTTGTGAATGAATAATGTATCGTAAATAAATAAATGTTCTTCCTTAAAATACATGGTGCATAAGTTTGGACACCCCTATGTTAAATTCCCATAGAGGCAGGCAGATTTTTATTTTTAAGTATTCTTATTTATTTTATTTTTATGCATCCTGATAAAGTTCCCTTGGCCTTTGGAATTAAAATAGCCCCACATCATCACATAGCCTTCACCATACCTAGAGATTGGCATGGTTTTATTTCAGTTAGCCAGCTAGTTTGATTTGCATTGAGAGATGATCTTATGGAAAGTACCCCATGCCAATCTCTAGGTATGGTGAAGGCTATGTGATGATGTGAGGCTATTTTAATTCCAAAGGCCAAGGGAACTTTATCAGGATGCAGAGTATCCTAAAAAAATAATAATAAAAAAATACTTAAAAATAAAAATCTGCCTGCCTCTATGGGAATTTAACATGGGGTGTCCAAACGTATGCACCCTTTATTTTAAGGAAGAACATTTATTTATTTACGATACATTATTCATTCACAAAGAAAATTGGTGTCCTTAAAGGTTGGATTTTTCCTAATTTTTTAAATTAAGGCATTAAGTTCAATTTCCAAACGATGATTTTTTATTCCTCTTTTTAGTCAACTTTAGCATGGGTGTCTAAACTTATGCATAGCACTGTAAATTACACTTTACTATATATTCACATAGAAAACAGCGGTTTTAAATTCTATTAATATTTCATAATATTACTGTTTTTGATCAAATAAATGCAGCATTCATGAGCAGAAGAGACTTACAGGCACCAAACTTTTGAACCAATCATAAGGAGTTATACACATATGCAAGATGAGGCAGTTAATATTATAACATTTTGAATTTATTATTATTATTATTATTGATAATTTATTACTTTTTTGAAAACAAAAGCACTTGACCATGACATCATATCCTGTTCCTTCTAAAATAACTCTGTATTAATTTTACATGCTTATTATCTATTGTGTCCACCTTTACTCAGTTGGTTAACCATGTCACTCATTCAATAACCCACTCAACAGTCTTTCACCAATCACAATTCAGTATGCAAATCAAGTCAAGAACAAAGACCAATCGCTGTTCAGTTTGCATGATGACATCGCTTCATTTTCAATGGTGAACATTCTAACAAAGTTTCCTCATTTTCTTAAAAAGTATAAAGTTTACAAAATCCAACAAGCACACTTGAGACTGAAATCATCTAGAAAATAAAGTTTGAGAGGAGGAGTGTGTATAACTTTAGGGCTGAATTAAAATGGCAGAAGTTTAATACTGATGGAAAGAGATTGAGAACAAACCCAAACCAGAATGTTTGCAGAGTGCAAACACTGTGAATCTCCACTATCTTTCATGCGGGGGCTCTTTTTTGTTCAGGAATGGAGACAAAGGCCCTCAGAAGCAGACAAAGCAGAAAAAGGCAGACCGATGCCCTTGAGGCGTCACTGAACACAAGCGTCCGTGTTCTGGGGGTCTTTTGGCCTTAATGCACGGCATTGTGTTTCAGCTCTACTTGCTCAAGCTGTTAGCGGAGCTTCAAGACCCAAAGATTCATCCTAAGCGAATCATGACCTCTGTGTGACTCTAACTAGCCTGTCTGTAGCAGTCAATGAGTCGACACTTCTCCAGCTCCAGGGGCGGCCACACATTCATACCCATGTACAGTAAAGGCCTTTGAAGAGCCCGTTCCGCACACACACCTGAGGTGTTTTCCTGAAAGCATCGTTAGCCAACTACGGTTGCAAGTTCTGTCATTATCAGTATAGTTCAACGAGTCTGTGTTTCCAAAACCATCATTCTAACGAACATTCACAAGCAGCATCGCAAAGTTGTGCGGTTGAACGACAGATCTCGACCTGTGGTTAGAAACAGTGTCTTGTTTGCTTGACATGTGGACTCAATAAATCCTTATCTAGAGCAAAATAATCAAGCTGACATTCAGTACAATCTGTATCTTTTATTTAGAATACATACAAATGTCATTTACGTCTTTTAGTTTGTTAAGAGATTTAAAGCGTCGTTTTTTGAAGAGTGCACATGAATGAATGTGTTTTACTATGTAAGAACGAGCCTAAGATTGAGGCCCTGTTTACACGAGAACGCTCGCGGGTGAAAACGTAAAAATATTTTATCAGATGTGCCTTTCGTTTAGACGGCGACGGCGTTTGTGGGGCTTAAAAACTCAAAGTGAAACCACCCTCCAGAGTGGAAATCTTAAAAACGCTCCACCGTCGCGTTCCCGTCTAAAGGGTAAAAACGCAAAAGTCTGCTAGACAGTGAAGGTTGTACGCAGGCGCGCAGACTTGGTGCTTCACATTGCCACCTAGCCGCCTGGAGTGCATACTACATTGAATTTCACACACTTTTGCGTCACCATATGCACGCAGATTCCCCCCCCCCCATAACGCTCGTCTAAACGCAGAATAAAAAGTGATAACGCAACGCCACTTTTGCGTTTTCTCTTCAGATCGTTTCCGTGTAAACATAGCCTGAATCTGGAAATAAAGCAAAATAAAGAAATAAAGAAAAAAAAAGAGAAATATCCTTAGATACCATGTCCGTAATTTATAGCAGAACATCTAGCATTAATTCGATTCAAATAGATTAATTAAAAGCAGTTATTACTCAACTACGTGCATGACATCATTAATCAATCAACGATGTATCGTACTATGGTAGTAAAGCAGCGAGTTACGTCATTGTACAGGAAACTCACCCCAGGGCGGAAATTAATGGGGGCTTGGGGCAAAAATGCTTCCAAAAACCAAGATATGGTGGAGAAAAATCTCTATATTTATAAACAATATCACGCGAGCAAAAGTGCCGTTTTGCCGAATATCAGCAGCATTGATGCAAATGTGATTTTATACAGCAGTTCAGTGAACAATAATTGAATAGGCCATTGACTTACACTTTAGACAAAATATTGTCGATATTGTCTGTCTTCCTCTGTTTTGCCAACGAAAACAATAAGATCCAAACACTTTGAACGAATTGTTTGACTGAATTATTAAATGACTAACTCTTTAAAAACTCTTTTTAAGCGGTTTTAGTATCAATCAATTTTAGTCGAGGGATGAAGATTGAATGGTGTTTTTATTTTCGGTCGTGATTGTAACAATAGTTCTGATTAAAGAGATAGAATGCGTTTATAATGCGACTACTGAGAGAGAAATATGAGGTAACATTGTAAATGTAACAGAGACAAAGTAATTGCAGTTGCATTGCATATAATGTTTTTGTCTTTTTATTCCTTCGACTGGTTCTTTGAAACGAACCTGTGAACTGCAAAGGCCGCCTCTGCGCTTGTAAACACGGGCTGTGTGAGAATGTGCGTAGGACTTCTATCTTTTAAGTCGGGTGATTCTGACCCCGCTTCGGTGATTAGGAACATTAACGTCACTGATTCCCCTCCTGGCTGATCATCAAACGCTTACTCTGACATCAGTGCCTGTTTAGAGGACATGAACTTACACTGCAGAAAGAGAAACTTTGAGGCTAGCTTTACAAAGTTTGTTACAGACAAACTAGGTTTGCTCTGATGGAGTAAGTAGTTACTAGGGTGTTTCTATGCAGTTTCTATGGTGTTCTGGGTGGTTGCTATGATGCTCAGAATGGTGTGGAGTTGCTAGGGCGTTCCTATGCAGTTGCTATGGTGTTCCGGGCAGTTGTTATGGTGCTCAAAGTGGTTTATTGGCTTGTTCTTGGTCTTTGCTACAGTAGATTGTTTTGGTAGTTGCTAGGGCGTTTCTATGCAGTTGTTATGGTGTTCTAGTTGGGTGCTATGATGCTCAAAGTCTTGGAGAGTTGCTAGGGCGAGTCAAAGTGTAAAACTGGTTTATTGGTTTGTTCTTGGTCTTTGCTACAGTAGATTGTTTTGGTAGTTGCTAGGGCGTTTCCATGCAGTTGTTATGGTGTTCTAGATGGTTGCTATGATGCTCAGTGTTTTGTAGAATTGCTAGGGCACTTTTATGTAGTTGCTACAATGTTCAAAGTGGTTTCTAAGCTGTTTCTAGGATGTTCTTGATCTTTGCTGCAGTAGAATGTTGTAAGTAGTTGCTAGGGTGTTCAAAGTGGTTTCCAGACTGTTGCTAGGATGCTCTTAGTGTTTTTTATTTAGTGTTGTAGGTAGTTGCTAGGGTGTTTCTATGTAGTCGCTTGGATGCTCTTGGTGTTTGCTAGAATGCTGTAGTTGCTAGGGCATTTCTATACAGTTGCTATAGTGTCTGGGTGGTTGCTACGATTGTTAAAGTGGTTTCCAGGTTGTTGCTAGGATGCTATTAGTGCTTACTAGAGTGTTGTAGATAGTTGCTAGGGCGTTTCTATGCAGTTGTCATGGTGCTCTGGGTGTTTTCTAGGCTGTTGCTAGGTAGCATTTTTTTTAGTGTTCCACTGCAGAGTTGCTAATCAGTTCCTTAGGTGTTACTACACAGTTGCTAAGGTGCTCTAGATGATTGCTAGAGTGTTGCTAGCTAGCTAGCTCGACAGATGGGTTGTATTGTCACTGGAAACAGGAGAAAAGGTATATTTTAACACAGTGAATTCATCCTGTATCTAATAAAATACTACTTTTTCAATAAATCTTCAAACATGATATATTCTTTCAGGTCTAAATTAATTTCATATGCTTAAAATGTAGTGTGACCGCCCCTATCGCATTACAGTTAACCAGTTGATAACGTTTGGCTAGTTTGGACGGGTTGGTCAGAACTGGTCGACTCTGGATGGGTTGGGAAACAAAACTGAGTGATGCACACAGTACGACAATGAACAACGTCACAAAATCACAGATAAAACACTGTCTTTCCCATTGTGACTTGGGTTCAGCTCCTCCCACGTCTTGCAGAAGGAGAGTAGCACCATATTCAGAAGAATCATGGTATAAACTAGTATCTTTAAACCCTGATCTGGAAGCAAACAGTCTCTTTGGAGCTTGATGTAGTGTAATATAATCCTTCAATTTGTCAAAATCTGCTTGGATCTTGGCAGGTATCTCCTCAGAGTGTAAAAAAAAGTCTTCTTTAACACTTCTTGTTTCAATGCAGACTGTTGATAAATCCAACAAAAGTGTTCCCGGCTGATATAAGAATGTGTTTAGTGCAATATTTGAGTGATTCGCCCTGGTCGTTGACTCTGATTCAGTAGTTATTTCCTCTGAGAATGTAGTTGCTCCTTCCAGGCGGTGCATAATGTGACGGGACATGTCCCAGCGTTTATCAGTTGTCACCACGCCGTCCAGGACGGAAGAGGACAACTGTACTGTCTTTGTCAATCCATCTCCAGCTCCATGAGTTTGTTGCGAGAGCGTGGAGTCGCTGTGGCTGTTTTACAGCAGCAGTGAGCACAGACCAGGCCCAGGACCAGAGAGAAGACACCCACAGTTACTGAAGCACAGATCCCATACAGCAAAGGCAGCTTCATCGAGTCCCACACTGAATATATGCACATGGACACAAAGAAGTTAGTGTGCGTTCATAAAGAATAATGATAAAAAACAAGACGAATTAGTTTAAACAGCTTTAGAGCTAAATACAAGTTTTAATATAATTTATAATAATTTAAATGTTTGCATGCATGCATGCATCAATGCTTGCATAAATTCATAAATAAATATTTAAATAAAGCTTTTGCATGCGCATAAAGAATATGTAATAAAAGCATGATATCAGATCTTTGATACATGTGGTGTATCGTATGACTTCATAAGCCTGGGAAAAAGTCATATGGACTAAAGATTTTTATAGTGTTTTTGGGCCTTTTTGGCGCTTGAGAGATTCACTATGAATTGTTGTACGGAAAAGAGCTGTGTGAACAATTTCAAATGTCTCTCCTATTTATCTTCTAGGTTTTTTAAAGACTTCCTGAAGACTAAAAGGATGACAATTAACCTTTTTTTCCTGGACAATTCCTCTACCAAGCAAATGCACAAGCTGTTTTAATATTACACATGCATGCTCCAACATGCATTGTTACGTTTCGGATGAATGTAGTATTGTCATGGGAGTGTGTGTCAAATGCTGGCAGACTCCCATTAGAGTATAAAAACCTGTTAAACTTGCATGAGTGTTACATTAGCAATTCTGTGCACTCCTCTGTTACTCATCTTAGAATTTGTTCAGTCCACTTACATGCGAACTTCACGTTGAGGAACACTCTCTGTGAGGAGACATCCGGCGCTTTGCTCCAGATCCCGGTGGCGGGTGATCGGATCCAGGGTGTGACGATGCAGTGATAGTCTCCGACGTCACTGTCCTGTGTGCTGTGGACGTTCATGGCGAATCTTCTGTGCCCCAGGCGCTCCAGGCTGCAGTCGCTGCTGTCGTTGCGAGGGGTTTTGTGCACGACGCCCCAGCGGTCCATACTGGCTAACAGGGTCTGGCTGCTGGAACCCCTCAGACGACCCAGGAACCACTTCATCTCGTACGCTACATCATCTGATGGGGAAGAAATCACAGAATTATCATTAATACACACTGCAAGATAAAGCAGTAAGCTATGCGAGAGCGTTTTACCACGGCATTTGGCGATTGGTGAAAAATGTATTTCCCCCTTTCCCTCCCTTTTGTTCCAAATCAGATAAATTCTGGATGACAGTGAAGGATAAACAATGGAAGTGAATAGTGCCAATCTGCAAACGTTAAGCCATAAGACGTAAACAAGTTGTAGATTTAAACAATATGAGAGTTAACACGATTTTACATTGCTTACTCAGTTATATCCAATTTTACAACAATATTGCCATGACAACAGAATAATTTAAACCCTAAATTGACTGTAAGAATTATAATTTAAAAAGTAGATTTAAATATGTGTAAATAAACGTATTTCAAAAAATGCACGTAAATAAATCGCATTTTAAAAAATTTAAGTAAATAAATGCATTTTTAAAAAATACGTAAATAAATGCATTTAAAAAATGCATAAACAAATGCATTTAAAAAATGGCATAAATAAATGCATTTACAAAAATGCACAAATAAATGCGTTTAAAGAATGCATACATGCATACAATAAAGCAGCTTAACGTGTGTAAAACCTGGATTATACTTTTAAGAGGTGTTCATCCTCTGCTCAGTGTGCAGAGAGTAGTGAACACTGCTTAGAGACCCGTTGAATTTAGTTACAGAGCTCCATCAAATTACAAATTCTGGCATGTGTTTTTCCCTCTCAAGATAAAACAATAACCTTGTGTCATAGGAAGATATTAAGTTTCTAATCTACCTCAACATGGAGCATAAAAATCAGAGAGAAAAAATGCCTCTGGATTAAAAAATACTACCAACAAGGACATATTTTTAGGACTGCAAATCTCAAAAAAACCTTTCCTTTGAGATGCATTTATTTAAAGATCTTCCACCACGTTTTCTAGCATAGCTTATTATTATGGAGGTCGTGCCAAGATCTCATCAAATTGCAAATCTTTCGGCTCCATTTCTTGCAAAAGTCTTTTCCCCTCACTAACACATACTGGTTCAAAGAACACAAGATCAATTAGAAGATGTGGCATGTCCCATAAAAATAACGCTTTCCATCTCCCGTCACTGGAATGGCAATGAAATGCACATCTATGCACAGATGTGGCTGGCGCTGTTGAGAGAAAGAGTGAAAGCGACGACTATAAAGCAAAGATGG